>NW_017729001.1:19076468-19080261 GCF_001723915.1 Gavialis gangeticus
GGGGGGGGGGGGGTAACAATCCCTGGCAGGTTGTCAAACGCAGCTGGTCAAACCGACGAGCTATAAAGGTGTCTCGGGAGGCTGGTCCCCAAAACGCAGTGCCCAGATTTGTCTTGAAACAGCAGATGTTGGCAAGGATACGCATCTGTATCTTTACGCCAGGGGCGCTGGATGCCAGTCAGGGTTAATTTGGGATAAATTTACAACAGTGCACAGCATGATCCGAGGTACCTCTTTATTGGCCGACTGCAGGCCTGCTAAAGAGATTGGCCTACAACTACACATTAAACCAAAATGCATTTTACAGGAAGACACAGAGGTGGAGAAAGGAGGAAGCTTCGTGTCACAAAGGACAGCCGGATGCAACCGCCCGCTCGCAAACATCAAAAAATACAAACATCAAAAGGCTCCCACCTCCACAGTGCTTAGGGAGGGAAAAGCCTTTCCTTGCTGGATTTTTAAGTAGATCACCTCAGTAAGGGACCAGAAGATGCTGCCGTCCCTGTGTGCACCCAGCTTCTACTGACTTCAGTGGTAATTTCATGTGTGTAAAGGCGCTGAGCAAATATCACACCACCATCCCACACCGGTGATAAAACCGGGTGTGTCTGAGTAGCTGCGAAGGTGCTGTACTGTGAAGAACAGAAGTTTACATCCAAATAGGTCAAGAGTGCTAAAAGTTGCTCAATAAGAAGGGATGGGCAGAAAAAATGTGATTCTAGATAAAACCTCTACAGCACTTACCTATGGTATGTCTGTGCACCATCCAATATGCAAATAAAACACATTGGCTCCTCAACCTTGCCCGCTACCTTAAATAACTAGGCAAGTCTATGCAGTTACAGTTTGATGCAGTACAGTTTGATTGCAGTACATTTGATGCATTAAATGCTATTTCCTTATAGGAGCTACAAAAGTACAGGACAAGAACAAAATTGGCAGGCTGTGAGCTAATTGCTTAAGGAAAACTGGCAAATGTTAATGGCCATCTTGCATTGTGGTAGCCCTCAAAATCTAGCCGGTTTGTTGCACGTATTTAGGGAGGGATAAACAAGGGAAGCTCTCCTTGTGTAGAGTAACCTATCTGGCCAAGAAAGAAGTGAGAGAAACCCAGTTTGAAATGGGATGGAAGGAATCTGAAGCACTACCAGGGACCATGGAAACCACTTATCTTCTCCACAAAGATAGGGGGATTGAAGGATAAATGGTGCACAGAGGTTGCAATCCCAGAGATTTATTTAGCACTCTCAGTTCAATCCCTGAATGTACAAATCCAGATGACAAAATTGGGTGGTATTTGCTTAACCTCTCACCTCCAAGCAGGGTGGTCAGGCATCAGGCTGGAGGTGCAGTGGGAAAACTGAGTTTATGTGGAGACGGGCACTTTTGTTTTTCTTTTCTTTCTAATATGCTCCCCAGCCCTGAATGCCTCCGACTTACAGCACCCTATCAGACTAACTAGACCACACAAGGGACGTTACACCATGCTTGTGATAATCTCTTTAGGGTGCTCAGATATAAGGGTGAGGAGCAAATATGAGTGCTTAGATAGATATTAGATTAGATAGCTACAGCTATCATTTTCCCTCAGATGTATCTGACATGGGCTACCACCTGCAACAGGGTTGCTTGTATCAAGACTATTGGATCTGAGTCCTCAGTTCTAAAAACAATCCTAAATAAAAAAAACCTTTCTAGAGACATGAACCTATCAGACTCAAATAGTTCCTCTGAACGTAGCACACAGGGATCTTTCTAATACACCAGGCCATACTGCAGCCAGTATTTGGGGGCTAAAAGCTTCCAGCAGCTTGAGACTCAAAGTGCTGACAACAGAAAGAGAAAGCACTTAACAGTAGTGTTACATAAAGATGTCATGTCATGAGGAAATCAGGACTTCACATCTTTCTGTTTTACAGTCCCTGGCAGTGGAGGGGGTGGAAAAACCACTCAGGAACGGCTTGGATAAACCAATGGCGAGATTCAATAAAATACTCTTTCCTCCTCTTGCCTGGTGTGAACCCCCCACACAGGCTTCTGCTGTGAGGAAGCCAAGGAGAGGTTTTATTGAATCTTTTTATTGAATCTGTCTCTAGGCTGGTAGCTGTGCTATGCGCTCCCATCAAGGCCTAAAAATATAAATGAAACAACATAGGGATGTGCAGCCAAATTGGTAAAATATGCTCTGACTTACTTTAAAAGAATTTTAATCCAGCAACCCCCTCCCCGCAAAAAAATTACAGCAGAGCCTTCAACCTGTATAAACATCTGCAGTTACTGACAGTGCTCTGGAAAAGGTTTTGTACCAGAGCTGCAGGTCCCTGTGTGTTCTGGTTTTGTGTACTTGTTTATGAGGCCTAAAAACATGCACATCACAAACCTAGCTCACCATCAGCGTGCCGCATTACATGCAAAACCCAATCACAGTTGAGCAGCTTAATCTGGACATGTAATTCTGACTTGCCAATGGAAAGGAGGCAGAAAACTGGAAATTCTTTAAACAAAAGATTTTTTTCTCCCCGCTGCACTGGAAAACATTCGTCGGCAGCGCAGCCTACACTTCGAGATGGCCCTGCGCCTGGCGGCAGCGAAAGCTGTGGCTCCAATTAAGAGAACAAGGATGTGGGAGGTGGTACACCTCCAGTTTGATTGCTCTCGCCTAGGGCAGCGAAGCCTCATGAATAAACACTGTTGACTCCAACTCTCAAGAAAAACAATTACACATTTGTTTTTAGAATACATTTTCTTAGCCTTTCCACTTGCAATTTTTACTACTATAAACTAGCCAGGATAGAAATAAAATAACTTGGTGATTCGTTTAAACACTCCCGTAATTTCAAAACCCTTGATTCATGAACTTGTATTTCTGCAGAAGGGAAGATCCTAGGTGCTAAGAAGAAACGTCTCTTTGAAGTAACCTTTCAGCAGCAGATTCAGATTATTTGCAGCTAATTATGATTAAAGGAACTCATCTGCACATAACTGCCAGCTAGCTACTGGAGTGAAAATCCTGAGCGCAAATCCTGTTATCTTTGAATAATGGAGGCACAACTAGAAGTTGTACCTGACATTTCAGCTTGATATCATATGCAGTGCAGTGAAACCTATATTTAGGACCACCTGCTATTAGCGGTCACCTGAGTCAGCCAGTCCCTGCAAGATTTCCCAGCTCCTCCGCATTAACTCACACTGTAGCAGGCGGCCACCTGCCTAATGCGTTTCCAGCTACCCATGGATCTGCCCAGCTGTGTAAATTGCATTAAAACCAACCTGCAAATGGTGGCCGGAAAGGGAAGCAGCTAGAAAGATGAGGGGTTTGTTTCTAAACATGAAAAATGCTGGTTAAGGCTGTTGCCAAACTCTGACTGGAGGGACAGGGTTTTCTGAGCCATTTTAATTTTTATGCTTATTGGGAAAGCCCACCTAATGTGTACTGTCACTACATGGCCCTTTCTCCACCCCTCTTGGTCACACTCCATTAAGCAGCCACCTGTTACAACAGCCAAAACAGATCTGGAGTCCCTATAAAAGCCATTTTAACACGCTAATACATGGGTCCCAAAGAAAAGTGCCTCAACTTTCCATTATTGTGTAACAGTTTTAAATACATAAATACATGGAGGTGGACGCAGAACCAGAACAAAAGAAAACCCTAACTTCGCTCTAAAAATAACAATAGCGCAGCTTACTGGACTTCCCAAGGATCCAGTGCATCCTCCCATGCCATCACCAATGCAGAAAGCAGTCTTTATATTTAAAGAGTGATTGGTCATTTTAAGATACCGACTCCTAA
>NW_017729001.1:19085261-19102103 GCF_001723915.1 Gavialis gangeticus
TTACTGGACTTCCCAAGGATCCAGTGCATCCTCCCATGCCATCACCAATGCAGAAAGCAGTCTTTATATTTAAAGAGTGATTGGTCATTTTAAGATACCGACTCCTAAACCGTACTTCCCTCTGTTGGTACAAAATATTCTTGTATTTATAGCCCATCTTTCTTTAAAAGTGTCCCCAAGCTAAATTTTCCTGTTTCTTTGTAACAAAGAAAGAAAAACAGAAAATCTGAGGATATGAGAAAAATTCTGAGACAGAATATACAACATTCCATTTGTGTATTTGGGAGTGACTAAGAAACAGATTACTTACTGCTGTTATAACGTATTCAGAAATGAAGAGATGTGTAATGTCCCATGCTATTTTGTGATATTTATATTATATTAAGCAACAATGTATAAATGAGCTGGAGTACAAAATGTCAGATATGGCAAGCGCTGGGTAACGCAACAAAGATAAGGGACTCTGTATGGAGCTCTGTATCCTCAAAGTGTTTATACTGGATTGCATAACTGGGCCTGCAGCCAGTTCATCTTAAAATATACAGCTTGAATATGGTTATGCATTGCACTGATAACGTATACAACAAAGTATCTTTGTTTGAAGTCAACTGTAATAAAAATTGCTTTCTTGCACCAGTACTTAGCATGGAGGAAATACACATTGCTAAATTAGTATATTCACACAAGCCCTTCCTCAAGTTACTGCTGCTAAAGTTATGTACATCAAAACTAAGCTTTGTATGTCAATTATGTATAGAATATTTTAAAACTGAAATGTCTATGGCAATCTTTTCATGATGGAGAAAAATTGGTTTCTTTGGTAGAAATTGGTACACGTTCTTTGACTTCAGTGGATTTGTTTCTCTTTACATTAGTAGTGAATGTGTCCCTAAATATATTAAGGATTTTTTTCCTGCCGCGTTTTATTTGCAGATCCTGATTGTTGTGATTAATATTGTCTCTTAAAAATATTAAAAGTTTAGAAATGAAAAATCTCTTCCTTTTTTAAATGGATACCTCAGCACTATTTCACTACATAGCATTGAGGTTGTATCAGAAACTGGGTTAAGATTCTGTGATTTCTACAAATTTCTACTGCTGGATATTAAACTAAAAATAGATGCTATGACTATTCAAACAGCCTGAATAGGCTGATGATTCTGAAAGTGCTACTTTGGTATTAAAATACATCTACATTCTATTATGTACATTTTGTTAAAACACAAAGGAACTCTTATTTATGAAAAGTCGGAGTCTTAAACCTACAGTTTGGGAAGCCATAATTTGTGGTTGCAATTGTGGTTAATTTAACAAAGAAAGTCCTTTGGTTCATGGCGTATCATACTTACTATTTTTCATAAACTACCAGAGCAAGAAAACAGCAACATGTCAGATATATGATGATCTAGCAATGTTGCAATTTTCCAACTCCTGTTTTGTGGTACACCATGCTATATGCACAGGAATGCTACATCATTTATTTTGGAACACAGCCCTGTAATTATTGCTAGCAAACTACTAATTACATACCGCCATCAAATCTAACAATTTTCCCAATAAAAAAAAATAACTGCTTTCGTGTGGAATACAGCAAATACAATTTTGAGTGTCCGTGTGTTTTTATTTTCAAATGCATGTATATATACCATTAATTTTGTATACATGTTTATAATACATTTTACCTGATGCAGCCTTTTTAATGACAGACTCATTCAGCCTTAAATTTTAAGATATAATACCATGTAGTATGATTACATACTTAAAGTTAGGCCTGAATTGTAGAGTTTGACATTGAAATTGGACCAACTCAGCCTTTGGAGGAAGTTAATCCAGATCTGCATTTCAATTTGGTCAATTACAGAGTCATGGTTTGAGCCACAACATCAGAATCTAGGCCAAAATTCTGGGGTGTCTGGATCTAGGATTTTGGTGGGGCTTGGGGTCTACCTCTGGCTATTACACAACTATGGGCCTAATCTTGCAAACAGGCACTGCCACTTGGGGTGATCTCATTGGCTAATCATGAAATTGGCTCTACATTTGACATTTATGCCTCATGGTTTTGGATACAGTTTCCTCCAGAAAGAAAATGCGACAATGCTACAGAGAGCATAAACCCCTAGGTGCACTAGTATTTACAAGATCAGATCTACAAATTGTGTGGCTGGGGATCACTTGTTTCTCCTCTGTATGATCCCACACTGTGGTTACTTGTCAGTGTGAGAAAGCAAAGACAGAAGGGATGCAGAAGTATGCTTTAAGGTGCAGCACTATTCCTTTGGACTAGCACAAAAAGGGAAAAGCCCAAACTGGAATCAGCCCTATTTCATCTGGACCCCATCTTTCTCCTTTAACTTCCAGACACTGATTTTGTTCATTTCCTTAAACAGGGAGAAGAATCAGAAAGAGGGGAGAGTGCTATTAATTCTGGATTTCAGTGAACATTTATTCAACTCCATGTTTCAGATTATTATTAACAACAAAAATAGGGCATTCGTGACCACCTGGGCAATCAAATCATCTAAAGACATTTCTTCTCCTGTTTTTTAGTTTGATACTGTATAGGTATGCAGGTCTGAGGACAATTTACTCCTCATATCTTCTTCCATTTAAAAACCGCAGTAAAGAAAAAAAAGACTGCAGAGCAAAATACATTTCTGCTTATTTCAAGGTAGGAAGTAATATAAGGAGCTTGTTACACACTTTGATAATAAAGTGTGAAATTGGCCAGCCAGGGGCACTTCTAAAAGATGCCAGAAAAATCACACTGAAGTACAGCAACATAAGCAACAGCGCAGGGCACTCATTGCCGAACGCAGGCAACCTTGCACTTAGCTGCAATATCTGGCACAATTCTGGCAGAGTGTGGATTATCTACTTAAGCTTCTAGCATTTATGCCTCAATGTCCTTAGCAGCTTCTACATCAATATACCGGGCTTTGCATGCCAAGAAACTTGGCCGATCTTAGCCATGGTGTGGGTCAAAGATAAGCAGTTGTTTGACAAGCAATCACTGCAGCTAAATAAATAAATAAAATGCTACCAGAATCATCAGTTTTCATGGTCAGGGTCATATCCAGAGCCTGATGTTCTTTGGGAATGCTTTGCAACTTTTATCTTACCAGGAATTCTCTTGTGTGGAGAATTCTTCTTTTTTAAATTCCCCAGACACAGAAGGGGGATGGCAAAACAAAACTGACAGGTAGGAGATTCAATTTGAATGAGTAACTCTGGGAAAGGAGATTTTCTTCCATGGCTACATATAGGTTTGCTGCTATCAGAGTCAAGGATTAGTCAGCTAACCTGGCATCTCTGTTGAAATACATTTCCCCCTCAGGCCTAAAGCAGCTTAACAACTTCAGGCATCAGAATCTGCAAAGGTTCTTATGAAAACAAGAGCGTCTCCCATTTATTCATTTATACTTCCACTTTCCATATCAAGGTGGAATCCACAGACAAAGAAACAGACACCTAACCTGATGTGCCTCTACTGTACACCAGCACCAAAGGCAGGAATTATTACTAAAAGCAAAAAAACAAAAACACAAGTGGAACATCAGGTCAGCAGGTCTACAAAATCTATTCAAAACTCCAGCTTGTGTTTTCTTCTCCAGCATATACATATTGCAAGGATTAAATAGAAATGGAAACTTACAGCTTTAGACATACTCTGTGTATCTTTTCCACAAGGATTATCAAGGCTGCACCCCCATGCAGCTGTCAGTCCCCGAGGGCTGTAATTCAGCTATCCTGCTCTCACTCTATCCATCACATTTACACAAATCCCCAAGGTGGACTGCCTTCTAAATGTCTTTACCTTGTGCATTATCCTGGGGCTTAACAATCCAATATTGGTGCAGCCAAGGATAATTACTCTCCATTGATGATAAAACACCCTGAATCCTGTCAGGCATGGCAATTTGCATCTTACAGTGCCTAGGATCAATAGATACAACAAAGGAGTGAAACCTGATTAGAGGTTGCATGCCTCTCAATGGAAAGGGAAGAGCTGATTGTTTTGCAGGGTTGAAGCCTTGGTTAAAAGAGAACCAAAGGTTTCCCATTACAGCACTGCCTCCAAAACTAAAACTTTTTAAGAAGAAAATATAGCTCTAAGGGGAAAAGCAGGTGAACAAACAGAAATCCTTGTAAAGAAGGATTAGGATTCACTAAGAAAGGAATGGATGTTGTATTGATATGGTAACTTATTTGTGCAAGAACATAGCTGATATATGCATCACCTGAGGCATGAGGAGGTTTTGGTCTCCATTCCAGTTTACAGGTGGGTTTATTGAAGGCATAAGAATGTCAAGTAACTAGCACAAAGTCAGCTCTTCAGTGACCTAGCTGGGAGTGGACTTATAAATCTGTGAATTGGGAGAGAAATGACTTTATGAGACCCGAGTGCTGTGGGGCTCAGTAAAGAATTTCCACAGTGCTGGGAAAGTCAGAGGACATGTATGTTAATTTAATTTATTCTATTTGAAAGAAATTTTCCAAAACAAGCAACAGGAGCATTGAGGCAGGAGGCAGAATCAAATAATTCTCCAGTCAAACACAGGAGTGTTCTGGTATCACCCTGAATAAGAGCTAGTGCTAGGGTAAGAAGAATTTTGGATGGACTACATCTCTCTGTCTAATCTAAAGGGATGCTATGGTTTGTCCTTCTTCCCTCTTTTGTGTTCTCTCTTTGGCAGCACGCTGTGCATAGATATAAAACACTGCCCAGCTAAAGCGCATGAGAGGCACTGAAAGTATTATGATTGGAGCATGATCCTGCTCCTGCTGAAAGCTGCCCTTGGCTTCAATGATGACCACACTGATTATGTATGAGTATGGTAATGTCCAGAAAAGAGATGGCACACTTTTTTAAGCTGCCTATTGTGTGGCCAGTAAAGGGGCTCTAACAGCAAGGGAGTAAGAGGGAGGGAGGGCGGGAGAAGGAAATCCCTCTTTAGAAGCCACCTGGGCATGGGTTACTTATCAGAATGACCTGCCACTGAGCCAACTCCCCCTTCCCAGCCCAAGCCCTCAGAGTCTGTGGAAGGCTGAGAAGATACTACCATACACTCAATCACACAGCCAGCTACCTCTCTCTATTCAAATACAGGACAAGGATGCCTTAACTTGGCATGCTGGGGAGACATCAAAGGAGTTTCTGAAACTTCTGTGTCCCTTTGCTGCCAAACTTTGAATTCTAAGCTACAGTCAGGTTTTGCATTTCACAATTCCTGGACTATCTTCACTACACCACTACTCTAACAAAACCCACAATCAGCTCACCAGTTTTCCATGCTTTGGTTTTATTTCAATAAGAACATGTAGAAAAATATCCTCTCCATCTTATAATATTTATCTGTGTGCCTGCTTCTGCATATCTAGTGCATGTGGTAGCTCAAGAGGGATTTTGCATATAGCAAGCCTGCAATATCTGAATTGCTAGTCTTATAGGTATAGGATTATTTTTGTGGACTAGACGGGCGTGCTTATGACATAAGGATTATGACGTTCTGTTTTGGCCTATGTAGGTGCTCCTCTCATATGCAAGATGAACGTTTAGCACTACGGAAAGGGACGGGGAATTTGAAACCCTTTGTTATCTCCACTGACAGTGCATCAGGTCATAGTGGCACACACTTCCTCACAATGATCTCTCAACATCTTTCCAACCTACCCAAAAAAGATCATTGTACAGGATTTCAGTCTCCATGCTTATACAAATCTTTGGCCTCTCTCTTTGAGATGCCATCAGCGTGTTTGCAAGATTTTGTGAATAGCGTGGGTGCCTGTTCCCTAGGAAGTGGACTGTGACTAGTTCATTGTGGATAGGATATCAAATAACTTGAGTTTCTACTAAACAAATCTAGATTCAAACTAGTGTAACCTAGAATTTAAGAGCTTGATCTCCTCTTAATAGTCACATGTGCCATTCAGATTCTATTGAGCCAATGGCTCCTTTCTGTGCATGTGAATTTATCATTTTCTCCCAAATATTTGGGTTGGAAATCCCCTTGTCAATACTACAAAAATAGCTCCTAGAAAGGGAGAACAATTCTCACACAGGGCAAGAGCTGGACAGTAGTCCTGATGTACTGACATGTCTTGTTCCTTTACAAGAGTGCTTTGAATCTATCCTACATCCTGGGAATTCATCACTCATCATGAAGAAGAGGACATTATTACGGCTTTCCATCTGTCAGTGCAAAGTGAAATGTAACTTTGTATTGGGCCCTCCACTCTGCAGTCAGGCATGGAAGATTTAGAGCTTGCTGCTATATTTTTGAAATGGGAAATTGGAATGAAGCTGCTGAGTCATGAGAACAGAGGGCAGTATCACCGGCCGTTTCTCCCGGAGGAAAACCGCTAATCCTCTGTGATGCACCTGGGTGCCATTGATTCTTTAGAATTCCAACACACTTAAACAATCTCAACCTGTCAAAGGTGCATTGATTTGTTCTGTAGTGGAGGGCAGAATGGATATAATGGAGATGATTTTTAAGGTGATGATTGCTATGGGTGGGTGAAGATAAAACTGTATTAAATAAGCAGCCATTAGATCTTAAAACCAAGCCGCTGAGCCATCCACTGCTGCCCTCTGAAAGGAAGATGATAACACTGTCACATGCATCTAACACAGGTGAGCAGAAATGTAATGAATTCGCAGGGTGTAATAAACCTGATGGAAATGGGCTTAAAATAGTCTTGAGGCAATAATGAAGCCTCTCACAGCATAGTGCACTCAAGGACTCTGTCCTCATCAAAATGACATTATGTACATGGAAGAAAACAGACAGAGACCATAAATACAGGGCCATCATAAACAGACACACAATATCCCAACCAACAGAGCCCTATTAAAGACAAAACAGGCTGAACTCTTAATAACAAATGGAAATTTGGCAACATTGCTTTTCAAAGCTTGTTATCAAGCTTCCGGTCTCTCTTTCTACACAACTAGGATGGGAAGTGAACAGGGACAAAATAAAAGCCTATTTTCCTAACATTTAATCTCAGCCCTCCTCATCTGAGCCATCCTGCTGACCAACCTTCTCCCATGGCTCCAGAGCTATTAGCACCATGTTTTTTTTTATTGTGCACTGGAACAAGAGTCATACAAAGCTGTCAGCAAGATCTTCAATGATCAGAAGCTACACCGCCAATTTTCACCATTTTTTTCTGTGTCAAATAAATGTTTATTGATAAAGGGCTTCCTCATGTCATCACCTGAACACTCCTGCAAACTACTGAGAGTCCTTGCCTCCTTTGGACTCTGCTGAGAGTTTGGAGTCAACACCTTGTAGAAATGGGGCCCAAAGTCTTCAGTTTGGGTGAGTTGTCTGCTTTGCAGGCTGGGAAGTTCCAAGGGGCCCACAGGAGTTAGGTGCCTGGTTCCCACTGAAAATTCAGCAGGAGGCAAATGCTTTGAAGTTCCTAGCTTTAATCTCTAAACCCGTACCCTTCCTGTAATGAATCACTTGATAAGTCTGGTGTAGTCCTGAGCAAAGGCCAAAACCTCTGATTTGTTTTACTAGTTCCTGGACCCACTGCCTTGCTCTTTGATGACATCATTTCTTTATCTGGCACAGGGGGGTGACAATACCAACCTCTGCCTGGGGCAAGAGGGTATTCTGATTGATCCATTTATATTTGTCAAGTTGTATGACAATATTATTACTCAAGGAGTATTTCTTGACAAGAGCATTAACGACTGTGGCAGCTTTTCCCACTGAAACAGCAAGGCAGTCCCGTAGGTCTGTAGTACAGGATTATGTTTTGAAAAGGAACTTTGGGACTGAAGCTATTTTGCTAAGAGAATGTCTTTGCTGACAAAGCAAAAGCCTTCCTATAGCTGACCAGTTTTCTCTCTGAACACAAACTTTATTCCAGCACTGACCTCTCTTTGACCCTGTAGTGAAGTCATTGATCCTGTATTTATGAGATCACTGTCAGCTGCCATGGAAATGTCATGCACTGATGTGATGTCATAACTCAGCCATATGACTCTAGCGTAAGAGCAAAGAAAAGGAGCAGATGGTCTGTGAAGTACATAACCATGGTTTAACGTCAAATATAGCTGATAATTAGCAGAAATGATACAGGCATTAAAGGAAAATGTGAAAGATAAATGGATTTGGGCATGTGCAAGATATATTTTAAGCTGCTTTTGGCCTGAAATTTCCTTTTCAATATCACATATATTGCATTTTTCTTAAAACAGCCTCTGTGGGTGTCCTGTGTATTGAGTAAGAAGAAGAATGGTTATAAGCACCTTTACTACGGCTGGCACAGCAGAGTGTAATACTTATATATCAAAACAGGTGATGTGCCAAAAAGCCCAGTGATAAGGAAGAAACGTGTCCTCAATCAAGGAAAACCAGTTTAATGTGTGCACTGGGATCACGGTATTGCAGAGACACCACTTTCCGCTGGCCAAGTGAATTTAAAGAACCCCCTGCTGGTTACTCTGATTCTTCGCAGACAATCAGACCCAAAGCAAAACATAAATTCTTAAGGTACTGTACAACATGAGATTTACATCCTCACGTTTAATACAGACCAAAAACAAGAACAGAAAGATACCATGTAAGCATCAGAACTCCCATACAACAAATACCATTTCAAGCATCATTTATTATGCTGCCTTCCACAGACTTTTACAATCCTCAATATGGTTAGCAATTCCAGCTGACTCGTAAAGCCGTTTTAAAATTCATCATTGAAAAGAATGTTTATCTCTGTGTTTTCTCCAGTTCGGGAGTAAAATTAGACTCTTAAAACCTGGAGATGGTGTGTCTTTAATTTTGTTTAGAACAGAAAATAACTGTGATATGAAAGGTTTAATGAGGTTAGAAATCTAAAAGGAAATGGAGTGGGAATAGATTATCAAGAGAAATAAAGCCAACCGCTGGAGAGTACACTAATATTAAATATTAGGTTTCTAAACCAAATATATATAATCCATTTAGGGACTTAATGGTGGTTCTCAGAAGCACATTTATCTACAGCTTATGGTTCAACAACCAATATTATAACTCCATTTGTCATTGTTAGGCGAAGGGAATGGATGTCAGGGAGGCGAGGTCAGCTGAGGGGGAGGAGCTCACGCTGTAGGAGACACACAGCTACCATATGTTGCAGAGCTTCACCGGGGGAAAGAAGTGGAATCCAGCCTTGCAGATCCGGAGTGGAAAAATACCCATCCGGCCCAGAACAAAATTCCCTTTAAAAGTATATTTCTGTCTTTGACCCAAGGTGTAAGTCTTGTGCTTTTTCTCCCTTTCAAAAAAAAGAACTACAGCCAACATTTACAAGCACATGTAATCAATATTTGGGCTCTGATTCAGCAAAATCCTTAAATAAATGCCTGACTAGACATATGGGAATACTTGCATGCTTAAAATCAGACACATTACTTGAGCACTTTTCTGAATTGGGGCCTTCAATGCCTAAATGCGCAGATCTAAGAACTTCTGAAAACCAAAGCAAACTGAAGCCTAACTGGGGAGTCTATTTGGGGCACCCTGGCTCAAAAACATACAAAAAAGGGCAAAGCTTCTTTCTTTGCCCTGTATATATTAGCACCTACAGTGGGACCCTTGCTTTGGTAGCTAATTCAAATACTGATATTTCTGCCCTCAGCAACTCTTGGATTTGTTGTGACATGCAGAGGTTCATCCATGGACAGTGCAAATTGGGATGAATAGTAAGGAAGTTTTGGCCTTAGCAATTTCACTCATTGTGAAGTAGCCCCTGAAGCTGAAGAAAAATCTTTCATGTTTAAGAGGCAATAAGAGATTTAGAGATTACATGTAAAAGATGGAGGGTGGGAAGAGAAAGAAAAAATCATGCTCCTTTTCCACTGGCACTTAAAACAAGGCAGAAAAAAGTCCAGTTTAGAAACAGCTAATAGAGAACACTAGGGACAATCGACATAGTAACCAAAAAAATCCAACAGTTTCATAATGCTGGGTACAGGTTTATCCAATTAACAACCATGCATTGCTGTGTTAACAGAGGAAAAGAGGGAAGTAGTAACATTTTCCAGCTAAATCTGACAGTCTTTCATTTCCCATTTTATTTTGCTTTACTATTTTTATGTCAGGCTTGTTTTCCCTTTTGTTTTTAAGGATTCTTCTTCTTACAGAGTCTTAGCTTTGCATACTTGCTATTCATTTCTAAATAAGGGCAAGGCTTACCAGCTGTAGAATCCATCACCTATAAATGCTTTAAATGTGTTCAGTAGCTCACTAAGGACTCCAAGAGATCCATCCATCCTTCTTCTTTGAGTAAGGGAGTGAAGAGAAATAAATACTCATGGAAGATCCATGGAATTTGGAATCCTCTCTCTTTACACGAATGGAAACTCCTTTTTGGATGAATTTACCCTGAGTTGGAATCCTAAAATATACATACATAGGTCACCTGGAATCAGGGCAATTGGTACAAGTTTCAAACAGGCCAAAGCTAAAACATGAAAGCAAAGCAGGCCAAATCCTGACAGTGCTCTTTGTTTATTGCCAAATGCTTATTATGGGGGAACACTTTGCCACAATCCATAAATAAGCCAAATATTTGTAAAACTAATACTTTTTGCTAGCAGTGAAGCTTAGAGAGAACAAAAACCATTGCATATATTGCCATATGTTGGGCTGTCACTTTATGCCTGGGCTGAGTATTAATGTGCTGTTACCACTAGCACTGTCGATATTATCCAAGTGAACTGATTGCAAGAGTCAGAAATTCATCCTGGGAGTGTTATCACCAAACTCCTTCGCATCACCTGCTTGAGTGACAGATATATACGCTGTTGCTAAAGAAAAACTAGCTGAGACGCTAAAAGCGCATTTAATTCTGGGAAGGCCTGATCCTCATCTTCCCCTTGATTTCAAAGGGCTTGGAATAAGGCTTCTGTTTAGAAAAGCACATGCTTAAGTTTGACTGAAAACAATGAGACTTAAACATGCACTTACATGTTAAGCGCTTGCTAAAGAGCTGTTCTGAACAGATCAGACAAATACCTTGCAGATCTTGAACAGAGCTCTAAAAACTGATTTGAATGATTATTTTTAGAATTTCTAAGATTCCAAAAGTTGGTTTGCAAAAGAGGGATTTTTGTAGTTTATGGAATACAGGGTGCGTCTACACGTGCGCGTGAATGCACAGTAGCCTATTATACTGTGCATTAAAGCGGCGTGTAAAAAACCATGCTAATACACTAATGTGCAGTAGAATAGACTGTTGCGCATTAAGCATCACCTAAAAAGTGTGCACTTGCTACTGCATGTTAGCAATACCACATATTGGAGGTACTAAATTTAATGCACATTAGGAAAAGCACATCAATGCAGATGTAAACACACCCACAGAGTCATTTATTGTATCATTCATTACTCCTTGAATTGCCAGCCCAATCAGCTACTGGGCCAAATGTTTTCACTAAAAAATATATTTGATGGATATTTTAGTGTTAAATTACTTACCTCTCTATATCTAGGGGAAGAAAACCCTAAGATGCAGAGCAGAGCCTAATAAATTACACAGATTCCCATGGGTACAATGCAATCATGTTACCACTGTTTTGACCCAATAATAAAAGTTGGTAAAACAGCTGCATGTATTAGCTGACCCAAATTCCAGTGTAAGTAATCTGGAAGGCACTGTGTCTACATGTCTTGCAAAACTAAAATGACCGAAGCTTTTCACATAACAGGAGTCTGCTGCAGCTGTCTGCAGATCTACAGGGAGATAATTCTAAGGTCTAGAACTTCTTTTCAGACCTGTTCACAATGCAATTCTCAAGTCTCACAATATCTTGGATTTTTCTTAAAACCCCAGCTCCTACAATCATGTGATTGTATGACAATCTCAGTATTCATTTACAAAGAAAGGAGTTTCTTGTTGTGGAGGAAAGCTTGAAAAGATGACCTGAATGCACCCAAAAGGCTTAGAAACTGGAAGGCAAAGAAAAATAAACCAACTTTTATTCTACTTTAGTTCACTATTTTTTAACACAGAGCTGGCTAGATTGAAGGAGGTAGCATTTATTTGTTTTTTTAGGCATTACTGAATCCCAGAACCTAGAAAGTACTTAGAATGCACATTAAAAGCTTACTCTACATATTCTGCATGGCTGGTAATGGCACAAGCTCTACATTCAGTTTCCTTGGTGTGGCACCTTTGTTGGGGAGCATGAACATGTGGAATGAGTTTGGAATTAGTTGGTAGGATTTTGTCATCATCAGCGAAGAAAACTTTCACTGGTATCACCATGAATTAACATTCCTGGTTATCTCTTATCCATGACAGGCTAACAAATTAAGGAGGGATTTTTTATCTCAAAATCTACTGAAACCAAGTAGAAAGTTTCCCTTGTCTTGATTTGTAGACCCCAGATGTGTGCACTGTGAGCTTGCACATCTTAATTAATACTAGCGGCACTGAATCTTTAACAAAGTCTCCCCTTTTACAATATGTCCATGAAATTGATGAAATCGGTATTCATTAAAGAAAGAAAAAAACAATTTTAAATAACCTGAGTAAACCTCTCTCTTCTGAGCTGCTCAGCTCTCCATCTCCTGAGTCCTGAAGTCAGAATTTCGTGAGTTCTCTACTCTCTAGTTCTCAAAGTTCAGGCTTTCCTTGCACATCATAAAAATGAAAAAAAAAAAAGAGTACACCTACCTAATATTTTTTTCCTTTGCAGACCACCTTCAAAGCTACCAGATAAAGGCAGCATAAAAGTTGATATCTTTTGATTCACACTGGTCAATTATTTTGAAATAATACTAAAGTTGGACAGAGACATTGATATTGAATCCACTCCAATACAGACATCAAGATTAATGCCAGCAAAGCATCCATTCCCACACCATCAGCATATGCTTTAAGTAGATCTACATTACTTTTCAGTGCTGTTTTATTCAATTTGTTGCATCAGACTTAGCTGTTTTCAGGTCAGATACCAGCAGCCATTTGGTAATTGAACACCTACTTAATCCCAATCAGAGTTATCCAATGCTAATGGCACAGCAATACTATCACTTTTATTTTTTCCTAATTTCTTTTTGTCTTTCAGCTCCCTGCAAATCCTTTATGTAACTTCCAGGCACGTTATGCAAGAGCAGGGACCTTTTTAAAGCAGGATGGTACCTATTAACTTTTCTTCCTGTGATCGCCTCAGCTGACAACATTCTGGTAAATTATCCGTACCAAGCTCAAAACTGGCTGAAATCAGTGCAACAAACCCACAAGTCAAAGCAGATACAGTACTGCCTAGTTCCAAACTTGCATCTCTGCCCTAGTCCCTTTCTCACTGCCTTTATAACATGGAGGGTTTTTTTCCCTGGGTTTTTATACGGATATTAATTGGACCCTGTGGTAGAGTCGATTGAACAGAAAGGCAGGGAGGAAGGAAGAAAGAAAAGGATTCTATTGTGATGAGGTAACCCCTAAAAGTTGTTTCAGGGTCAACAGCTTCCTCACATAGACAACATCTGGCAAAACCATCCAGGATCAAATAGGGAATAACTGGTACACATGCTAAAGCTGTCTGCGAAAAAGCTAGAGGAAACTGCAGCACTCCAGATTTCATCCAAAAATTGTGCCTTTTTCCCCCTGCCCCAAGACAAAAGAGAGAACGATGCTACTGCAAGTAGTAATGGAGACTTCCATTTTTCAGGTAGAGATAGATTAGCACTTCTGCTCACTTTCAGATGCATGGAATAAAATAGTTTTCTGTGTTAAGAGTTCATTACGGTTTCAGCCCTCCTACTGCACAGTTTCCTCTGAAATCAGAGGTAAGATTAAATCTGTTGTAGCAGAGTGTTTCATAATGGCTCTGACAGACATTGTTTTTCCTAGGCCTCACATCTGGGAGTTAAACAGCAAAGCACTTGAAACCAACCAGGTCAGCTCTTTAGTTGAGTTTCGTGCCTAATCAGCCGGGAAGGCTGAGGCCTCAGGTCACACATGGAAATCACTAGAGCTATTTAAGTCGCCAGAGGTTATTAATAAATCTCCCACTATTTCCTTAAGTAAATAATTGGAGGCCCATCTTTCAAACAAGTTATGTCTGGCCATGTTATGGTACCAATTTTATCCTTCCTTTTTTCCCCTCAGCAAGCAGGAAGAACAAATCTCTGGTGACAACAATGGCAAAACTGTGAATTATAAACATCCATGTGTCTCTCATTTGAATGCCTCCTCAAGTTTCCTTGACAGCTGGGAGTGAGAGAGAAAGGCTCTTAGGCTTTCACTACAGCCCCAGCCACTGAAACTGCTCTTTGAGAAACACAGACTTTGTGGGAAAGCTATTCAGCTGTTTCTTAGAAGGAAGTTTTAAGTACTGGGTGAAATATGAGCCACTCTATTTCTATTAGGTGCTTTTAGGTAGCTGAGTTCAGCTTCTTCCAGGCTGCCATCAAGAAAACAGGACAGGAACCTGCCTGTGAAGCAAAGCTGGAGCCAAAACGCAGGGGTTTCTGGAAAGGGAAAAAAAGTGTTGAGGGAAAGAAGAGGTTGCTACGTCTGAGTTCTCACTTCCGAGGTCGTGCACAAATGCTGGCCCCCTGGGCATGTGTGGGGGACCAAACCCAGGTCTAACATAAGCTGGAGTTGAATTTAGTGGGAGGAAGAGGCAACTGCTTAAGCCAAGGCCGCACTTGCCTTAAAAGTCAATGAAATGATCATCCAAGCTCCTTTCCAGCACTATATTTCTAGGATTCTAACATATTCCATATAACAAAATGAACGCTGTCCTGCGGGAGACCCTGACTAATTTCTTCTCCATCTGTTGTTCTTTCAAAAATAAAGGACGACTGTTTTCAGAGGAATCGTACCCGTTATCTGCAGCTACACGTGTGTGTGAACACACACATACACACTCATGCATGTTCACTCCACCCAGATATTTATATTTATATGAATTAATATTTATTACCAAGACCATGATTAGTGGCATTTCTCTATTGCTACAGAACGCTGAGAACAGAGGGCGTGCACGGTAAGAGCGCTGTTGCAGTAGCATCCTACTGCAGAGATCCCGTGCTGATCTACCGCAGTTTACAACAGCTGCCTAGGCTAGGTTTTGCAGCTGCCTGTTACCACTCGCATCAAACCCAGAATGCCCCATACACACACGTGGCATAAAGTCAGGTTTGCCGTCTTCTCACTGCCTGTGTTGTATCTGCTGAGCCACCAAAACATGCAACCCCCAAGCCCTCTCACGATCTTCATGCTCTGTATGATGTACTTGATGACCCCCAAGCAGTCCACTGTTCAGTTTTGGGGGTTCGAGATATGCTGCTAAGTGTGGGCTGTTGAATCACAGAAAACAGAGCAAACACTCAAAGATAAAGCGCACGCAGGCAAGGAATACAAATATATCTATTCAGCTACGTCACTTAGGTTACTTTCAAATTTGCCTCATTCAACTTTAAACAAAGAACACTTACACATTTTCTTAATGAGGCATCAATCAAAGCAGCAGGTTAACAACCACTACATCACCTGCCTGATTGGAAACGGATGGGGGAGGGGAACAGATCCAATGAACTAGATTCTTTAAATTGTTTTGGATGCCTTAATAAAACCCAACAGATTTTTAACAACAACAATAAGAAAAAAGGTTAGGTCTCAGAAATGTAAAAACACTTTACTGCAAGTACCTAACTGAATCAAATGGCAAATTATACGTGGTCAAAATATGTAATGTGACATTCATGCATTTCTGATCCAGTTTCAACTTCACAAATCACTTAATGAACTCAACTTGCAGGTTTGCCTCCAAAGCCCTGAAATTGATAGCTAACCTATACATTAACACAAAGGTTTTTTTCTTCAGCCATTTTGTATTCTCTTCCACAGTGCAGACCTGTTCATCAATTGATGTTTTCCACGAGGAACAGCACATTTTTAGCTGCCTGATTCCCACTGACATTTGTGGGCATCATACACCTATTTCCCTGCAAACCCTCTTGGAAATTTACCATGCAATATCATACGTGCTGTTTTATAAACCTGATGGAAAGGTTCAGTGCCCCAGACTAGATGATTATTTGAGGTCCTTTCCAGCTCTACATTTCTAGGATTCTAACAGATTCCATATAATGAGGTGGACGTGGGCACGCTGGCTGTGTTTTTGGTCGGCAGCACAAATACAATCTGAAGTTAATGGACCAAAATCTCTCGTGGAAACCAGCAGGAGTCATATGCTCACAGTCAAAAGTACAATTTGGGAGTGCCTGCCTAAGACCCCATTCGCTCTGGAAGTGACGGGCTCTGTTTGGAACTTCATTATTTTTATATGCACCAACTCATTTTCAATGGTTTTTAATGCAATATGCAGCTTGTAAATACATGGGGCACAAAACAAAAGTTCTTCTTGTACTTCCCAAGTCCACTAGCAAATGGGTCTATCCTTTTACCATGAGGCATTCCCCTCATTTTGCTATTTGACAAGTTACTTTCATTTACATACTTGAACTACTTTCCTTCCTCTTTTATCCTACTTCTGTAGACTGTCTTGAAAGTAGAAGCTGGTCTTTTAGGAGTGAGGATTCTTTTTGCAGTATAATTGCTTTGGAGCATTTCTAAAAGGGTTAGTGACTTAGTTGGCTCTCATTTCATGTCTGAATCTCAGGTCAGGGAGCAAATGTGTGCTTCTGCTACCCATAATGCACCTGCTCTATGGACATGGACTTCACAGAGAAGTCTGTACCTTTAACAAGAGTTGACTTAGTTGTGATCTTCCCATTCCCAGGAATAAATGGGGGGGGGGGGGAATTGACCCTGTCCTCCTCCCTCCTTCTGAAATTTTTATGCTCACATGAGGCGGGGTCGGGG
>NW_017729001.1:19102234-19113839 GCF_001723915.1 Gavialis gangeticus
AATTGACCCTGTCCTACTACCTCCTTCTGAAATCTTTATGCTCACATGAGGCTGGGTCTGGGGAAAATTCTACTGTCAGATGTAAGGAAGCAAAAGCAGGCTTGGAGAATTTCTCGGGCCACTGGCAGCTAAGCTTTATTCAGAAAGCAACATATTGAGTCTGTCCGCATGCGAATGTACCAGCGGTGGGGGAGGATGGGGGAAAGGTGGAGGCAAGCTCAGCTCCTCAGCCCCCATGCTGTCGCAGAGGCATCACTGATGTGGGCACTGGAGGGAGTTGCTTGCCAATCCTTCTGGCAGGAGAAAAATTGCTACAGATGGCAAGTGCCAGCAGGGGAGCGAACAGCGAAAACAGAGGAATTCATGACAGAAACTGCTGAGAGAAAAAAAAAAAGAAGAGGAAAGCACTTCTAATCTAGAAAAACCTGATATCTAAGAGACAAATAAACAGAATGAGCCAGACAGTGTGTATACGCAGCGCTCCGCTGAAGTCAACTGTGTAAATCAGCATTGCTGCCATCCAACGGAGCGCCTTCAATGATGTCAGCTGTGGATCTGGCCCAACAGGCACAGTTAGCACAGAGTGCAACAAGCTCCCAGCGCGCACTGAAATTTGCACATGCCTTTTCTGTCCCCACAGCAGAAGATGCCAGATGAAGATATTTACTGTTCCGTCCACACCAAGGGAAAAGTAGGCAGGGAAAAAAGAAAAGAAAAGAAAAGAAAAGAAACTAAACAAAAAGAAAAGAAAAGGAAAAAAAATCCAGCAAGCAGGAACACTTAAAATGAGTTACTGCATCTGGTCACTCAATCCTTTAAGCCTTGCCAACACTTTTCTGTGATTAGTTAGTAAATCTGACAAGGCCTGCGTTTGTTCACAGCTTATTGACAGAACTGTATTGATAAAGCAATATCCAAGCCAGGAGGAAAAAAAGCCCACAATCTCATTTTACTTTCTCAAGTCTTCATTGCACAAAGTTTTTTTTTTCTAGATTAATTCATTTTCTAGAAGGTAAAGTTTGAATTTTCTGAGAGCGCAGGTCTTATATCACTGCTTAATAATTATTTATTGACTGGGTAGACATTAAACATGAAAGAAGAAAAACATAGCATACAAATTTATTCCTGTAGGTTTCTGACCTGACAATTCAAGGACATTTTGTCTTGAGCTCATAAGAGTAGGAAGAACAGTTTCCTTGGGGATGTTATTTTTCTGTTCTCCAGGGATGCTTTGTGCTTTCCTGATGAAGCCTTTTCTCCCATGTTCCTCTGCTTTAATATAATTCTCTTCTTGTACACCCTTGCGGTCTTGCATACTAGCCGGCCACCACCTTCTTGGATGAGAAACACTGAGCAAGATTCCCTTTGGGACCTGTTAGTACCACTCATAAATCAGCCAGATGGGTTTATGCTGACCAAGAATGCAAGGTACTGGAGCTGGAATCAAAGCTAGGATTCCCAGATGGCAGCAGGGAGAACTAATCACCAGTCAACAGCAGTGGGTAAGTTTTCAGTGGCCTTGGATTTGGATTCAGTTTAAAAATTGGGAAGTGATACGATTAAAAACAGAGGCAAACCTATTTTTAAAATGTACAAATTATGAAAGCCTAGTGAGAACATTTCAGAATCTGCTGAATCCCATGGGGCTGATAAAAGCAGCATCCTAGGGAAGTTAAATGTGTCAGAGGACAAACTGGTTTGGGAGCAACCTTCTGATACATTCACCAAGGAAGGCAAAGACATGATGTAGTACAGGCCAAGGGCTTTGTATTGAAGGTGGCTGAGCAGGTACCAGTCACATGATTCCCATTATGCATCCCCTTTTAAACTCGAATTCAGCAGCATTAATGATCAATGCCAAAGGTTAGTGGGTGGAGAAAAACGCTGAAGAAGATAATTGGTTGGGGGGGGTTTTTTGCTTTTTTTTGGTGAGGTGGAGTGTAAAACAATAAACCCACATTCATGCCAGCGATGTAAAGACTGCAATGTTATCATCAAGACAAACAGTGATAGGACAAATCGTTTTATCAGTGAAGTCAGATCATCATGAGATAACAGCCAGTCGTATCTCAAAAGCCTGGCAGCTAAACTTCCCCTGGCAGCACAAATCCAGTGTGCTCTTCTACAATCATTATCGATTATAACTTTAAACCAAAAAACAAAAGCCTTCCATACACACTTTTTCTTTTAGTTGTTGATTTTCAAATCACTGCCCCATTGCTCTTTTTCCAGTACTTTCAATTATACAATGTAAAAAAAGAATAATTTAAAATAATTAATTTTACTAAAATGGGTTAAAAACAATACATGCAATACATGGACATCTTCAGCAGCGACTCTCACTCCCCATTCCAGCCATGAATATATTAATATAAAGTCCTCCAAAATTTATGATGGCAAAGAATAAATGGGGAAGAAAAAAATTATAACTCTCTCTGAAAAATAGGCAGAAGTAACCCAGTGCTACAAAGAAGCTAATAAAATATATATACTTTGAAGAGTGACACATTTATTACTAATAATCCATAATCACACAACTGCTTTATTATGTAAAAGCTGTAAAAATATCCCTTACTTTCTTTCTGAGTAGAGGAGAGAGAGACATTTAATCTGGGTGTAGATGTTCTCTAGTGAACTAAACACAGAACTGGGTACCACAAATTCTTGAGTTGTAAACCAGGCTGGACTTGGGTACTTTTTGCAGTTGGGCCAAATCACACCAAATCTTCCTTATGCACCATTTTACGTATGGAAACTGGTATTTACCCACCAACTTCTAGGTATATTAGGCAAACTGCTTAATGACTGAACTTTGGAGATGTTGGGACAGATCCATGTTGCCTGCTCCAGTTTTGTGCCAATAGGTCCATTTAATTCCAATATAAAACTGTAATGGGATATCGCGATAGGATTCTGCTATGGAAATGATCCGATGCTTAGTTTTCTGCACTGCCAGGTGGGAATGCTGAACCCAGCTCTGATGAGGACTGGTAACAAGTTCTGAACAAAA
This sequence comes from Gavialis gangeticus, assembly GCF_001723915.1. Lineage (NCBI taxonomy): Eukaryota > Metazoa > Chordata > Crocodylia > Gavialidae > Gavialis > Gavialis gangeticus. Next base: position 19,105,245 of record NW_017729001.1, read on the forward strand.
TCCTGGTTTGGTCACTCTCATTCAGAGGGAAACATACTTGGGGCCTGACTGAGAGGTGTTGAATTTCCACAACTCCTCTTAAAATCCACTGGGGCTGTAGGTCTGCAACTCTGATTTTAATTGTGAACAAAGAATCCTGGCCCATGTGGAGATGACTGATCTCAGTGCCTGGGTGCTGAGAGTGATTACTGCAGCAACATGACGCTCTCGATGGAAAGCTGTTTTATAACATGATCATCTCGACTCCACAGCAAAAGTAAGCAACACACTATTCACGAGGATTTTTAATAGAGTTAGTCAAGTGTCGTATTACAGTCGAGTTATCTCTAATACAGCCCACTGCGGTACGCGTCATTAGGCTGGGGGGGGGGAGAACGCAAGCTGATAGGTACAGAGCAGCAGCAGTAAAACCATTCATTCGTCCTCTGCAGTAGCCATTTTTGAATAATATAAATCATTACCTCCTCAGTACAAGCCAATCAGCACGTTGAATCCTTCTGCATTTCTAGGCAAACTGGCACCACCTCATGCTTTCCTCTGAACAGTGAAGGACACAGACTGGCTGACTAGGGAGTGGAAAGGAGTTTCTTTTTCCTGAAGGAACGGGATGGTTGGTCTAAGGTATAATATTCCACGCGCCCAGCTTTTAGGAGGGAAGAGAAGCACTCTTTCATGGAAGCAGGAAAACTCGTCTTATCAGGGGGATGCTGGGTGGTATTAGGCAATTTAGGCCCATACTGCGAAGGGGAAAAGTAGTTAGCTGGGACACCTCCAAGGCTGATCTTCAGAGCAGAGCAGCCATGACTCCTGGCATCAGTGGGTGTGTGCAAAAGAAATGAGGAGCATGTGTGCATGACACTTTAAAGCGGGTTCAGTGCTTTTGCACCGCTTTAATATTGTTGGTGTTTGCCTGTGTTAGTGGTGTATTGCGTATTAATTCCTGCTTCTGCAGCATATTCGGTGATATAATGCACCTTATAAGACTTTGGGGAGCAGCAAACTAAAACACCTCTGAGGAGTTTTAGTTTGCTGCCCTAGAGCCGTGGAGCGAAGCACCAGGCTCCATGCAACTCAGGGGCTCTGCAGGCAGCCCATGCACGCAGCCTGGCTGCAGCCTGGGAAGGCAGGCTCCACCAAAGAAAAGAAAAAAAAAGCAGCAAGCCTGACTTCCCCACCCCCCCGGCCTGCCTGCCTGAGCTGCTTCCCTTCGTGGCTGCAGTACCCCACAGGACCGCCCGAGCCCAGTGCCACTTTGAGGGGTGGGGCACCACTGACGCTTCAGTTCAGGGCAAAGTAAACCCCTGTTTTGTCTACACACGCCTAGTGGTAGCAGCAAGTGCCTAGCAGTTTTGAAAATCAGTCTCAGGAAGTCCTCAGCAGGATGTTTGAAACTCTAGAAGCCTAAAAAACCCATGGAGGCCTTTGGAAAATTAATCTCTGCACCCCAGTGGGGCCATCTGTGACAGGGTAAGCAGAATCCTGACCTAGCTCAAAGAATGCAACAAGCTAGAAAAATGCAAGGAATTCCTTAAAATAAAAGGGGGACTTTTTACCATCTTCAATTTTCCCCTGAGCCTCAGCAAGGGTGTGTGCACCCAAAAGCCTGCAGAAAAAGATAATATTTTTGCGATTTCTTAGTTGGTCTAATAAAAGGTATCATCTCTGAACCAAGAGTTCTAGAGTTTTGCATTTCTTTAAAATAAAAGGGCATGTACACAGCTGGTGTAAACAGTCACACCCCCATCTCAACAGGTATCTGACAACTGACACCAGTCGAGAAAAAAGACCCCAATCTCTCTGCATAAGCGTAGTCATAACCTAGCAAAGGGACAATTCAAGTGGGACATTTCTTTGAAAGATGTAAATGCCAAGGTGAGAGAGGAGTTATTTAGAGCATGTAACTAGGAATAAAATTAAGGACAGGACAATTTGAACCCTATAGGCCTGATTCTCATTTACTCCAAGGGCACTTGCTAATGCTCTAATCATGTACAAAAAGCCTGTATTGTCTATGTAAATACAACTTCTGTTTACATACCATTTGAAATAGCAGCATGGTGTAAAGTGGCTGCTAGCCTAGGAGAATCAGGCCTTCTACAAGGAAAAGCAACTGACTGAGAACTGCAGAACTGCTTCTCTTAACGGGGGTTAGTGAAACCTCATCATGGGAGATATTTAAAATGTGATTCAACAAGCACCATAAAATATGTGTACATGGAAGTATGTTATCTTGGCAGCAGGATGGACTAAATGACCTGGGAGATGTTCTCCAACACCAGTTTCCACAGATATATGCAATATGGGCCTTGGGCCCATCAGGAAGTATTTTCTGGTACACCTCTGCTGGCAAACCCTCTTACTGGAGGTGCAACTTACCCTGGCAAGAGTGGTTTTGTCAGCATAGCTGATACTAGGCCTCTGAACAAAATAAGATGCATCTCCACCTTTCCGATGATGCAACTGTATCTATGCCATTATTTCTGGATGCACAGCTATATACGATTATTATTATTATTTTTACATTCCTTGTTGACATAATTGCACTATCAAAACTTTTAAGTAGTTGTAACTTTTAACATTTTATAGGCATTTTATACACATGCCTTCCAGCTCTTCCTATAACAACTGATACACGTGAATCAGTACCATGGTGGCCCAAAATACTACCTCATGGAAAAGGAGGAGAAGGAAGATGGAGTAAATATATTGGAACGTTTTTCTTTTATCTTCACAAATTTATCTGAAGTCATCAAACATCCACAGAGAAGAGGGTTACATTTCTGGTCTACAACGAGCTGGAGGTGGATGTTGAAATGAGCCTTTTTATCACCCCCAGAGAGAACGCAACATTTGTAAAACAAGGACGAAAGATTTTGTATTCCCTTCGTTCCCAAAGAAAGCATTGGCTCTTTTCCACTGCCAATTTCACCGTGGCTGCACAACACCAAACATCAATTTTGACACTAGCGTGGAGTGGTGCTCTGCTCTCCACTGGCTTTGGTCAGCCAGCTCCCCGTCTGCCTCGCTGAATGATTATAAAATTGTTAATCGTGTATTTTACACCCCATATTTTTAAAAAAACTATAATTACTGGGAAAATTATTCCTCTTTTATTCTAGATTTTTTTTTTTTGAGAAGACACATGTGCTCCCTCTGGCATGGTAGTCAAAATGAGGTCAGTGCCTTGAACATATGTGGATGTGTGCACTTTCTCCTCCAACCAGAAATGACAAAGCAGAGTTTGGCACGGCAATAAAGGAACAGCCGCAAATCAGCTAGGATTATCTGACTTCCTTTAAGAAAGCCATAAATTGTTTACAGCAGCACTGGTCTTTAATGGCAGAATTGTGGGGGGAGGTGGGGGAGGTGAAGGAGGAGAAAGCTTTAATCTAACAATTTCAACACATTGCCAAAGTCCTTTCCTGTAGTTTACAATAAAAGAACCTCCAAAGCATCTAACGTATGTCGGCTGGACTTTATATTTCCAAGCAAAAGACTCTTCCCATGCTCCCTCCCTCTTCCTCACACAAATGGTTTGGGGGATAATGAGGTTAAGTTCTAAAGCATTAACTGTTTGACTAAAAATGCTTGCAGAGATTTTAGCACCAGGAAACCTCTAGAGAAACTAGACAGAGCCTTGGATAATACCCAGCAGGCTCCTTCAAGTTTAAAGCAGTTGGAGATGGAAGTGCATTAGGATTTCAGCTGCAGCTGGGCTTTTTATCGCCACTGTCTATAATAAGAATGCATAGGTGATGGGGACTGAGGGTAAGGAGTGGGCAGGAGACCCCTGGGTTTTCTGTGACTGCTACTCCTCACATTTGGAAAACCAGTTCAGGCACTTTGGATTGCTAGGAATGTTCTGAACATTCAAATAATTCAAAAGGTCTAGAGAGGCAGGCTGGGTGCAAAATGCACGTGGCTCTCAAGCCCCCCCTGTGCTGACATAAAATCTAATGTTGTTTTAATCTAGAGTTTTGTTCATGACTATTTTACAAGGTGTCTTTTGTGAAATTCAGATTCACACCTGGGATTTGGACTCAGAAAGAATACCCCCAACGTGTGGTTTGGGTGCAACACTAACAACTTTTGTGTTTGAAGGCCATTCCAAAAAGAACAGTGCACAGATATCCTCCTACCATATGCTACATCTTATGCAAGCTGGACCAAGGTCTAGGTTGGTGGAAACTGAAACACCCAAACTTCTTTTTTTGCAGTTTCTCTCTCCAAAGCAATGACACCTGAGAACCACTCAGTGGATTCACAGCAAAAAATTTCTACTCTTACAATGCAGTTTTGGGGTCACAAGACTTTTGGAAGATATATGTCCGCTGTAGGAATGATGTAAACAAATATGGCAGAGCTCGTGTTTTTCATGCACCTGGTGGACTGAAAAATATCTGTTCTATGCTACTGGCTTCTGGAAACTGGAAGGGATGAAATGTATTTATCTCAGCATCCGGTGGGGGTTATTTCCTTATCTATTATTCTTGATTTTTCATAAGCTTATTCATCTGTCAGGATGGAAATAAAACAGCAACGATCTTGACATCCCCATTAAATCCCCATAGTTACTATTTATTATGATTACTATTGTGATAGAATACAGGAGCCCCAGACAAGGATGAGGACTTCGCTGCGCCATGCACTCTACAAACACAAAGAGACAGTCCCTTCATTGAAACCTTTATCTGTAGACCCTTATGACTCTATACTATAATGCAGGAAAACTGAGCCACAGTGAACTTTTCTTGCACTCTCAGGGAGATGCCCAGCAAAGGTTATGAGCTAATCAGTCTCACTTTTCAGGGAACAAAAAAAAACAAGTGCATGAGCTATAATTATTCATATAACCATATCCATCATGCACATCATCTTCAGACCTCCCTACACCACAGCTAGAACTGTGTGAAACATTTGTGATCAAACAAAGCAGGAAGAGTTCACCTGAAATAATCCTGTTTAAAAGCTTGTGCCAAACCTCTGGAAGAAGGTCCTGCTGACTCTGAGGCTGGCTGCTCATTTCCTCACCTCAGTGGATGTGAAATAGGAGCGACTCTGAGTCCGTATGGATTACAGGCTCTGGGAGGAGGAGCACCAAGCTTCGGGAGAAGGGATAAGTTGACCTTTTGTTACTTTACTGCTGATTTCTGGGTTAATTAAGCCAAATCCTAGGAAGACCTTCATTTTGGACTTCATATAAAGTGTGCACCGAGCTGGAGCATAAACGGAGAAACAGGCCTCTTTACGCTTGCATCTGGATCATAAGCCAAACTCGCTTGAGGATGCTTCTGTCAACTTTCTGAAACAACGGAAGGTTTTTAATGGAAATTTCAGAAAGGCTAATGGTTCCATATAGTGCAAACTCCAGGCAAGTCAACAGTTAGGTGTCTTCGCTGAATTTTATATCGTGTTTGTCTGAAAACACAACCCCAGGAGGTGAAGTGGAAGAAAAATGAACAAAAAACAAAGAAGTCCAGACATGAACCGAAAGTTCAGATTCTGGAACAAGGTGCATGCTGCACCCAGACTGACAGGCAGTCTTTAGTAATTAAGGCTGAGAATTTACTTGTGCTTTTCTGGGATAGACGAGGGAGATCTAAAAAGATCTAAACTACAGTGTAGAAGCAAAGGATGAAGGAGAAGACAAGTCATTTATGGACAGCTTCAGCCTAATTCTACATTTTGAGACTGGGGCCTAGACACTATTGAGAGAGACTAATTAGAAAATGCAATAGCTAGATATCAGCTCTCCTCAGACTTTCAGAGCAGCCCCTATACCAAGGGTGGGCAAAATGCAGCCCGGGAGCCAGATGTGGCCTGCCAGGCCATTCTATCTGGCCCGCGGGGCCCCTAAAAAATTTAGAAAATTAATATTTATCTGCCCTGGGCTGCCTGTCCTGCGGCCCTCGATGGCTTGCCAAAACTCAGTAAGCAGCCCTCTGCCCAAAGTAATTGCCCACCCCTGTCCTATACCATCCACAGAAGACTGCGTCATGCTGGGTAGGCAAACGATTTTCTCGTAAAACCTGTATGGCTCTTAGCATGGCTCATTCTCTCCTTTAACCTATACCATATCTGCTCCTCCTCCTTCAGAGTGAAATATAACACCCATCAGTGTCTTAATGATTCCTTAACTACAGCAGTTAAAAAAAGCCAGGATGCAGGATGAATGCAGCTAGTTAGCCTTAGCCTAATTGCAGCACCTTACTGTTCTTGCCAAGGATGGTAACCCCTTCCTGAACCCACCAGCTTTCTTCCCTTCCAATTTACCAACCAGAAAGGCGAGAAAGGCAGGCAAACCTAGATCATGCAAAATAATAAAACACTAACAATGAAGTAAACCAGTGTCTTTTTTTCCTTTACTGTTCAAGAACATCTAAGACAGTTGGAAATAAAAAAAAAAAATCCTCATCTCTAAGTAATTGAGTCTGCACTCTCGTATCAGACATTCAATGCTAATTTGGAGTCCTGTCTTATCGCATTACAGACAAACAGAGGGCCCCTTACATCAAGTGCAACAAAATAGCTACACTCGGCATTATTAATGAAGTAGATGGATTAATTTCCTATTTATGAGAAGCTAACCAACTGGCTAGCTTGCTGACAGCACTATTAATGATCCTTAATGCCCCACAGGCGGTAATGGGTCCCGCTGGGAGATCCAGGAGCTCTGCAATTTGTATTGAGGATTTAGACATAACAAAAAAAAAATGCACTCCTGGGAGCAGGCAGTTGATCAGCGGGCGCCCCGGCGGAACACAGCAGACAAATAATAAATGACAGCCTTGCGATTAAATCAAACCTTCTACTTTAAGTGTTAAAGTGTCTGACTGTCACTAACAATCTAGTGCTTGTTAAAGCCTCCCGGGGCCCCCAGAAACAGACGCAGTGAGCTGGAAGGTAAAGAGAGAGAGAAGGAGGGGGGGAGCGAGAGGGGGAAAAAAGCAGCAGCAGCAGGAGCCTTGCTGTCTTGACAAGTGAAGCTACATTAAGGTGGAAATGTAGACAACCACAGTACCTTGCTCCGCTTTTAAAGGTACCGTACACCTGCAGTGTAGCATCCCAGACACCACACTCATGCTTTCAAAGGAAATCTTCACCTGTGAACAAAACAGCCTGAAGCCTACCTAATTCAAACCCACTCGGAGGCTGGCAAAACTGCTTACAAACAATGCTCTCCACTCTGAGCCAACAGAACTAGCTGACGTGAAATTGTGCCTTAAGAAAATGAATGGCCTCATGCACCGGCACCTGGGAATTTCGGTTTCAATTCATTTGTCTGTGCATTCAGGTTTGAAACCAGAGGGCTGCGCTTTTAAATTCAATAAGGAAAGGTCAAGGTGTGACAAAAGTCCCAAAGGCAGCATGCATTTCATTCACTGCATTTCCCTGACAAATGCAGCCCTGTGACTCAGTCTTCCTTCTGCTCAGCTTTCTTGCATTTTGGAAGAGATGGCATCCTGGGGCAGGACAATGGTCTGGAGACACACTCAGCTTCCTCCTCTGGAGGGCTCAGGTCAGACACAGGTTAGACTTGGGCAAACAGGAGAGGAGAAAATGATGCAAAGGACCGAGCTCTGGTCTGTCTCCCTGAATCAAGATATGCAGTCGATACCAATGCCTGGAGGAATCAGGCAGACAGATTACATCCAAACCTTTCATTTGGCTAGGAAAATGATCTCTCTTCTTCTTGTCACGTCCCTCCCACTGCAATGCGTGGACAAGATATCTTCCTGCCTTCTTGCAACCAACTGTTTCCTCTCTCCCTCCCTGGAATCTGTCACTAGGTGCCCTCCTCCTTCTGCCGCCAGCCCCCATCCAACTGTTCCAGACCCCCTCATGAGCCCCAGCAGCTTTACTGAGGCTCAGTCACCACGTCCTAATTGCGTGATGTGTGATGCACCAATATGGGGAATTCAGCAGCACACAGGGCCCATTAGACAGCCTGCCAGAACAGCCTGACTCCATGCTGGGATCTTCTTTCAACAGATTTTTTCTTTTTTTGAAGGGAAGAGAGCTGCTGAAGGGTCATATGGAGGGAAAAGATGCTGGGCTTATTGGTAGGCTGACCATAAGGAAATTCAGGACATCGGAGACATTCATCCGGGACACTATTCCTCCCCCCCGCACTCTCACAAGTCAGCAGGGTGGGGCAGCATGCCAGGCAGGCAGTGGTGCTTGTCTGCCCGCCTACGAGGTGCTTCACACCACTCTGACTCGTGGCCAGACTGCGCCCTGCACCCCTGCATTTCCGAGACGCCCGTTATAATTCCCAACAGCCGGCCAGGACCTGCCTCTGAAACACAGACGACTGGTAGGGGGTGCATGTGCCCCCCTGATGGGGCCGGTGCTCCCCCGATGGCTGACACTGAAGCTGTCGGTAGGGATGGTGCTCTCCCCCCCCCCTCCCCCCAACAGGGCCGCTGCCATCAGTCGCTTTTGTGGGTGCCCCCCCAGATTCAGGAGGCACCAGTCACTCATGCTCTGAGATCTGGGACTGTCCTGGCTAAACTAGGACATATGGTCACCCCACTTATTGGAAGCCTACAGGAGTGTGGCAAGAGGGAAATTGTGGGGGGGGGGGGGGGGGGG
>NW_017729001.1:19118839-19123984 GCF_001723915.1 Gavialis gangeticus
GGGGGGGTGGAGGGGGGTGTCTGGAGCATATGGAAGAAAAATGGTCCAAAGTGCCAGAGCTATTTCTGTTTGGCACAACTGTGTGATATGGGGAATATCATTTCATCTTCCTGTATTTCACTTTTCACCACTTGGAAATGACAATACTTGCCTTTCTTTGTTAAGCACTTTGAAATCTGCAGAGGAAAAGTACTATGTAATTTCCTTAGAAGAATAAACAAATAAGGTACCAAACCCCTCCCCCAATTTCAGGTGCGCTTAACAACTATTTTAAGAATAACAGCATTAAGTAGTATCGTTGCTACTATGGGACAACTCTGAGAAGGTAGGAGAGTTAAACTACTTTCCAGAGTTTGAACCAAATGGAAGAAAAAAATCCAATTTATTTTTTAGAGGTTTCCTAACTTTAACTTATGGATCAGGATGCAGATTTAGGACTGGTTTAGATATTTTGTCCACCCAGGGCCATATTTAAGGTGAATCATTTAATATTTGATACATTTAGCTTTGAAAAGTTCAAAAAAGCTAAATGCACGATGTCTGTGTTTGTGAAACGGAGACCTCCTGGTTCCAGAGTGTTTGCCAAGGTGCATGCCTATGCTGGTAGTTAACAAACCCTGGTGTCCTGCATGGCACTGCCCTATCATTAAATCCTAGCTTATCATCGGTTTTAGATTACATACATCATTTGTGGTTCTTCTTTTAAAAAAGAACAAAAACAGCCACAGGAGTGTAAGGCCGGATTTCTGACTGTCACATGAAATGTTTTACGCAACAAATTTCTTATCAAAGGAAGTTTAATATCCAAAAGGAGATCAACGGAGAGGAGAGAGTCTCAAAATCAGATGAGTTACAATGGATCTTATGTTTTTTTGTTTAAAAAAACCCAAATTAGTGACAGTATCCATGCTCATGGGTTAATTATCATGCTGCATACACATTTTCTGTGAAAGGAAAGGCAGACTGTGACCTCACTAGACTCTAAACTCACTTCTCCTTTTGAAGCTAATGAGCTACACCAGTAGAACACAGTGGTCAGCAGTATCAGGATCAGACCAGCCAGCCAGCCTCCTGCATTACTGGTGTGGATTTTTCATAGATTCATAGATTAAGGGTCGGAAGGGACCTAGTAGATCTTCTAGCCCGACCCCCCGCCAGGGCGGGAGAACAACAAAAAACCCCAAAAAGAGAAACGGGACTCAAATGAGTCCAGCCAGGTAGGCATCCAGCCTCTTCTTAAAGACCCCCAGGGTAGGGGCCAGCACCACTTCCCTTGTAATCCCCAAAGCCTGAACATGTTTGTGTACTATATCATACGTATTATTATATTATATTACATAACGCATTGTATTACTAAAACACTTTGCATGTCTATCCTCGTCATTATCCTAAAGATCTTGAAACAAAGTGCATTGAAAGTCCTCTTTTTGCTTACTTCTGTGGAGTCTGAATTAGGTTCAAATTTTGCTTTGATTTTTTTTCCCTATCCACCTGAAATAATCACACAAGACAACTGTTTTCAGTCTGATTCCAGAATGTCTAGAAATAAGTTCCAAGAGAATCTGTCCTGAAACACAGCTTTAGAGGAAAAACCACTGACAACAGTTTAATCCAGCCCTACAGTGCCCAGAGAAGTGACCTATCTCTTTGTAGACACAACAAAAGCACAGCTATGGCACTGTCAACATGCAGGTCACTGAGCCTCAGATGTTCACTTCACCGGAAAATGCACAAATTAAAGCACTGAAAGAGTCTATGCCTCTCCATTATCCTCTGTGTCTGGTCTTCATGAAAACAGAATATTTTCCCCCAGTATGCTTTGCAAAAGTATATGGACAATGTTGGATCACTGCTGAATTCACAGCTTTTTGGGGCTAGCTCAAGAGCTGTGAGATATTATATGAACTCCCACAGATGACAGCCATGAGCTATGTCTCCTTCCCACTACCTTTGGGGCCCTCAGAGCCCATGGAAGTATAAGGTGGGAACAATGCTTTATTTCTTCTAAGTGCAGGAGCTGGAATTATGCCTAGACCTTCTGAGAGCTGTGCGAGAAGATCTGACGTTTATTCCATCTGACCCACAGCAATCCTGTACCCACCCAAGTGCTAACTGGTACCTAGCTTTGAATTCATTGAGGAGAGGTGGCACCGCTTAGGGCATAAATCTGACCTTACTTGTGTGTGGCAGGGTTAGAGCGCCATAAACAGTTACCAGTACTTCAGATCATACGAATTACTTATTATAAAATCATTCTGCTTCATTTTCTTTCAGAGTTAAGAATTTCTCTTTCCTGATACATACTTTAAAAACAGGATGCTGAAGAACATCCCAGCTAGATTAGAATCTTCCCTTCCATGGAAAACTCCCCAACCAGCGAGAGCTTCAGGAAACGACATATAGTGAAAAAAGAATAGGCTCAAGACATTTGGAAACTCACAGATGCTGGCTGGCTGGTAAGAAGGCACCATCTCATAGTTATACAATCCACCAGTTCATCCAAGATCTTTCCTTGTGACTTCTGGGTGCAGAGGTATCCATTTTAAATCATCCCAAGTTAGACAATAAGCAATTTGACAAAAGTCAACTCAAAAAACTCCCTAGATACCAGAGGCACTCAGTGTATTCAGCCCATTCCTCACTTAAGAGCCTCAGTAGATAGATTGGTCTTGCAAACTCTCGGTACCCGAAAGCAGAGTATGACCCTCCGAGGCTTGTTGACTCCCATCGAGAATGGGAGAGCCAAAGTTCAAATGCAGGGATGGTAGCTCAGATCAGCTGAAAGTGTTTCGGCTGTTATGCTGGAGCCCATCAGCAGGGGTGATTTCTACATTTGTCTGGACCCAAATTGCATACCATTGTGCAAATCGCTTTGGGCTGAGCCTATAAGCCAATTCATATGGAAGCATTTGAATACTGTGGGAACTGACAGGTCCCAAAGGTTCAGCTGGTAGGACTATGAACACGGGCGTTCCTTGCAACTTCCTTGAGCTTAAAGACTGTATCACACTTGCTGGAGGAGCTGGCAGAGAATACCTGCGTAGGGAGATGATCTCAGCAGATGAAGCTTTCAGTGGTCTGAATGGACGGCACATGCAGACACATACCTGTGACACCAGAGACAAAAGCTACCAAACAGATGATGGCTGAGGAGCCGATACTGAATAAAAGACAATTTGGTGATTCAGCTTTCCTTAATCATGTTCAATTCCTCCTAGCAATGGATTATCTAAGACATAAATCACTGGGCTAAGGGAAGCCTTACAGTGCATATTCCCTGGATAAGCACAAGATAGATGACAACAAAAGCTGGTGATGTATGCCTGCGTGTATGCGGGACAACAGCAGAGCCCACACCAACGTGCAGGCAAGTAATGCTCATCGTAAGGCACCTTCCCGTCATCCACTGTGCAGAGAAGGTGAGGCACCCTGCTCCTTCCTTCTGCTTGCCCTCTTCTCCCTTCCCCTTTAACCAGCCTATGAAATTCAGCCGAGTCTTGTTTGTTTGATCACATTTCTCCTCCCCCAATCTGTCTTTCTCCCTCCCTCCCTCCCCCATCTCTTCACGCTGGTGCAGAAGGGAAAAATAATAGTGACAGCCCCCTTGGGAAAGCCGAGAGGCCCTACCAGAGTGCCCCGCGAAAATGAACGCTCCTGCTCACTCATCACATTTAGCATTCGTTCTGCCACTCGCTGTCAAATTAAAACGTGGCCAACAACTCATTTCTCCTGCTCTCAGAGTTACAAATTAGTCCATTAAGCTGTCTGCAGCAAGCCTTTTTTCCTCTTCCCAGTAATGGCCTCCGAGAATTCCTTCATAATCGCCAAGTTCTCCTGGGATGCCCATGGAAAGCAGATGGAGCAGCTCCCGGGTAATACATGGCACTTTGTAACGACACAACATGCTGTGTTTTTTATTTTTTATGTCCCTGTTCTTTCCCCCTTTCCCTTTTTATTCTGCCAGAATGATTGAGAATAATAAGAAAAAAAGCAGAGAAAGAGGAGAAATGGAGTAGGGGATGGTGTTGCTATGTATGAGCTGCTGGCAGTGGAGATGGGGGTAGACACCCCCCCAGCATTTCAACCCCCTAATTAAAACCTCTTCAATGAATGATCTTTTATTGAAAAAGTAGATTTTCCATCAGAAACTTAGAAATCTGGAAAAATGGACAATGGGTTCCTTTTTGAGCTGACCAGTCTGCTTTGTTTAAATACTCATCCTCCCCAATCAACCGATATGCAAAAGAGATCTTTCTCTCTTTCCTGGCCGGGCCTGTTTGAAAGACAATCATTCATGACAGAGCAAGGTGCTTAACGCAGAAACCCCTCTCTAAAGAGATGCTCTGGAGAGCCAAAAGGACTTGAGTGTTACTATCAAGCAAAAGGGCTTGTATCAGCTGGGAGTAGTCTTTTAACATATTTATTTAGTTATTATTAAGGAGACTGTCACAGTAATCCATGAAGGTGGAAACTTAAAATATACCTAGAAAATGAGGAATGAAGAAATAAAATATTTTATCATTTTACGAAGGGCAGACTACATAGAAGATACCTCTCCAATTAAACTACTTCATCAAATTATTCCAGCATTTTTTGGTCAAACTTATCCAAAGTCCCTCTTTAAGCACACAAATGTTTCTGCTGAAGAGCAACCCAGCAGTAACACAGGAGGGATTTTAAGCTGCTTTATTCTGAGTTTAACAAGAGCAGATACAATGTTAAATCAACATAAAGCCACATGCTGAAGAACTCTTACCCCATATTGTGCTTTACTATTCCAAAAATAAAGGGAAAAACATTTGAACTGGAGCAGAAAGCTCTGTCAATGGTATTGCTGGCCCAAAGCTTTCAATAACCAGGGTGCAGGTCCCCACAATCATAATATTGACTCAATAAGATATTAAAAGACTACATTTGGAATTCTTTTAACTTGCCAATCAGACTTTTCAGTCTTTACAGTGTGCTTTGGTCAACTTGCCAAGGTTTTCTATGAAACAGTGAGAGATTTTGGTTTTGGTTATTGTTACGAACCAGAGGACTGGGTGAGGCTGTAGGGGTGGAGGAGGCCTCAGGGGGGCTCCCCAGAAAGGGGGGGTTCCTGGCGCTGCAGAGGGTGCTGCATTTTGGGGTGTCCCAACCCCGGCC
>NW_017729001.1:19128984-19131439 GCF_001723915.1 Gavialis gangeticus
AATCACAGGATTCCAGGAGTTGGGAGTTTAAGAAAAAAGTATGAAATGTCAAACTAATAAAAACTAAGTTTGAGGATCTGGTATTCCATACACTCTTGTCCCTCTCTCTCTCCATATCCCTTCTTCCCTAAAATAAGCACCCTCTGCTTTTGTCTTCTGACATAAGAAAATTAATGACTCAGCTGCTGTCCTGTATATCTCACCACAGTTTGACTGTGAGTGACAGGTGTACCGTGCTAAGACTTTCCTGGTGAACAGCCAAACTATTCATGAACCTTACTACTAGGCGTGCTGTGATAAGGCCGTTTTCACGGCTAAGCACACTACTGGCAGTTAAGGAGGAAAAAAGGAGGAGGAGGAGGAGGAAGAAAACAGCTCTCCACCATTACTTTTACAGCTGTGATACGTGCCAAGGGGCAGAGGTAGGTTTTGATTGTGGGGAGCTGTATTTAAACCATCATATTAGGGTGGGGGAGGGAGGGAATAAACCAATTCCCAGTAAGCAAAGAAAAATTGGCTGTCTTTGCAAAGTCTGTGGCCAAGCGGGGAAGACAGAGGCGCGATTCAAATTTTTGTTTAAAGAAAACCCACTCCAAGTGGTAGAAATGTCCAAAAGAAAAAAAAAAAATCACTCTGTAAACACAGAAGAGGCAGTGTGAATAAAAAAAGTGTCCTTCATGTAATAATTTATTTCACTGACAAGAAAATAGGCAATTTCCTTGGAAAGCTAGATGGCACCTCCACAGAATTACTCATACTGAGACAGAAAAGGGGGCTAGAATTTCAAACAGACCACTGAGGTCCTGGGGTTTGCTGCCGCTGCTTATTCATTCATCCTTTTCTCAAAATATAAAGATGTCTTAATTACAGCATTTTCGTTTTATTTAAAGAAAATGCCAAAATAAAATAAGATTCCTAAATCATTCCATGTTATTCTTTCCACTAAATAAAGGAGGGAGAAAGGTGCAACTTTTATCTTCTCTGTTTGCTTACCCTAGACAGAGATATTGTCTAAAAGACAGTGACTAGTTACCGGAGGTGAAACACTGCGTAATGGAAGATAGGGACAATGAATATGTTCGGGAGAGGGAGGGCTGGAGATGTTCTATCAGATGACCATCCATCTCCCACTGCGCATTCTAATACTAGTAGATCTGAAAGGCTAAACAAGGAAAAGTTTGCTCTGGTTGTGAATGGGATGCCTCCAAGGAAACCAAATGGGTTTCAGAAAGTTATGCTGGTAGCTCTTGCCTTTGTGCTGCTGTTCCACTAGGGCAATAGAGGAAATTGTGCTATCAGAAAGGCGATCAGAAAATGAAGGCCTCTAGGATACTTAAGTGCTTCTGAAAATGTTACCTGCTGCCTTTAGAGTGACATCGAAAACCATGGCCCCATTCAAAAGCTCCTACACTTCAAAAGCAGGGTTGCTAATACTGGTGACTTGACTAAATGAAAATAATGACACTATAGTCATATGCATACAGCACGTCCACATGCAAAAACTTGGTTGTGCTTTTGCGCACGTGTTTCTGAAAAGGAATTTCTGTTCTCTTTAAAATGTGCCCTCAATATAGTATTGAAGCATATATACAACGCACGTGTATATATGAAATATTTCTAGTTCGTCATTACCTTTATAAAAATACAACAGTTCAGTACTACTTTCAATTAAGCCTGAAAACTCTACAGCTTATAATTTTACTGTGCTGACTGGGTAATTTCTGAGAAATACTGCAGTATTTTTTAAACTGTGCATATATAAGAGGTTATATAGACTAAAACTGGCTGTCTGTTTCCATAAGCCTTTCAAAACCAATATTTATACTCCCATGAAAGAATTCCGGCTGCTTATTTTCCATCTCCGTAAAAGTGGTCAGATCAATAGTTCTGTGTATGTTACTTGGAAACATGTTGCAGTGGCTTCTAAAACCTCTTTTTCCTTTGTCTGCAATCGATTTCTGTAATATGCAAATATTAAGAGAAAGGAAGCTTTAAGTTTCCTCTTAGGATCCTTTGTGAATCCTTCAGAATCCAGACACCATTAGGATGGAAAATTAAAACCCTGCCAGCAGTTTACCGTCTCCCCTGAGTGCCAGTTGCTCTGTGATCGTAACACTTTGCTCCAAGCTATGAAATTCAAAAATTTGCATATTCTTCACTTCAGGATTGTTTCAGCAAAAAGGTAAACAGAGTGGAGCAGGCTGCCCGTTAAAATAACCATCTTGTCTGACAACCTGGCTCTCTCTGAAGATGACAAAGGAGAAGAGGGATTTCCAGGGAAAAGATAACACCACTCAGCCCTGCTTTAGATTTTGCTGCACACCTCATTTTTCGTTAATGTGCAGGATGAGGAAAATCAAACTTGTGTTACGGAGTCTCACTTTGAGAAGGAGCAAAGAGATGTACTATTCACTGGAGCCTTTTGTGAGAGGCCTTTTTTTTTTTTTTTTTTTTT
>NW_017729001.1:19131550-19137658 GCF_001723915.1 Gavialis gangeticus
TTAAAAAAAAAAAAAAATCCCCCAAACCAAGCAGCGTACAAAAGTGGGGGGAGTAGAAAAGGTTTAACAAGCTCCAAGTCGTAGATTATAAGCCGCTGCTAAAAATTTATGGATGTTTGGATCTTTGCCACACAGAACAGATTGGCAAGCTGATCAGAATCGCAGCAGGCTGCCTAATGAGTCCCACACAATTTTTCACCCCATATTTTTCCAATAAAAAAGCAGTTAAATACCAACCGCAGCCACAGCAGAGCCTGCCATCTGGCTGCTTTTTTCTCCAGCCATCATTAAAATGGTTCTTGGCAGTTTACACCTCGCTTTTTTCTGTACAGATGTGGAACGAATTTTCTGACAACCCTTGGATGAAACAGGGGACTTTATTGAGCTTTACAGATTAACTGCCTAACTTCTGGTCCTAATTTTAAGTGTCTTAGCGCACCAGCGGCATCATTTTAAGTGAGCTAATTGCAAGTATCTGAGCCCACCAGCAACATTTGGGCAAGCTGAACTGAGATTTGAAATTAGCATTTAAAGGGACCATGCAACCAGTACTATCATGGATCAGAAAAGACTGGCCCACAGTGTGAATTCAGGAGGGATTCAGAAAATATGAGGATAGTGTGCAAAAGTTTTTACAAAGGAAACCAGAGAATTATGGTAAAAATCTCTTCTTCTTTTTTTTTCAGGCAAATGAGTATAAGCAGCTTCCTGCCACTTTTTAAAAAATTTTGATTGCCTGTGGACTGTGATCCCCATGCAGCAGTTCAACTGGTCAAGAAATAGAAGGACACCAAATGAGTGGCTATGCCACGGACCCCTAAGAACAGTGGCACCAGTACCTCAAGCTGGATCCCAGAATGCATGGTGGGATATGTTTAAGCAAAGGGGAAGTGTATTTCCAACTAGTTCAAGCAGTCTCTTTGCCACTCAAAGGTGATGATAAGCAGTGGAAAGACCCTGCTGTTTCTAGGGGTAGGGAAGACATAATTACCAGGAGTAAGCAAAATCTTAATTGAAAAATAACCGTTCTCATGACCAAATATTTAGGCTAGTCGTGCCCAGAAAGGGATAAATCTCTTAGAAGCAAAACAAAAATCTCTCTCAAGTTCCTGAATGCCTCCTATTCCCATACCTATTTGAACTAATCTTTTAATGCGTTTAGCTTCACAACACTCCTCTAAGGTGCAGAAGTGCTATTAGCCCTATTTTTTAGATGGTGAAATGGTTAGTAGTCAATGGAGTTTTTTATTTCCTTCTGCATCACTAAAAATGGTTAGCTAATATAGAACAGAATTCATACCAGTCTACCCACACCGATCAGTGGCTTTAAAAAACTGAAGAGTTGAGACAAATGGCTATAAAATCTATTTGTTTTTAGCCATGACCGTATAAAATCGTAGGAATGTAGGGCAGTAAGGGACCTCAGCAGGTCGCTTAGTCCACACCCCTACTCTGAAACAGGGTAAACATATTCAGACAGTCCAGGCTTGGACAGACTGTTCTTAAAATCCTTCAGTGATGTGGACTGTGTATGGGGCCATGTAAATAGACCCATTACTGGTCTCCAAAATCCGAACTTCCATTTAAAATATTGTCCTTGTAGCTCTTCTGGTTGTGAAGATACCCTCCATAATGTAAATGGATGCAGTCACCTTGGCTTGAGTCTGGGACAGCTTGAAACATCAGCTCTGGGAGGAGTCCAAGCTACTCCAGTCTAGTCAATGGGCGTTAATTCTGACACTGCTGCATACCCTTTAGATAAGAATGCAGCCGGCTAAACCACTGCTGTTGTATTTAATCACGGTTTTCTACTGTTGCTGGATGTGGACTTAGATATTGGGACGTGGACAGAACGGTAATCAAGCAGAGCAGGTGCTATAAAAATTTGCCAGTGTAGGAGATTGAAAGGTTCAAGCCTCACGCCCTAATTTTAAGGTCACCCCACCCTAATATAAAGGGATCAGGAAAAATGGTAACGCATCTCATCCCTACTGCCCCAGACCATGACTGCCATAAAACCATAAAAATGACCACTGTGCCTTCTCTGCCAGTGCCAAAACCAGAATCCAACTGTGCCCAGCCAATCCGGCTAACATGGCAGATCGCCGCACAGCAGCAATGAGCTTTCTATATGCAACGCTGCGACACGCTGCAAACGGACAGATCTGGGGGCAACATAAAATGAACCGACTTCTGTATCAGGTGTCACGTCACGTAATTCTAGAGTTTCCAAGAAATAGCATTTATGTCTAACATGCAGGGCAGGATAAATGGCCTTGCTTTATAACAAGGCAAATTAAAGAAAAAAAAAAGAAAAGCCTGACACCAGTGTAACTTTGTGTCTTGTTACACATCTGGTAAATTTTGTTTCTAGAAACCTTCCATGAGTCAGTGTAGGTATATACACACACATGTATGTATATATAAAATCTTCTTGACATTTGCACTTTTTTATATAAACATTTTTACAATATTCCATTACCACAGAACACACCAGCTAATAGCCAAATCCCTAAAGCTGCTAACAATCAAGTCTGGCTCAGCGTTGCCTCTGAATAACTTCCATTTCTTCAACGCTTTTGCACAGCAGGCTGGCTAATAAACAACTGGGTAGTAAAACTGAAGTCAACCAATACTGCCTCTGTCTTCTCCAGTGCAGAGACCTGCTCTAATATAAAGTGGAAGTATATCCTGTGGCCAATCAGCCTCTGGGAGTTCTTATATTTTAGGTTGGGTTGTCTTCATTTGGGTTATTTTGGGATATCCACAAAAATGAGTCCCAGTTCCCTCTTCCTCATTCTTCATCCCCCCACAATCACATACTCTACCAAGCAAAACATGCTGACTGCTTATGTGTGGTCAGGGAATAAACTATGTCTAGAAAAAATAGTCTCATCTTAAATGGTTTCCATCCAATCAAATAATTTAGCCCAAAGGCTTTCCTTCAACAGGTCTAATGCTAGGTTTACAGAGCTTGCTTATACTCTCTTATTTTATACCTGTGAGACTTCTCAGTCTACTAAGGAGATACTGAGATAGCTGGGAACTTGATCCGAGTCCAATTTTCATATTATTTAAGAATTAATGCAATCTAAGTCCTGGTAGGTTACCTTTGGATTTCAAACAAACTTCTGTTTTACAGACCTTTTCACAACTAAGGTCCCACTACTGCAACTTGAGCTCTACAACTTGACTGTGCTTTCCTTGTGGCAAGACTGATGCAAAGATGGGAGGGAGGACTTCCAAGTGACACAACCAGGTGACAATGTTAAACAACCAGAGTCTTGGAGCCCCAGTAAATATACAACAAGCTCTCATGCCATGAAAATCCACCTGGGGCTAAAGGACATCCTAAAATTCATCTGATAGGGTTCTGCGGCTGTTCCAGAGCTGCAGCTTGTTTTATTTTTATTGCACAGTATTGCTAGCTCTTTGTAACTGCTGAGTTACTTTTATGGATAACACTGTTACAGCAGTACTCACTATTAGTTATAGGTCTGTCAGAGGTCCCTTGCTCCCCACTATTTTTTAGGGTTTATAATTTGACAATAAAATTTTTGCTCTGGGTCCAGAGCAAAAAATTGGCACACCAGATCTCAGTCCTAAAAGGATTTTTGTTCTCTATACTGTAAAAGCTGTATTATAAAGGAAGAGGAATGCAAGTGCACACACACACATGCAACACTGACCAAAACCACAACCAGTCAATCAACTAAACAAACAACTCTGACTCAGAATTCTTCTGTAAATCCATAGTTTTTTGGGGTTTTTTTAAAATGACATAGAAGAAAATCAAATAATTTGCTACAAAGACTGCCATGCAAGTATATAGCTACTTCAATGTGCACAGCAAAGGAAAAATAACAGGATCTGGAAGTTCTGGGAAAATCTGGACTCACAGTGAGATGGGCATGGACAACTATTTAGAAGATGTAGGGGTTTATGGGAGAAAATCCTGCCCGTGATTAAATCAGCAGGAGTTTTGCCATTGACTTCGTAGATTACGAAATTATAACACAGGCCAGAAAATGAGACCAGGATTTCATCCATATCTGGGTGGGAGGGAGAAAGGGGTGCAGTACTTTAATAGTCTTAGTGGAGGTGGACAGTTCTGGATACCGTGGATCTCTTGCATTACTGGAGGAAATGGCTCACTCCCATAAAATGAATTAATTCCCCATCTGCTAGGTTTATTTCCCCAATCCAAGCTCTCCTGGACAACATTTCTAGTAGAAGGCAGGATAGATTTGCACCTTATAGACTAACTAAAGTAGAGATATAGATATAGTAATCTAGATCTAGATATGTATAGCACAAGCATTCATGGGCTGAAGCTCACTTTATCGGATCTAATCTTTTTCCTTTGCCAGGAATTGCTTTGGCATGTAAACTAAGAGGGTGTAAAAATGTGATGCAACAGTGGAGATCTGCTTACAGTAGAAAGTTGTAGAGGGGACAGTCCCCCCTGTCCCTAGGCATTTTATCACAGTTTTTCAGGATGTCCTCTGAATTTAGATCAACATTTTCAAAGTGAGGCCACTGGATCCAGGAGGGCGGACTCATTTGAGTCCAGTTTTTCTCCCACCCAGGCGGGGGGTCGGACTTGAAGTTCTACAAGCTCCCTTCCGACCCTACTTCTGTGATTCTATGATCCTATGGATCCACGGATAAGCACCTAAATAAAAGTGGCTTTTTGTTCCAAGTTACCAGGCTCACTACAGGCTCAACAGCATTTAGAATCATAAACACTTTGACCGGAAAGGCCCTCAGGAGGTCTTCTAGTCCACTGGTTGTCCACCTCTTTTGCACCAGGACCCATTTGTAAACATTGATGGCTAGTCCTGACCCAGTGCCCCTCACTCCTGACCCACTGCTCCCCTGCCCCCAGGTCCCAGTCCCACCCCCAGTGTATGGGGTGGGGGTGGAGGACCCAAGCAGCCCCTTGAAGGCTGAAACTCTGCCAGCTTGCAAGGAAAAAGCCACGATTTCCCATGTTTTTTCTCCTTTAAAGTAGAATCCATTTTTAAAGTTTGTTCATGACCCTTTCATATATTCTCGCAACCAATTTTTGGGTCACGACCCACAGGCTGAGAAACTCTGTTCTAGTCCAACCCCAGGTCTTCTCTTTTCCAGGCTAAGTAATCTAGTTCTTTTAGCCTTTCCATGTCACATTTCTCAGATCTCCAATCATACTGACACTTTCCACTTTGTCACTTTTTCTAGCTCATTTGTACCTTTTTTGAAGTGAGGGGCAATTTGTATTATGCAAGAGTACTTAGCACATAGTATTATGCAAGAGTACTTAGCACATAGTAATAAGATGATTTCTTCTGACCTTAGAATCTCTAACTCCCAGAAATGAAAGGTGCTGACTGCCCAAGCTGCACATACTCAGCACTGCTAAACATGAAGCCATCTTTATTCAGGCACCTAATTTTAGGGACTTGTTTTTGCAAAAACTGGCTCTAGTCAATCAGATCGACTAGACTCATTTGGCATTGTTTGTTCTCGGTTATTAACATTTGAAAACCAGCTACCACATTCAGGCAGTAACTCCCTAATGTTATTTAATACATATTATTGTATTCACATTGCAAAGGCTCCACACCCTGTTCTGATTCATGGCTTAGATACGGAGCCATTAAGGTGTTGTAAATAATACTTCTTAAAGCCTAAACATATATTGACACAATTTTTTGTGTTTACACAATAGATGGTCAAAACCATAGAGTAATCAAAGGCAAACAGTTATTATGATTGATCACATGGTGCCCCATGTGCCATTGGAGTTGCATTTATTTATTTATTTAAACAGTACTAGAAAAGAAAAATGGGGAATCAAGGACATTCCCCACAGTGGATCAAATGGGCTGAACGAGAGTGGGGGATTTTATATACAAGGACTTCATTCACCACTTACAAGGGGAGATTTTTGTTATCCCAGGGTAACAGAAGTATGTGAAATATCCTGTGGTAAAAACACAGCTGAGACCAGACACTTACTTTCTACTGTGAGATAAACTTAGGACAACTGACAGCACTGCAGAACTGCCCTCTGGGATAGCTGGCAGTTCTCCAAGACAAAAAAAAAAAAAAAAAGGAACCACA
>NW_017729001.1:19137746-19139306 GCF_001723915.1 Gavialis gangeticus
AAAAAAAAAAAAAAAAAAGGTACTCCAAGACAAGTACTCCAAGACAAAAATAAAAGATCACAGGGTTTTTAACAAGAAAGACAACCCTACAGACAGCCCCCGGCGAGGCCAAACCACATCTTGCAGAAACTACCTCTCTCACAGCAGCAAATTCTGCTTGGCCACTCTCCTGCACCACAGGACGGCCTGGACCACAGCAGGACCTGTGAATGCATGTAGGTTACTACAGAACAACACAGAGGTTTCTTCATGCTCTACGTTATTCTGGTAGATATGGGGCCAGTGGATCTGTCTTTACAGGGTTTAACCAGCTAAAGGAGCACATCCCTCCATCTCCTCCCCAAAGGAGGAGGGTTTGGAGGAGAGCAGGGGAGGGAAGCTTTACAGATGGTATTGCCACTCTGCAACTTGCAACAAGGCTTTTGTCTTGTCCTGACCTTTGCAGGCCTTCCCAAGAGCACAGCCCCACAGGCAAGAGCAGCGTGGATTGCGCCAACAGATGGTTGAGAATATGGTGCATATTAACACACACTTTGTGTGCCTTGTCTCTGGCACAGAAACAGACAGGAGAGGAATTTGGCCCCTATACATTCTGCAAAACATAGGTCACAATATGTTGAGCCCAATGCAATTCAGCTCAGAAATCTTCACTGGAATCACAAGCTACACAAGCATTGCCAGGGTAAAATAAAATGTTTCAGTTTCAACTTTACTGCTTTACTTTTGTGGTTTTAAAGAGATGTGCTTTAATGTTTTTCTTAGCAGATTTTTCAGGGAAATTTAACTTATGATTTTACTCCAAATTTATACCACTGAGAAAAAATCCCTGCCTATGTGTAATCTGATAATCAGATGTTAACCTGATACTTGCCTTGACACCTTTCTAAAAAGAGATCATTGTCTCTGTAGATTTGTTTTCTTGTAAATAATCAATCAATCAATTAGCTAATCTGCTGGATTTGGCTCTTCCCTGACTGTTTTACTGTTTTCAATTAAAAGTGTGAAACACAAGTGTAGACAGATTTACATTACATCCCAAACAGCAAAGGATGTTTTCCTGCCTGATGTTATCAGGTGCCCTGCAAGTTTCTGGTGAGGTTGGCTAGTTGGTAATTTTAAGCATTTGATGTTGTATGATGAGAATTTCTGCCTTTTCAGGAAATCCTCTTATACCATGTCCAGCAAAAATACTTCTGAAATAATATTTGCCTTTTAACACTTACCTGTGTGAGCTGCACCTTTGGGATGGGAATTTTATTTCCCTGAACTGCTGAGCATGTATGAATTGAGGGTTTGTTACACACAGAATTTGGTCAAATTTTATGGAACTTTCAGAGATGGCAAAAAAACATGTATTTAATGCCGGGGCATGCCTGTACCAAATGTCAAGTCTCAGCCTTAAAGCATAGAAGCACAACTTTCCCAACAAAACAATTACATGCATTTTTTTAAACATGGGCAAAACGATGTTTTTTTCTCCCCTAACCTATTTCTTGGGAACAGCTGAACCCTTTTAGTTTAAACTTAAAAAAAAAAAAAAAAAAAAAAAAAAAAACCGAA
>NW_017729001.1:19139379-19149316 GCF_001723915.1 Gavialis gangeticus
TAAAAAAAAAAAAAAAAAAAAAAAATCAACTGCAGGCAGATACCTAAACAAGGGAAATATCAGCTGGAACAGTTTATATTAGGCAAAGTTATAAGAAACTGATAACAAGGTCTTATAACAGGAAATGAAAGGCAATCTTAATTGCCAATACTGTCTGGTCCACCAAAATATGTACAGTACTACACTCAAGTTATGCGAGGGCTGTGCTCTATTGTTGTGTGTCTGTTTTTAAGGAGTCACGATCACCTGTTAGGATAGTGATTTGTAATGTAGATTATGAGTGAACTGCTAACAATGTATTTCACTTAAGGAGGAAGCTGAAGCACAAGAAAGCAACGTCGAGAGCCTTATGGAAAAGGGACACAGATCAACATTGTCTACTTCACTGAACTTGAAAGACTCGTGTGTTATTCAGAAAGATGTGGATTCTCTGCTTCAGACATTTCCAGTAACACTTATTACAATCTAATCTTTATACACCACATTAAAAATCATTTCCAATTTAAAGGAAATGGAAACTCCCGCCCATCAGATCTACAGATAAATAAGTGTAATGTTGTATTAACATCATGATCAGTTATTTTTCTAGGGCTTAGTGCTTTTCTTGTGTGACAGATATTGCCTTATCTAAACTTAAACCTAATAACTGAAGATCCATTGTGGACAAGATCAAACAAAGGAGATAAGTTAAAAAGACATAAAATGAGGAGTAGATGGAAAAGTACAACACTCCCCCACGCCAACATTATTCATGCAATATGTAAAATATTCTCTAGGGAGCTGGCCATAAATTAAAATACATAGCCAAGGGATCAGTTCATTATTATACTTAATCCTTCTATAAACTCTATGAATGTATTAGTTAGCATAGCGTATTACTGATCCTATTGATAGATATATACCTTTGAGATATGAGAGGCCTACTGTACTGAACATGGGACCGTAAACATCCTGCATTCCCATCTTGGCTTGGACACCGATTCTTGTGACCTTGACAGGTCAAGCTACCCTGTTCTGACATTCTCACTCATCTGTGGTATCAACAACTACCCAAATAGTCCCACCAAAATTAATCAGCTGAATGGAGCTTCTAGCACAGTACAGTAGCATTCATAGTAGTAAGAGTGACAGCTTGGGATCTTAACTTCTCTGAATGAAACCCTATCCCCCATTCAAGTCAGGACTCTTCCACTGCTTTTAATGGGCCTGGGATAGAATCATAGAAAATTAAAGTTGGAAGGAACTGCAGGAGGTCACCCAGTCTAACTCCCTGCTCAATACAGGGTCATCCCCAGCTAGATCATCTCAGCCAAGGCTTTGTCTAGCTGGGTCTTAAAAACCTCCAAGGATGAGATTCCACAGCCTCTCTGGATAACCTGTTCCAGTGCTTTACTACCCTCCGCATGAAAAAGTTTTTCCTAATAGCTAACCTAAACTTCCCTTGCTGCAACTTGAGCCCATTGCTCCTTGTTCTGTCATCTGCCACCACTGAGAACAGTCCAGCTCCATCCTCTTTAGAAGACCCCTTCAGGTAGTCGCAGGCTAATATTAAATCTCCCCACAGTCCTCTCTTTTCTAAACTAAATATCACATTCTGGATCTGCTCCCCTCTTGTAAAATTGAGATGGTAATACTTAATAGTCCTGATGGAGTGGGGTGAGGATAAGTCAATATTTGTTCATCATTTCAAATACGTTCAATGTTAAGAGCCATGTATTATTTATGAATATTCATTTCAATCATTTGATTGAAAATTACAATCCAGTTGATTAGACTGAATCACAGAAGCATCCTCAGTTTTTGGTACCGAGTCATATGCTTGTCAGGTTTACTCTGCTGGCTAATGGCCTACATTTTAATGGCAGTCTAAAGAAATTGCAACCCGTTTCTGCTAGTCATGGCATTAGGGGATTACTGACTGTTTAGATGTTAACTGTCATTTTATGGCATTCTTTGGGCCTGATTTGTCTCCCACTGAAGCTAAACCACAAAACTTCTAGTGCAGCGGTTTTCAACCTTTTTGAAGAAGTGTACCTCTTCTGGTGGCAGCGGCCAGATGCAGAGCAGAGGGGGAAGGGGGCTTGCACACCGCTGCTGGCACTCACCACCGCGTGCTGCTGCACCCCACTTTCTCACAGCCAGTCGCATGTGCGGCTCCACGGGCTGCTGACAGACCTTGCACCCAGACAATCACGCGCCGCCCGTCAGCAGCCTGTGGAGCTGCATGTGCGACTGGCCATGGGAAAGCTGCATGCGGTGGTGGTGTGGGGTAGTGGGTGGCGATGGTGCGGGGTGGTAGCGGCCGTGTGCAAGCTCCCCACTTCCCTCTTGCGTCCAGCCAGCTGGGCGGTACCAGTGCAACCCGCAGAGGGGGGCCACTGCCCTCAACGCCCCCCCTCGGCCCAGCTCCTGGGAGGTGGTGGTGAATGGCGGCACTCTGTCCCCGCCTGCCTGTGCATACCCCCTAGGATCTTTCCAAGTACCTCTTGGGGTACACGTACCCTTGGTTGACAACCCCATTCTACTGAATTCCTTGACACGGGATCATGGTTTCAGTTTCTAGATATGAAAAGGGGTGAATATTTTTACTTGAAATCTGACAACTCATTTTAGCCTGTTTGGTGCACAGCCTTGGATGGTGTAAACTGCTGTCTTGATCTTATTTACACCAGACAAGGATCTGCTGCACTGAACTTTTCCTTAAAATTTGCCAGCAGTGCAGTATCACTAGTGTAGGCCCACCAACCCTAACAACTCTGGCGCCTAGCTTGGATCAGAGCAAGCCTGGATGATTGGCTGGCCATGAGTGCCTTGCCTATGCTGCAGCTCCAAATGCAGCAGCTGCAACAACATGAAATTTTATTTTTAAAGTCCGGTGCAGACAAGACCACAGAGTCAAATTTGTTCCCTGCCTTGCTGGTGGGATTGAAGTCAGAGCTTTTAATATTATCTGTTCCAGACATCAGACAGATATTTACTGAAATGTGGGCTTGTACAGGTCGACTATTACCCCTGGGGATGAAAGAGTGACCTCAACTTTAGGAATAATGCCATCAGTCCTTGGCTTCATTGTCATGACCCAGTGTTGCAACCCACTGAAGCAATAACTTTTCAGCAACTCCAGTCACTGGTGATACAATTTATGTGCCCAGCACACCAGTAAAAATAATAGCTTACAATAAGACCTATTATTTCCCTCAAAAGCGAGAGAATATCTGGCTGTTGTCATGTTTGTAAATTTGCACATGTGAGTTTCAGTCTCTGGAAGCTGTGGCTGTGCGAGATACAGAACGAGGATCAGAGGATTAATACTGTTCTGTGCTGCTCTGAATTTCCCATTGGATCAATAACTCTCGATTCTACATAGGAAAAAACCCTGGGTTGTGACTGGCTGAAGACACTCACATGACTTATTATTACTGTTACCTTTCAAAGGCAAAGGCCAAGGCTTTCAAGGCTGACTAATGCTTTTTAGGCATCCTGCCTGAGATAATTTAAAGATATGGGTCTCCCCAACTCGAGGAGGCAGCTGGCCCATTTTGTGGGCAGACCGTGGGGCCGGCTACCACTTTCTATGTCTTATTTTGCCCGCGGCCCCCCATGCCTCTGACTGGCTGAGAAGCCCTGGTGACCCAGCCCCTCACTGCTGACTGGCTTTGCGGGCTGTCTGTCATGTGGCCCCACCCCTTGCCACCAAATGGTGGGGGGCAGGGCTGCATTACAGGCAGCCCTCTCAGCCAATCAGCAGCGAGAGGCAAGGTGGCAGTCATCTTGGGCTCCCCTGTGTGCCAGGGGGCTGGGCAGCCAAGAGGACTGTTGGCTCCCTCTGGTGAGCTGGGATTTTATTATCAGCAATTTTTCTTCCCCCTCCCATGGATTTCACAGACATTGCCTATTTTTGCAGGCAGTGCCAGATTTCACTTTTTCCATGAAATCTGCAAAATCATGATTTTGGTAGGTCTCTACTTAAAGAGGCATGATTTGCAGCAAGCAAGAACTCAGCATGCTCTGAGAACCGGGCCTGCAGGATGTGTTGCAAGTTAGGTACCCTAAGATGGAAACACTAAAAAATTTATAACAACTTTTAAAAGCCTTGATCAATATTTATATCATGGGAAGTATGATCTATAGTACAGTTACCTCAATATATCCGGAAGGTCACTTCTTTAAAGGTCAGTATCCATGAAATATTTCCCTATCTCATATACAACTCTTTTTCTATGTTTATTTCCACACTTGTCTGATATAAGCTGTCACTTTGTACCTTGAATGTTTTTATATAAGCATGAAACAAACCTGCTGCCCAGCTTTCATATCCTTCTGTCCATTTATGAGTTCATTTCCAGGCCTACAATCTTGGTACAGAATACCTGTTCACTATTGCTGCTATAACTCAAGGCAGTTCCTCGTGTACAATACAGTGCTACATCCCACCTGCAGTTTTAAGCAGCCATGCAGTTTAACAGGCAACACACATAATGGCTGTCAGAGAGTTGAGAAGGGAACATAAAAGTGCTGAGGACACTGGCTTCTTTAAAATAAACACTGGCATTTGTCACTTCCCTTGGATACCGCAGGACACACTGGCTTCCTGCGACCCAGGGCAGCCTTGCCAGCCATTATCAAAAATCACTGCTCCAACTGTCAGATGCAGATGCTGGTTCACTCTGCTGCATGAACCGTCTCTCTGCTGGAAGAAGCATTAATTATAAGCCGGCAAAAAGAAACTTCTGCAGCAGTGACGGCTGCTCTGCTGGATGCTACTCCCTGCACTAAGCTTGTTTTCATTAACTTTCCAAATAAATGATAAAAGGCAACAGGCATGGGCAATGGAAAGATAAAGCTGTGATCACTGGATTATCTGGCTGATTTCCTACTTGCATAGGAGGAAGCCATGTTTAGATTTGTGGGTGGGCGTATTCAGATTTTCCCGCAGTGCAGTTCAACTAATCTAGTCATCAGCATAAAATATTAGCCCACTGTGAGCCTGAATGCTTGGCTACCTTTCTTGATGCTAAGGTTTAAATTTAAAAAAAACAACAACCCCCAAACAAGGAAATGTCATATCCTGCCTAGCCAATTAGTGAAATAAGTTAAGGTCTTGAGGAAGACAGAGGAACCAATGACAACAGATGTGTTCCATTCTCACGTGGACACACTGCTGCCAACTCTCATGATTTTATTGGAAGTCTCATGGTATTAGTGTTCATATTATTATGATTGTGTCACTCAGGATCCCTATCATGGGCCAGGACCCCACTGTGTGAGCTGCTGTACAGAGACTAAAAAGGCAATCCCTGCTAATCTTTCCCTTCAAGCCCCTGGTCCTGGAGTCATATGATTAAGTGAGAAACTTGATTTTCAGGGAAAAAATGTTAAAAGGTTCCAGGCCTCTTGGCTGTGGTAAAAACACTGAAAAAAGCCATGCCCACTGGCTCCAATGTCAGAAGGCAAAAAGAAAGATTCTCAATTTAGCATTTCTTTTCATTTTGTGATTTTTAAGCCAATCTAAATTCTTTCTGGAGCCTGACTCATGGTTTTTAAACATTTGGGGTTGGCCGAAATGCTGGTAGAATTCTGGAACAGCTCCACTGACGTCAATGAAATTACACCAAGTAAAATCGGCATAAGGAAGAACAAAATCAGGCTGAGCGAATTGGACAGCTGTGACTACTAACACAGCCCATGCATTAGGCAAGATCAAAGACTCATTTTTACAAAACATTTTGGCACAGCTTTTATTTCTACTGAATTAGGGGAAAACTTGGCCCCTATCTGCTTGCGGCAGCCTCACTGGCCCAAAATTCTTCCATGCTTTTTTAACACACCATTTTTAATATCTATGGATGCTTGCTAGCTAAATCATTTAACAGGAATTTATTCCTACTGTCGCAGGAAGCGTTGTTCACTCAAACGCAAAGTTGATTCTCCCCCTGCCCACCCCTTCTCTCTCCCCTGCTCCACCCCCTCTTCCCTGAATGATCCTATAGGGTCAGGACAGCCTGGAGAAGGAGAATAAACCTGACCTTTTACTGAAAGTCCTATCCTGCTCCCAGATTTCCCTGCTCAGAAGATCATCTCCCATCTTGCTGACAAGGTAAACTGAAAAGAACAGGAATGCTTTTTTAAAGGTTAACTACAAGATCCTTTTTCATGTTAGAAAGAAATAGGCAGAGAAGAGCACTACAAATCAGGCCAACTGACCTCTCAGCAGAATCAGAGAGCAAAGCGTGTGTGCAGTTATCCTGTCTGGAACACAATACCCAGGAGCTCGTTCACACTCGGATTCCACAGAGAAAACAATCGCCATTATTGCAACCCTTTAGGTAGCAATTTTTAGGCTTTGGTTTAGTATCAGGAAATGCCAAATCTTAACAGCAAGCATGTTAACAACATATGTAATAAAACAGCGATGTTATATATGTGCATCTCTCTCCAAGGCCTCAGAGGAAAAAAGGTTTCTCCCCACTCTCACAAAAAGAGGCATAAAAACTGTAGAGTTTCTCAGATTTTTCTTTTTATGAAACCTATTTCTAGGATTGCATCTTTAAGAAAAATCAAAACAGCCAGTCGTGCACAAAGTAAATTACATGCTGACTCCAATAAAGCCATGAGCCCTGAGCGTTTACCGCACATTCCCAGCAAGTCTCCCATCCTATCACGGTATCTCCCCTTCTCACTTGCTCCTCCGATTGTCACACCCTTGACTCCAGACAAAAAGCTGAAACCCTCCAGATGATTCATATCAAAGGCAGCTTTTCTAGCTGACTGGGCACAGGAGTAGGACCTAAAACCTCCTGAATTCTAGCCCCTTCTCTGAAAAGGACCCCCCGCTATTGCTTGGGGCATAACATTTAATTTTGATAAGCTTCATTTCCCTACCTTTAAAATGGGTAAAAAATGGACTTTAGTCAGATCTACCCTAGGAGGATTTACATGCGCGCACGCGAGATAGAGAGAGAGAGATTCAGGATTCCTATCATGGGCCGGGACCCCACTGTGTGAGCTGCTGTACAGAGAATAAAAAGGTAATTCATGCATTTTTGTGCGTGTGTACACATACACACACACTTACCACATTTAAATACACACACACACACACATTTACCACATTTAAATATATACACACACACATACCTACATGCTATACTGGGCTCCTGATTTGGATGTAGGTTATACCATCAGAGTCATGCTTTTATTGGGATATTTTATTCACCAAGCCCTCCACGAAGTAAAATAAGACTGATTTTGCTGGTATAACTGTGTCTATTTGAGGGGCTTATACCAACATAGCTACACCAGTCACAGATCCTACCATGTCCTACCTCTGACTGACACAGCAAGGCCAGCAGAAGTCTGACGTGTAGCCATAACTCATCTGACAGGTTTTGTGGTAACAATCACAGAGGCTAAATTTTGACGACAATGAGCAGTGTGCAGGATCACCCAGCTAAGCCCTGATTTTGCACTTGGGTCCTGTTTCTCCCTACGTGCCTTGCGCTCCTGCTTCCCCCTTGCCTTGTGATAAACTGACTTGGATTGGAGACTCTCAAGGATCTCCTGGAGAGTTCAAGGCGCTGTCTCCTCTAGCACTGGCGGGGCCTGCGCCCCTTTGCAAAGACCAGGGCTGCTGTTCCAATAAAGGGAAGACAGACTCCTCCCACCATGCTCGACTGCTGTGCAGAGAAGAGGGGTTCCCTGCCTATTCTTCCAAGGGTCAGGCACAACCTCCCCTTTGATGCCATAGAAAGCTTTGAAATCAAAAGCCCTATGTAAATGCTTCTCTTATTATCAAGTAGGTGGTGCTCCAGTTTCCTTCCAGCGGCACTCAGCCACTGAAGATAAATGGTTCTGGAAGTGGGTACTGGGTGATTTGTCTGAGTTAACAGGGAGAGAACCAGTATCAAGGCTCTGCACAGAGTGATGAAAAAAAAGGATGCAGTCTGATTTGGCAAATTAGCTCCTGGCATGATGCTGTTGCCATATGTGCCTAGGTGCCAAGTTTCAAATGGAGCAAAATGACCTGACCCTGACCTTCGGCTTCAAATGTTAAATTCAGTCTCCAGAGAGTCCTTCTAGTCTGCAGCCTGTTTTGGAGCTGTGAAGAGAATACCCCTGTTCACCTGAAGGTTACTGACAACAGAGCATTTGCTTTCACTTACGTTGAAACCCAAGGAGAGCTTTGGTAGAGTCGTAGCTTGTCATCCACTCCAAGAACAGGTTTGGGGGCTCCAATGCAGGCGTCTGAAGCCTGTGTAAATCTCCCTTGGCGACCACAAATACCTGGTGCCTATTTTTTAAAAAGCTTTGTGATGAGTCGCACTTCACTAAGCTTCACTACCCGTGATTTCCACACAAAAACAAAACCGTTTCCCCTCACGCCCATCGCTTACCAAAGGTTTAATGGGAGCTTTGGAAGGTTTCCTGTTACTAGCCCGTCTCTAGTTTTAACAAATGTATTCCCGAACACGTGCTCATTTAGGAGCGGTATCATAAATACCTGAAATGATGCTTTTCAGAAAATGAATGCAACACTTTTTTGAGCTTTGCAGAACAGAAGTTGGGCTTACTGGTGGTGGGAAGAAAAGGAAAGAAACTGCAGTGCTTCAAGCTGAATTAATGAGGTTAGGCTATAGGACTAAATCTGAAATCATGGTGCTTGTACAGGTTAGCCGATGCCTTTGACACTTCAAATTGAAATCACTTCCATAAACCACCAATCCCCCAGAAGTCAGTAACTGCTTCATATGGATTGTCTAGATGGGGACAGTCAGGACCACGAAGACAAATCAACTAAGGGTGTGAAGTCAATATACATAAACTAAAGTACATTAAACAACCAAGGGGAAGATCTTCCTCAGCTATAAAGCAGTTGTAGATTGCTGTAGCTTAATCTTTGGCAGAGTAATCTCAAGTTGCTTTACACCTGAATCCACACAGGAATTTAATGCGCTTTAACCTATGACTATTGATTTCAAACTTTTCCTTGATTTCTCTCTCCTTATGCAAGCAAGCTCATAGGTTGCTCAGCTAATGCGATCAGTGGATCCTCGGAAATAAATATCAGCTCTAGCTCAGTGTTTCTCAACCTGTGGGTTGTGACCCAAAAGTGGGTCGCCTGAATATATGAAAGGGTTGTGAACAAGCTTTCAAAATCAATCACAAAAGCTTTAAAAATGGATTCTTTTAAAGGAGAACAACATGGGAAACCGTGGCTCTTTTCTTGGCATTATTCTACCTGAGAGGGGCTCTTTGGGGCCCCCCATGCACCCCACAGCCCCTGTCCCCACACACTGGGGGGTGAAGCCTGGGGGCAGTGGGTCAGGAGTGAGGGGCACTGGGTCGGGACTGGCCATCAATGTTTACAAATGGGTACTGGTACAAAAAAGGTTGAGAACCACTTACAATAACATCAGGAATGGACAAGTTTACCTTGCCTTAATTCAAACCCACTGAAATATCAAAGGGCACCTATACACGTGCCAGACATCTGCTCCAACGTGTGCTAACTAGCACACGTTGGAGCAGGCTCAATTAATCAAGTCCACTGGAGCGTGTTAATTAACGCACTCCAGCAGCCACCGTGTCACATCTATTCGGCATCCCCATGCTTCAAAATGGTGGCAGGGTGCTTGAACTAAAGCTCATTGAAAGAGCTGTAGTTCAAGTGTCCCCATCACCATTTTGAAGCATGGGATGCTGAATACACGTGACGCTAAGAGTGCTTTAATTAGAACGGCTCTCAGAGCTGCTCTGATTAAAATGCTTTCCTTCATCCTGGAGCACATGTATAGATGCCTAAATCTGACACAAAACCATGTTGGTTTCCGGTTCTGCTTAAGAGAGATTGTGTTAGAAACAAGAGGGGATTAGAGAGAAACCTAAATGAACAGTCACATACAAGGCAGATACCACAGACAGACCTAGACCTCTCTCT
>NW_017729001.1:19154316-19168274 GCF_001723915.1 Gavialis gangeticus
ATTAGCTTTGTTGCATTATGGTTTTTGCTGTGAATTTTCCATAAATTGGTGACATGATATCACTTTTAAGAAGGGGAGGCAGGTGGATGTGAGCTGGGAGGACCCGGAGTGCAGGGGTGGGGAGAAACCTAAATGAACAGTCACATACAAGGCAGATACCACAGACAGACCTAGACCTCTCTCTAGCTGTCAGGAGATCTGCAATCTCTCAGGCAGGCTTCCATCTAGTTAGCTAGAAATACATTTTTATTTTAAGGAACCCAGTGACCTCTGAAATGCAGCATCGTATTTTTAAATTACAGGAAATAAAGGTTTACAACTGGGAACGAGGTTGGCAAATCCTGAAAATAAAAAACAACCATTCGTAAGATTTGAAAAACCTTGATCTCCAAGAAGCTGATCCATCCTTAATAATATTCATAAATTCCAATTATTACTGAAGGTGGGAGAGCAGCTCTAATAAAACGTGCTTTTATGTATGTTAAAAGCAGAGAACACCTACAAGCGCTTGAGACTGCACAGGGATACATCTGCCTGATTAAACTGTTCCTACTCAGTTTTACAGTTCAAGACAGACCTTTAGCTCACCCACATTCAACAACATTTTAACAAAGCCCAGCCCATTTTCGGTGCCACAGAAACCAACATAAAAAGAAAATTATGAAGGCTGCAAAGTCAAGCAGTCACAAGTTAGGAAATACATACTTAAGTTAAGGGTGTCCATACAACCTTAATTCTCCCTGACTGCATGCATATATAGCATGTCTTTCATTACACGATCAGATACTAGTTTTTCCACCTAAAATTTGGCTCCATTTCCTAGTCTCAGTCCTTACCTTCGCCCACTCCTTATTCCTTCATCATCTCTTTGTCCACTGCTAGCTCCATATACCAATCCACCAACCACCATGGCCCTTTACCTAAAATCTTTCACTTTCCACCCCATCAAACCCAGGCCTTCACTCTGTTGCATTTTATCTTGGTCCTTTTTTACACTGCCCTGACAGGAGGAGAGAGGGGTAATTATTCAAACATAGGTGGGAAAGTTTACTTGCTCTCTGAGTTCCTTTGCCCCTGCTACATGGCCCTATACTTAGTGGGACACTTCAGACAGAAAAGATCCTGCTTTGAATAGACAGTGGGTCCCTTCCAACCCCAATAATTCAGTCTGAGGCAGATACCCAGCAAGGGAAATGTCAGACAATTAAAAAATTAGCAGTTATAACAACTGAACACTGGACCTTCAAATGAAAAGCATTAGGTAACCTTAACCAGAAACATGGCTACCTGCATTGTAAATAGGAGGGAGAGAAAAAAGACATGGCCGGGTGGCTGTAAAAGCGAAGGGAAGCTGTCTGACTCTCACCTCCCCCAAGGGTAAGTTGTGCTTGTCAGTTAGTAGCTTCTTGAAGGGAATAAAGGCAGCTGCACATGACAGAGACAAATGCTGTTTCATGGAAAAATTGTGCTGAGATGGGACAGGCTTTTCCATACCAATCTTAGGTTTTGGAAATAGCCCTGGACTTTATGCTTATACAAATACATAAAGAGACAAGCATTGCTTACCCTGCCTCGGCAACTTCGGAAGAGAGCCAGGAATAAATCACATGAACAGACAAAATAATAATAATAAAAAATGTTTACTGGATGGCACCAAATGGAGCAAAGGATGCAGCAAAATCCTGATTCATAAGCAACACCTCTGAACCTGCTATTGTGAATGTCATTTCACAGCACCTCTCCATTCCTTCCAGCAGGCTAAGGCAGCAATTAAGGAAGCAGGAGTGCTCTGTAAGCTTTCACTCACTGTCATAGGCCCGCATCCAGCTATTTATTAGATAATCCAATTATACCAACGTGACCTTATTTCATGCATTTATGTCTACTCAGACTACAGGGATAGCCTATCAACCAAGGTCTTGCTGCAAACTCTGTCCCTCTAGTAGCAGAGGTTATTACAAAACACAGCTACTATGCAGAATGCCTTCTACAACCCTCCTTTGCACCTACTCCCATACTCGTCATTCTTCAGCTGCTTGGAAGACAATTATATGCACAATCTCTCAGAAGATTAGGCTGATGACAGCCTCAATCACCCACTCATTAAATTTTCAAGCACAGACTTTTGTGCTTTCTCCCATGCTGTCCCTCATGCTTGGGAGGAGGTCCCCATTAATATCTGCAAAGCTGCTTCATTATCCTCCTTTGGATCCCTCCTTTATCATAAACAACAATGCTACACCCCCCAAAAAAACCTAGATAACACTTAGGCTGCTGCTGGTGTGAGACTACTGCCTCGTAGTTGGACCAATAACTCATTGTTTCCTTTTTTATTTGGTTTGTCTGTATCTTTCTCTTGTCTCTCCTAAGCTTTGTACAGCCCCCTAATCCTGTGAGGGTCCTGGTTCAGGACTGGGGCTCCTTGTGGTACGATCAGCTAAATAACTAGGGACCTACCAAATTCGCAGGGGCTGTGCCCCCCCCCCGCAATTTCATGGGCAGAATGGGGGTCTAGGCAGCCATTTCATGGGCTGGCACAGTGCCCCGCCACGCCTCTGATTGGCTAAGGAACCCCAGTGGCCCTGCCCCTCACCACAGATTAGCTGGGGGGGGGGCTGCCCATCATGTCACCCCACCCCTCATCACTGATTGGCTGCAAAGGCTGTCTGTCATGCGATTGGTGGAGAAGGGCAGGGCCATATACAGGTTTCCCTCACTTTATGCAGGTTCTGTATGTGTGAATTCTCTTATGCAATGACCCTTTTTATACCAAAATTTGTTATATGAGAGGTAAATTTACTCCTATGCAATTGGTGTGGTGGAAGCAGCTTTGTGCTGTGCATTGTGGGAGTGACGTGCATCAAAATATAGTCCCCTGTGTGGATCTGTGCTCCTCGCTCGTTGTCTGCAACACGTGTTTCTGTAGTTGCCATCCCCATTATGCTAACGTTCACCACCACCCTGTGCTTGTGTGTACTGTCTGGTGGTGGTGACTACCAAGGCTGTCTTGTAAAAGTGGTAGAAATGGGTCTGGGGGTCAGTACAGTCGAGGTCTTGGAACGTATCCCTATTTGTTACAGTGTAAAGTGGGTTCTCTTTACATGAATTTGAGTCATGCGCCGTTTCCCAAGAACACATGTACAGCATAAAATGAGGGAAACCTGTAACAGGCAGCCCTCTGAGCGGGCAGCCCCCGCTGCCCCTTCCGGGGTGCTGCAGTGCACTGAGGACTGCTGGATCCCTCTGAGGAGTCAGCATTTTCTTTTCCCTACTTTTTTCTTTTCTCCCACGGATTTTGCAGGTGTTGCCCAGGTTTCCCAGGAATGCCCGATTCCGCGGAATCCACAAAATCCACCAAATTGCAAATTTGGTAGGTCCCTATAAATAATTCTCAGTATCCCCCTACTGGGACATTTTGGGTCACTTATGCTAAACTTTCAGGGCCAACTGCCCACAAGATTGAAGCCACCGCTTCTGCTACAGGAAGTTATTTGGGGGGTTTGAGGAGCCTTGTAGATAAATATATTCACCAAAGTGACTTTTAGGAACTAGCCAGAGTATGCAGCAAAACCTTTGCTTAGATTCTACCTCAAGACGACTCCCCTTCAAGGGGTGCAAAACTTCTGCCTGGAGATATGCTAAATCAGGACCTTGGCCTATATTCACTGACCTCTGATGTCGGAGATTAGATAACGACTGAATGGAAGGGCTTTCAACGGTGCTATTGTATGCTGAGAAATGTAATAAAGAACATGTATCATGGCAATACTCAGCATATAAAATTCCCTAGGGGGATTATCCTGTGAGAGAAAAAGTCTTTGGTATGTCCCTGGTTTTCACACTTATTTCACTGACTTAGCAGTTAGATATGATAGGGCGACCTACCCACCCACCAAACAAATCCCACATGTTCAGCTGGGTAAACAAAACTTTCCAGCTCTCCTCTGCTCACAGAAATGTTACTGTCTCCATAGACTCTTGGAAGAACGGTTGGTGCTAAACAACTCTCATTTTCTCCCCTAAGGCACTTTCCATGCTATGTTTTATAACCCAAAGTGTTACAAAAATAAGGAGATCCAACAGCTTGAGCATCGAAGAGAAAGCCAGACTTGTGTTTAGATTTAAAAGAAGCTGTTATAGCATTAGGGGGAAAAACGAACCAGTATCAGAAAGGGATTTCTGGATGCCAGGGCACGCAAGAACCAAACACTTTAAACTCAAAATCACAGTTTTATGCCAATGGCTAAGATTTTTCATGTTAAACCAACTGTCTTCTTTTGATTTTCCAGCCCAACTGTGCTAGCTTGCGAGATCTATGGAAAAGTTAAGTTTTGGGGGGAATTTACTGTTAATCTATGCTCTGCGAAGTCCTGCATGTAGTGATTCTTCCACATAAATGACTGAGAACATCCAGTTGCACACATCATTGCTTCGAAACCAGATGCCTGTACCACAATACCAGTAAGAAATATACTATCTAGTCAAGGCAAGGTCAAAGCCTATTTCAAATGGACACAGTTCTGCAACACCAGTATGAAACAGGCAATTCCCTTAGTGCCTGTGCCAACAATGACAAACAAGATTACACAGTTGGTCCCTGGTGTATTTCTAGCATTAATGCTCTACCTCTTTTCACCTTGCTGCTTCTTCCTAATGTCTTCAGCTCCTATCCACCTGAGCTCGCATTGTAGGATTCTAGACCGCTAAAAGCTGGTCTCCCTTATATCTACGCTTGATTTCATCACTGACCATAGGGTCTTCAACAGTACGAACTCCCATCTTTATCCAAGCGCATACAGTGCGAGTTCAGAGCATAAAGAAACTCTGGGAAGCTCCGTTTACACATCCCCGTCAACCTTTCCAGAAAGGGGCCAGCTGCTTTGAGGAATGATGTTTTCCCATGACTTATGGAGTGTCAGAAACATTATAGTTGCTTTTCTCTAACAGCTGATCTGCACAGTAATCCCAGAAGTCAAATAAGACCAGCAAGTTCACTGCAAGTCCCCCACTCATGCACTAGGCCATAGGCCTGGATAACCTATGAGGATGTAATCATGTGCAAAAACAGCTGCAAAGCTTTGTGAAGCTTCCTGAGGGCTTTACTTCTGAGGGTGGGAGGAGGGAGTGGATTAGACTAGGTTGGTTGGAGAA
The DNA here is from genome assembly GCF_001723915.1 of Gavialis gangeticus. Lineage (NCBI taxonomy): Eukaryota > Metazoa > Chordata > Crocodylia > Gavialidae > Gavialis > Gavialis gangeticus. The sequence continues at coordinate 19,159,468 of NW_017729001.1, forward strand.
GGCCTGAGATGACAAGGCAGGCTGCTGTCACACTCATCTTTTTATCTTTTTTAACACTTGTGACGGGATTGTACATATACAAACTGGCATTTCTTTTAAGGTACTGCTCATCATGGCCTGTCAGCTGGGACACAGACAGTGGTGTTGGACTAGTACTAGTCAGGTAGCATTTTTTTTTCTCAGATCTGTAGTCACTTGCATATAAAAGAAGGTTTACCATTCTTCTGTGCTAAACAATGCTTGTGGCCAACAAAATTTGGGCATGCTCTTTGTGACATTGATTGGATTCTCAGACCTGCTGAAGTCAGTGAGGATTTTCCTGTGCACGTCAATAGGACCTGTATTATACTTGCTGTCTTGTGTCTGCAGGTGGCTGGAAGATGGCAGGCACCAGCTGAAAATTAAACTCTCCTCCTCCCTCTAAAAAGACGTGACCCTGTAAGATGCAGTGCCTCACCCCACGTCCGTGCCACGCCGATGGAAGGTCTTAGCTGATAGACGGTGAGTGGCACGGTTGAGTGGGGGGTACATCCAGGGAGAAAATTACCTGCCGCAATGCTTATTTTCATAAAGCAAAATGAAAGCTTATCAATTCAATCTGTAAAATGTTTAGTTTAAGGCTTCCATTAAGGACTATACACCAAATGTGTCTCCTGCAAGAATTACAGTCCATGTGGTTTTTGTTTGTTTTTGTTTTTACTCTATTTTATTTCTGGATCCTTTCTGCTTTGTGAGTTATTTTCTTGCATGGCGTGCAATATCCAATTATCTGTCCTCTTGTTTTTGGTTTTTAAACTAACATTTTACCAAGCTTAAAGCCACAAGATGCTTGCTCAAACAGTTCTGTTGGATAATGCAAGGTCTCTTGTACAGCTAAGATTTCAAAACTAACAAAAACAAAAGGTGTAATTAGCAGGAACAGATACCATTTTTTGTCCTATACATACATGCATGCACACAAACATTTACTTTTCCCTCTACATTATGGTGTTTCCTACCTGAAGAGCAGTGCATGGAAAGAGCTGAAGATGATCTTTTGTGTTCAGAATTCCAACAGAACCTAAGTCCCAAAGAAAGTCCACTGAGATTGGGTTGACCTCCTTTGAAATTCTCAGCCTTACTGAACTAAGAATAAAGAAAACCTTGCTTATAAGCGGGAATCCACGAATTAAAGAGAAATAACTTGTTTGTCCTTGTTTCTGAAGTCACAGTCCTCTACTTCTGAAAACACAAGTTTCTCAGCATTACATTTTCCCCCCAGGGCTGTGACCTAAGCAACTTAAATGCTATACAGCTTTTGGTCAAAATCTGCTCCTTATTTACTGGACTGCAAATGTGCAAGCAATTACTGAATGAGTCTCGTTTATTGAATAAAAGCACTTAGGCATTATGTTTACAAAGGCTCAGAAACATTAACATCTAGTGAAAAACAATTATTTTTACAGAATACATCTGCAAGCAATATGGAGTCATTTTGTTTTTCTAAATTTCTCTGTAATAGACTTATTGTTAGTGTGGAAAATGTTCACATCCCGGCAGTGAATTATTTTGAAACGCCAAACTTAATCAAGGAAAAATTATTGCATATAATATCACAGTCCTTCAAAAAAAAAAAAAAAGCCAAACTGCCAGTGGTTTCCTGACTACTCAATCCGTTTAAGATTGGCAGGACTCTTCAGACTAATCAGGAAGAGTTAGACAAATAGTTATTTTATTACTGAGACTGTCAAATAAATCAGGGTCTGGCCAGCAACTGTTTCTGATCCCTTCAGCCTGGCTGACTGGCCGTGCCATTAAACTGAGACAAACTGTTACTCACAGATCTCTGAGTGTATATGTATCTGTAGAACAACATGTAGGCTTTCTGCCTCCAAACAAAGCTCACTCCAAGTGTAGGCCAGCATTTTTCTTGGCTTCCCCAGGTTTGTGCTGTGGAACATGGCACAGAGCAGGCCAGAAATTTTTCTAACCCACCAAATCCAATCACAGTTGTTATCTGGACCCCAGTCTACAAAGGAGGAAGAGAGTATAATGTTTAAAAGGACGTGGTCACAATTTAATTAGGCAACAAACCTGAACTCCACTGGGAAATGAATTCAATGGCTGCAGGCCCCTTCCAGTCTTACGTTTCTTAATCACCTAATTCTTTATGCTATGGTTTTTTCCCCCTAAGAATTACTCTTTGTTTTGGCCAAACGAATGGGAGTTTTGTCTGATTTACAAGTGGTGAACAGGTCCGAGGGCTGTGGATCAGAGGAATTTAGAAAAACGACACAGAACACAATGTTGGACAGGTCACGCACCCAGCTCCAAACTTATGCCTACAGTAAAGTTTCAGCCGGTTAAGGAATGAGTCAAAATTAAAGTTCTAGCGCAGCAAAGAAGTTAAGCATGTTATTAAGGCCATCATTTAGCATACCACCTATGCACATATTTAAATTTAGGTATATGAGTTACATCTTGGCATTTCCCCAAAGCTGCATGTTGAGTGTTTTGCTGAATAAGGAAATCCAGACAGCTGAATCAGTATCTGAGTAAGGATCATGGCTTTGGCCCTACGTCAATCCAATCCAGTCTAGTCTGTGTCATTTATCTTCACTGCATGGCATCCGTTCGACAAAATAAAACACATTGGAGAAGGAAACTAGAAATTAAAGCTGACAAAAGGCTTTGAGCTTTAATGCTTCCAGCCATGTTTGAATCCATATTCACACACAGGTAGAGCAGAGATTATCTCCCCACAGTAATCAACTGAGAACTATATTTAGAAACCATATGATCATCAAAGCAAGGACTTTATTTTTGTGTACTACCTAGCACAACACACAAGGACAGCACTGAACAATACTTGAGAGAGACTAAGAGGATGGATTATGGAACAGGTGGAGGCTAGCAAGATGGCTTAAAGACATCCATTTCTGCATTAAACTAAAACATTGCTAAAACCATGGTATCCACAAGCTTTTGACAACTGTTTCCAAGCACAGTAGTAACCAGCACAGCTCTGCTCTTAATATGAATTAACTTCAGTTAATTCAGAGATCAGTTTTAGTTTTAATTGACTTAACAGTGCTTCTATAAATAACTATTCAACTGGGGTTGCAGAAAGGTTTCTTGCCTTGCATGCATCTTGGTATGGGAAGAGAACACTACAAGCATGTGCAAGTGGCTTTGTCTTCTCTCTTCCCAACACCAGTTTCCTCTTCCACCTGCGATTTCACACAATACTGACAAATAGTGATTCTCTTTAACTGGTGAGGGTATTACTTTTACAGAGAAACACTATGGTCTGGGAGATGCCTCCTGAAACTCTGAGCTTTCAGTTGGGAGGGCCAGAGAAGGGGAAGAGAAATTTTAGAAACCCAGTTCTTTATCCCTTTAGTCATTACAGATATTTGATGCAGAACTGCACCATGGAAGGGAAAGCACCGCTGCTTAAATAGTATATTGGGGAGTGTTTGAACCCAGGTGAATTGTATAAAGCTGTCCTGCAAGCTGTGGCAAGCTAAAGGGGAAGGAAGGCCCTGGGAGATCCCCCAGAAAAATCAACGAGAAACCTAAAATTTTTAGCTCATAATTTGACTCCTTCACTCTTATCTTGCCATACTGTTGTAGATACATTGACTACTTACTTATAGTATGATACTTGACAGCTGCAGTGCCCATTATTTATCAGTTATTCTAGGACATTCAGGAAAAAACCACTGACATGAACGTGTTTTAAGAAATGTCAGATCTTAGTAAAATAAATTCTTTTTAAAAAATGTTCAGCTCTGTATAAGCTAAACAAGAAGGAAGGTTTCCTGCTGTATGAGTCACGTGAATACTAAGAGAGCCCATAAGGAATGACTGCACAATCAAAAATAAAAGGCTAACTCCCCTAGAGGTCCAAGTGTCAAGGCAATCATCATTTAGGTTTACACTCGTATAATCTGTTTTGGACAGTATGAAAGCTAAGATGATCTATGCATAATAAGTTGTACAGATATTATCCTTCCCACTCCTCAAAACATACAAAAACAGACTGCCTGTTATACAGAATATACTAGTGGCAGCACCATGTTGCATTTGGAAAGACTGGGAGTATGTTCACACAGCACAGTACAACAGTAGAAATGCATCTCTGTGGTGCTTATCACCAAGACTAATGGTACCCTACCTCTCCCAGTGCAATTAGGGTGAATTACAGACCACATCTAATGAGGCCCTTCTGCTATCCAAGCTAACTCACTAGAGCCAGCTCAGGTACCTCTGCATAGTGACACGCAGACTACCTCAACAACCAGGAAGACACTTCTCATAGATCATCTTGTGATCTAGATCAAGTCATTTCACCTCCTTGACTCAGATCCCCATACCTGCTATCACACAGATTCTGAAAACAAGTATTCATGTGCATGTAGTACTCTGAAGAAAAGCATTTTGAAGAATATTATCTTACTTCTACATGCAGCATATTTTTCTCTTCCTTCCTGATTTTCATATACATTAGATTTATTATGGTACTTTAAATAACATAGTTTTTACTCATCTGTTTAAATTAAGCTGCCCTTCCATCTGCTTTATACTGTATATCACCACCTATTGTCCTGCCATGAGCCAATTTTTGAATGCTTTGAGATGTTGATGGCTGTTGGCGATGATGTATGAAGCAAAAACAAAGCCAGAGTTGCAAAGAATCATGGAGACTTCAAAAGGCTGAGGATAACTTGGAATATTGTTTTGACTAAGCACAGACATATGCACCAAGAAGCTGTCACTCCTATCAACTGAAATCTCTCTCTGGATCCACCTTTTAATTCATTACAGTTGTGCAAATGATCTCCTATAGCACAGAGTCTTAGGAGTTCAAAGGAAACAGCAGTCAGAACAATATCTCAGTACTCCCACCACCTTAAAAGACGTTTCTCTAAAGCATTTATGAAAACAGGCTTTAAGGTCTCAGAAAGAACAAGACTGCCAGTGTAAAATGGAAACTGTTATTGATTTTAAACAAAACTAACCCAAAATGTACTCACCTTAGCTTAAAGGTTAACCCATTGTCAAGGAATGCCTGTCCTCATTAAAAAAGAATAAATGTGCACAAGGCAAGTGGCAAAGGTGAGGCTGAGCTAAGGCTGGTAACACTAAGTTGAACAGCCCGAGTAACTTGGGAGATGTTTACCCACCCCTGCCACTGAGTGAGAAGGCCTGGGATTTTAATCCCAATTCTTCTACTGACTCGCTGTGTTACCACTGACAAATCACTTATTCTCTCTGAGCCTCACCTTTCTCACTTGCAACATGTTGCTTATCCACCTGTGTAACACACTTTGGGATCCCTAAATGAAAAATGCTCTCTAAGCACAACTTATTATTATTGTGCATTATTTGTATTCTGGTAGAGACAACTAACTGCCAAGTAGCATCTCTGCACACACATGAGAATACAACACCTGCCCCCAAAAGCTTACAGGAAGAAGACAAGCAATGTAAAACATGATATTTAAATTGTGAGGAATCCTGAAAGATGGGACAAGAAGCCTGAATTTTATGGAAGGGTGGATGGTGATCCTCTGTTGTGAATTCTTGCAAGGGACAAGACCAACGTAACAGGTCTTATGCACTGGTACCTACTACAACCATAAGAACAACAAATTATTTCTTTCCTTTTGCCTCTGTGAGGATAGAAAGAGAGGACAAAAATAGAAAAAAGGCAGAGAATGGGAATTAGAGACCATACACACTGAACAAGGGTCTGATTATCCATGATACACAGTAGCATATGTATCATACATACTAAATCAGGTTTGTCCTGTGATATAAACCAACAGAATGTATTTATAAGCTGTTTATTACAACTTAAAAACATTTTTATACTCAGAAATAAGAGGTTGCTTAGGTTTTTAGATTTTCATTTACCTGGGTTACATGTGAAAGGAATCCTTTTCAATTTTAGTCTAATGTTCTTTTTTAGTCATAATATTCCAGCTAGCTACACACGCCTGATTACCTTTAAAACACTTATCATGTTGATTCCATTTAAAAATAAATGAATCCTTTTAAAATGACTGTAGACTTTCCTCCATCTACTAGTATTTATGGACAAGAACATATGGGGCTGATCTCTCATCACTGAACAGCAGGTCTAAGACTTACATCATTTGAATTACGCATTGGCAGCAACTGGCAAGTGTGTGCTCACAGAAGTATTCCCAGTGAGATCACCAGAACCAGTCAAGTTAATAAATCCTACTGGCCATGGTTTGGAAAATATTGAGCACTCCCAGTTCCCACTACTTTGGATTGGAGCAACAGGCACCAGCCTGCACTTACAAATAAAGAATTGTATGTTTACATCCTAATGGTATTGTTTTGAACATCAAGTTCAATAGCCTTGACCATTATATGTTGACTATTATGAGGCTCAGGGGAAAAACAGCTCTGCTGAGTGACTGTGCTACAATTACAGTAATGAAACCTATGTTTGATGGCTGACTGACCTTAACTGTTCTCTGGTTTGGGGCCTGGCTATGGCCAGTTGCAGATGATCACAGCATGGGGTGGGGTAGATGAAAAGCATATATGAAGGATCAAGATGATCCTGAAAAATTGAAAAAAAGATACCAGAGGAAACTTCTCCTACAGTGTGAACAGTACTGATCCAGCAACATTGAAACCTGTGGCAAATGGTAAAATAAACCATTTCCACATTGCTGACCCTTCAATACTACAGAATAGTCACAATGCCAAAAGCTGTAGACATTTTACACAAATATATCTTTTTTTTTCATATAACAACTCTAGCCCATCCCCGTGTACTTCTATAATCTAACTTTCTTTCTGACTGTTTCAATTGTGAAAGACCTTGAGCTAATTGTTAGGGCATTTCCAATGAGTGGAGACAGAGTGGGAGAATAGGAATCATCCTTCATGGAAAAGGGATTCTGCTTATTCTTTGGAACATTTGTTTTTTAATTAGAAAGACATGTTTCTTGCTCTTCTCAGCATGAGACCAAGAAAGGTTTCTAATTACTTTCAGCTCCTTTGCCATGGTATATCAAGTACATTGCATCTGGATTTACATCTACGTTGGCAAATTACTGTTTTCCTGGACAATGAAATCACTATCAAAACATATAACAAACAGTAAAGAATATTTCCATTCCATTAAAAGCCCAGAGGTAACGTTACATGTTAGGGCAATCCAGCTGAGCCACTAGAAAAGTAGGCAAGGTATGCAAAGCTTTGTAAATCCCTCAATGTCTCTCTTCCCTGGCCACCCCAATTTTCAAGCTTTAAAATGCAAAGGACTTCATCCTTGGATGTACTCTTGATTTTAAAGATTTTGTTTTGCTTCTTTCCTCCCTGAGAAAGGCAGAAGGGTTAGTGAGTAAGTCTTTAAACTCTCAGTTCTTAAGGCTGTTAATATTTCACATTGCCAGCAGGGAAAGGAATTAAAACTGCCAGCAGCTATCCAGATAGATTTAAAAATCCCCTTCCCTCCCCTCCCTTTTCTCTCTGCATCCCTCAGCTTCAGAGAATATTTTCCCCGCAAATTGGTTTTAAATTAAAGGAGGTGATGAAGGCAATGTGCCGTCTCAGCATTTTCCCAGGTGCACTTAATCTAATTTCATTAAGGAGATCAGGACAGATGATCGCTACAGTCGAAACATTAAGTCTGTCCATTTTTGTATAAAAAACCATTAAGTCTGTCAAAGTGTCGGCGGGTGGGCTGTTTATTATCGGAGATGAAGGCGCGCTTTGCTTCCCCAATAAACTGTCAGGAGTAGTAAACCACAAATTAAGTCAGCTGCTGCCAAAGATTTAGGAAAAGATCTCCAACTAATTTTGACACAGGTGTAGGAAAGGCCAGGGAAGCGGAGAGCCCTTAAGTATATCTATGAGGTTTGGGAGGTACATCTTCAGCTCATACTGCCTCCGGTTTTTGACATGCTTCAATCCAGAGTAACATGATCACTGGGACTAGACATCAGTGGTTATGACAGCAGAATTCATAAAGGTCATGGGCTTGTTAGGATTTTAACATTCCAGACACTGAACATCTGTAACTGGAGTGGGCAACGGTATGTACCGCAAAGCTTCAAATGTTAAGTTTACCTCTGCTTTTACCTCCATTGCATTCCTGCTGGGGCCCGTCATTTTGTTCTTAGGCAGAAGGGAACTCATAAAAGCTTCGTTCAACCATTTCTCTGCTGTGAGTGTGTTCGCGGCTTTGAATACAATAGAGTTACGATGCTTGGATAACAATAAAAATATCATACAAAATTAGAGGAAACCCATCAAAATGCTGTAATTATTGCAAGCTTCCTTAAGAGCCAAGAAAGAAAGCAAGTGAAGCTTTCCAATTGATTTTTCATAAGTTACAAAGCTGGCTATGTCTATTTGCTGAAAAACATTACTTGTTTCTAGTCGAGCGTTGCAGCTGAACTCACCATTAGAGAAAGTCCATTAGAGAAAGTTCCCTGGCACAGCTTTACAAGCACTCGTGGTGCTCTGGTGTGGTGCCAGAGGACTAGAAGAGGACCAGTGTGGTTCCCATCTTCAAAAAGGGTAGGAAGGAGGACCCGGGGAACTATAGGCCAGTCAGTCTTCCCTCAATCCCGGCCAAGATTTTTGAGAAAATTGTTCTGGCGCATATCCACGAGGGGCCAGCAGGGGAGATTATGCTTAGGGGCAACCAACACGGGTTCATTAGAGGCAGGTCCTGTCAGACCAACCTGGTGGCCTTCTACGACCAGCTCACCAAATCCTTAGATGCAGGGGTAGCAGTGGACATAGTCTTCCTGGACTTTCGGAAGGCCTTC
>NW_017729001.1:19173274-19184005 GCF_001723915.1 Gavialis gangeticus
GCAGATCCAAGGAGGTGATGCTCCCCCTCCATGCGGCACTGGTCAGGCCGCAGCTGGAGTACTGCATCCAGTTCTGGGCGCTGCACTTCAGGAGGGATGTGGACAATGTGGAGAGGGTCCAGAGGAGGCCATTTGCATGATCAAGGGGCAGCAGGGCAGGCCCTTTGAGGACAGGCTACAGGACCTGAACCTGTTCAGCCTCCACAAGGGAAGGCTGAGGGGGGATCTAGTGGCCTGTTACAAACTAGTCAGAGGGGACCAGCAGGCACTGGGGGAGTCCCTGTTCCCCCGAGCACTACCAGGAGTGACCAGGAATAACGGTCACAAGCTGGCAGAGGGGAGATTCAGACTAGACATCAGGAGGCGCCACTTCACGGTCAGGGCGGCTAGGATCTGGAACCAACTTCCAAGCGAAGTGGTGCTGGCTCCTCCCCTGGGGGTCTTTAAGAGGAGGCTGGATGAACACCTTGCTGGGGTCGTCTGACCCCAGTACTCTTTCCTGCCATGGCAGGGGGTCGGACTTGATAATCTGCTCAGGTCCCTTCCAACCCTACTAACTATGAAACTATGAAAAGTCCAGATGTTTTGAGATGTGTTAAGGTTCTTTACATTTAAACTTAGGTTCTCTTTACAAGTACATACAGAATAATTCATGATCCCTGATAGAGTGCAAGATTGTTGCAATGCTATCAGGAGTTTCTTACTGATCTCACAAACCACAAGAGAACAGTTGAAACAGCCTCTGACAAGCGTCAGCGGAATCTACCAGCCGACAGGGTCCCCTCTCAATCAGATCGCTTCACGGTGTGGTGATTCATATGAATTCCCAAGCAAGGTGAGGTAAAGGTAACCTCTTGTCTTCAGTGCTGACCCAAGTGCTGCTATTAGTATCAGTTGTGAGATGTGCAGGAAATTTTCTTAGTGAAATCTGAACCCAAGCAAGCTTTGGGTTTTATAACAAATGTTACATAGGCTAGGTTGGCAAAAGGTTACAAAACTGTCCTCAAAACTGGCTGTATGCTTAGCTCAGCTTGCCCTGGAGCTTAGCTGTACAAATTACCTGGCCCTTTTCATTACTTAATTTTGAAAAACATTTCTTTATACAATTTATATTAAAGGCTCTATGCAACTGGGTCTATACAGACAGAAACATGAGCACATGCAGATCCTTCCTGACCTCTTGGGTTCCCTGCAACTGTGAAGTGAATTAAAATATTCAACTGCAATGACAGTAAAATGCACTTATGTATGCTGTGCCTTCTCCAGAGCATTTGAGCATCGAAAGGAGTACCGGTCTCTTAGCAGCCCTGGATTTTTACAGACAGTGACAATGGGAGATCCTGGTGTGGACTGAGGAAATAAATGACCTCTCTCTCAGGTACTCATATGGCCTCCAACTCCATGGTATCTGAGCTCCTCACAATCTTGAAAGGAGACTGTGAGCTAGGGGAGTGCGATTATTTCCTCTTTAGACCTGGAGAACTGGAGCACAGAGATAGTAAGTGACTTGTCCAGGATCACAAAGGATGCCTGGGGCTCAGCAGGAAATGAACTCTGGTTTCCCATGGCCCAGAATGCCTTCTCCATAAACCTCTACATATCCTTTGTCTTAAATTTCTGCTATTTTTAAAAACTACACCAACAGCAGATTAGTCAATAAAGAACTATTTCACACTCTGGAGTATGAGCACTGATACCAAATAAGACTTCAGTGACTCAACCTGTCACATGACTTACCCATGGACTCTCTCTTATGGATCTTTTCAAATATATATTATTCATCTGGCCAGAAGGAACAGCCCACCTCCATTATTTTTACATGGTTTTGGGGGCCTTATAACAGTGAATTACCTGAGACAAACAGTGAATTATTGATCTGATGGCCAGCAGTAGTCCCTTTCCCACCAGTATCAATACACTGAGGTACAAGCATACGTATGTACGGAAATTTTGCTTAGAGAAACATTATTGCATGCATACCACAGCCACTCTTCCATGCTGTTTTCTTCTAATGCACGCTCTTCCCAGCCTCCCCAAAGGCACCGGCCTTTATATTTTATACTTAATAGCATCCATCCTTCAGTTAAGGAAAACAAACCTGAAACCACTTTCTTTTTTCCTTTATTTCCTCCAACTAGTTTAAATTAAAAGCAGTGCAAGGCATAATCTTTATGCTAAACTAGTAGAGAGAATGGACTAGCACTCCTAGAGCTCTGGACTACCTCCTCTGCCAGAAAGTAACTCAAATCATGTGTACAAAGTAAAGTGCACAGCCACTGTTATCCATCCCTGGCTTTCCTATGGTCATCATTCCACGAGCCACGGAGTTCTGGCGGAGCTAGAGATCTGCTCCAAGTAGAAAGGCCAGAAGAGTTTGACTAATGTGTCGGTTACTTCATGGAGAAGCTATTTTACACATGGACAGTCCCTCGCAACTGATAAATCTGTCATCTCTCACCTTCTAATATTTTCAGATCAGGCACTTTGCCTGAACAAAGGAAAAATGATGTCTGGTTTACACCGGCCAAACTCACATTTGAAGGGTGAACTCAAGTGCTGAATAATTTCAAGATGGTTTTTTGGTGCATAACTTTGCCTTTTCTTAATTTTCTTTTTTTATACTGAAGAACAGTCAGGGTCAAGCTGGGCACATGTTAGTGAGGAGCCAAAAAAAATGATCCAAGCCACAGTAAGCACTTATTTGTGAGGGTAAAATGAAATCAGTTAAAGCCAGCTCATCCCATTAATACCCATTACTTCTTAACTACAGGGAAAAGGGGAACTGGAAAGCCTGCTGCAGTCTTTGTAGGAGTCATATGGCCTAATTCAATTCCTACAGGAATAGAGAAGATCTTTTTACCTACTCTACCCTACAGAATACCCTGGGGGGCATGATACAAATTCCTTCACCCCTTCTGAGCGAGGCCGACAAAAAGTGAGGGATGGAGCTGGGTTCGCTCTGAGCTTTGAGGAGTCCACGTTATTGGCAATTCTGTCCATAGCATGTTAGTAGACAAAGTTAGAAAAAATTCAGACAGTAAATGATCCTTGCCTGGTAGTGACAATAAGAAGGCATTTACCTGGTTTACTGTGTTTGTGCCTTTCAAGGGCAACAAGGTTATTATAAATGTAATATTTTGACAGCCTGTAAAAAGCAGATCTGTTTTTAATAACAATATGCTGGCTCATCTGTCAAACAGAAGCTTGCTTCAATTAACAGAACTAACCACCTTTATCCAGACATTATTAAATAGATGTCAGGTTTCTAACTCTTTCTCAGTTAACATCTCTGGGTCCTCAACTTTTAATGCTTAGGAATCAGCTAGTCTACAAAAGCTCCAGCAGAATCACAGAAACCGTGTCCGTGCTTGTGCATGCATACATCATCTTTCCTGTAACCACCTACAAGCAAGCAACTACATTACTTGCTGTGAGCAATGAACGTGGAAAACTATACACTAAAATGACCATGTAAATACTATGCCACTACTAACTAACCTTCAAGAGCAAATTGGATGCTTATCTTGCTGGGATCCTATGACCCCAGCTGACTTCCTGCCTTTGGGCGGGTGGCTGGACTCGATGATCTTTCGAGGTCCCTTCCAGCCCTAATGTCTATGAAATCTATTAAACTAGTCTGTGAGTTCAGCAACAAGTCAAGCTTCTTAGTCATTAGGCATAGTTTTAATATATGGAAGTGAAGTCTCAGCAGGAATGTAATCCACTGAACTGTGGAAGACTTGGGTTCAGCTTCCAGTCCTGCTTCCTTTCTAAAGCCAGAAGGAGTTGGGAGTGCTGGGAAAGTAGCATGCCCATTCTCAGTACAAAGGGAAACACTAGTAATGAACAAAGTCATCATATCTGGAAGCTTCAGCTTGCAAAAAGAATCCCAAAATTCAGGTATTTGCCTAAGGAGTAATATTCAGACCAATGGACACAAAGGATCCGTCCTGGTAATGCCTAACATACATTTTTTCCATTTCTCTATAAAAATATGGGGGAGAAGTCTCCAGTGACACTTACGTTAAACTCTTCCTCTGAATGATAGGGTTCAGTAGCCCCGACAGTCTCTTGTGGACTCAGGTAAAATACATTTTGCGGTGTGGGATTTTCTGAGGATGAGGTTACTAAGGACACAGACTGGCAGCTGAATATTTGGAAACCACCACAGATACAGGCTACCCATTGCTTGCACTTGTTCTGTTCATATTGCGCTGATATTGAGGTGCTACTGATGAGCATTAAAAGGAACTGCATCTAGTCTTTTTTGGATGGATGATAATTCCTGTAATGCTGAACTTGGAAGACAACGAGTAGAAATTAAGGGAAAAAGTAGAGAAATTATTGAGTACTCACCACTTCCTGAGAAAAAAGTGGATAGATGATTTGACTTGAAAGGGGCGGAGTTACATTTGGGCATTTAAAAACTGACTTCTGCAAAACTTTTTACATTATTTGAACTTGAATTGCATCTATAACTGTTTCTACCTGAACACTGTGGTCTGTGCGCAAACAGCACGCTAATTGGAGCAGGGGCCATTAAAACACACATCTTAAAAAAAAGAAAAAATCCTTGACCCTACTAACCCCTCAAAATCCCACCCCATCTCCCTTTATTTCCAAATTCACTGAATACTCTGTTTATAGTTGCTGCCTGCAGTTCCTGTCCAGTTTGGTTTTAGCCTTCACACTTCACTGAGACCCTGTTCACCAAAGAACTAGTGCACAATCCTCAGCCTCTTGGCAAACATGAGCTTGTTCCCCTTCCTAGTCCATGGCCCACTGTTCACTTCACCTTCCTAGCCTCACTGTCCCTCCTCTTTCTGCATTGGTTCACTCCCACAAACACAAGTCACCTGTCCTAACTTTCAAGGTTCTTCATGCAGGGATCCTGGTTTTCTCTGTTTAAAAATTGCAAATTCTCTGATTAAAAGCCCCCAAATCTGTGGTTTTTCCTGCTATTAACCCCCCCCCCACCACTATATATATAGGTATCAGTTGAACACAACATTTTATTGATATATTTATAATGTTAAAGCAATTTGGAAGCCTACCAGTGCCTCAATTACTACAGTAAAATACATTCTAAATACCTATCAATTTTGGGGTTTGATTTTGGGTTTTATCACAAAAAACAGAGCTCCCCCTGCCCACTTCACACACCAGGGGATGAGTCCAGCTCTGGCTGTGCCCCTGCTGCTTTGGGTGCTGAGCAGTCCTGATATGCCAGTGCCCTGCCCATGCCATTGCCCCTCACTCTCAACCCACAGCCCTCTGGCCCTACTAGTGCCCCTCACTCCTGCCCCACAGCCCCTCAGCCTGCTCTGCCCCGCGTCCTGTCCTCTGGGTCTGGAGGGAAGGGCAGCAGGGCAGGGAGACCTGAGCCTGCAGCAGGCAGCCCCCATCTGTCCCCATCCCATGCACAAATCTGGGGGCATGCACCCTGCATGCACCTCCTGCAGGAGTGCGCACAGTGGTGGGTAGCTGGCCCCCTGCCACCCGTGGATGAGCCACCCACAGCTCTGTCCCAATCTCCAGCTAGGCCCTGCATCCACGCAGTCCCACCCTGGCACTGGACCCCAAGCCCCAGGCCCCAAGTACGGCTCCAGCTGGGCAGTGCTCCCAGCCCCAGCCCTGCTCGACTCCCTCCATCCTTCACTATGGGGGCCTCAATCTCCCCCACCATCAGACTTACCTGCAGCGAGCTGCAGGAGCTGCTCTTCAGGCTGCCTGGCTGCCACATGCAAGTGTACGTGCCCACATGCATGTGATTTCCCTGCCTGCCTGTCCTCCTCCTGCCCCCCGCAGCCCCTTGCAGGCTGGAACTCGGCCAGCCTGCAAGAGGAAACCCACAGTTTCCTGCGTTTTTCGTCTGTAACAGAAAAATCTGCATTTTTCTCCTTAAAAGAGAAAATCCACACTTTTCTCCTTAACGAGAAAATCCACACTTTTCTGTGGTAAATGGAAAACCTGGATCTCTGTTCATGAGACCTTCTTCTGCCCCATCATTTATAATTCAGCTCTGAGAGGCCAACTCCTGTCTCTCACTGACCCACTTCTTAAAGGTTTCAAAAGCAGCATCTTCAAGCCATCTTCCATGTTTTCCTTCACCCTTGGAAGCAGCTCCCCCATGCAAAAAAACACATTTTCTCTTTTGAATTCTTCCTGAAAGCCTCCCCTTGCCTTGAGGCCTACAAAAACTTGTTGGCAATGTTCAGGTTGCTGGAGTACTGAGGCCATTGTCCATTACGCTGATCAGATCAATATAATCTCATTATCTCCTCATGCTTCCCAATGTCTCTGTATCCATTTATCATCTCCTGACATGCTTAAATTGTCAGCCGTTGTGTGTTTGCCCATAGCCTGACACAGTGGAGCCATGCTCCTTGACTAGAGTTCAAGGGGTTTCTTGTAACACAAACAACAACTAACATTTATAATTCACAAATGTTTTGTAAGGTGCTAAACATGTGAAAAGTACTCTTAATAAACAACAGCAGTGTAAGGTGTAGTTAAGTTTGAAGGACTGCTTTACAGTATTTAAAGAGGGGCAAAAAAAAAAAAAAAAAAGCCATGAGCAAAGTTATGGCGCTTTCGGGGCAAGCACTGTGAAAACACAATTTTGACACTCTTAAAGCTGAAAGATATCTGCTTCAAGCTCAGATATTACTTACTGGAGTCTTCAAGCTCTCCTACTGTCACTAAAACACAAAACTGAACTGCAGCATAAACACACAGTGAACATTTAATTAACTTAGAAACATAGTGTCATTTTTTCTATGTCTTATTTAGTACCACATTAAATGAAGAAATGCCTGATATCTAACCCCTGATTTGGAGAGCTTGCTTACACTCTGGGTCCATGCAATTAAACTGACAACCCATAATTTCACACACAGCAGACAGAAGCCCAAGAATGAAAGAACATGTACACTGAATTATTTTGAAAGAAAGAAATAGGCTTTTTTAAACACAAACAAACAAAAAACAAGAACAAAAAACCAAACCAAACAGTGGTTTTGAACATTGTTATTAAAAAAAAAAAATCAGAACAACATTTTGGTGTAATGAGCAGAGATTACTCATTCCCTTGTTTTACGCAAGTTGACTTTTGGCTTTCTGCAGAATGCCATTTAACAGAGCACATTACCAAGCTGCTAGCCACTTTTCATAGTGATGCTAAAGCAGGTAAGAGACAATAAGTGGAACTGTTGATGGTTTATATTACTCTATTATGTTAATGTTCACTAAAGTATGCCATAAGCTCTCTCATTACATGTGTATAAACCAATTCTCTGTGGTGTTATTCCTGTGCTAAATGCTATAACTACATAAATCTTGAATTAATGGAGACTTTATAGTTCCTGAAAATGAAGGGTAATTGCTATCTGTTAATGCTGTTGTTGCTATTAAAGGAAGTATATATTTTCAGTAACAATGTTTATGGACCGTGAGCCTCACATCACAGCTATTGCACAGTGTGGAGCACAGCATAATACTGTTACCAGAAAACTCCCCTTGTGTTGCAAAAAGAGGCGCAGTATCATTTCCACAGCTACCACAAACTACCTTGCAATTCTCCTAATGACGGCAGAGTCTGAATCTGTGTCCCTCAATGAACATAACACAGATTCATATTACCCACTTTGGGACATCATGGCCTATAGAGTTCTTCGGTTGTCTAAATGATAGGGAAGTGCGGGTTTTTCCTTTTTTAAAAAAATTTCTTAGAGTGGAGTGTAGCAGCAAGAAAGTGGATGTGAAAAAGTACACCCTCACTAGCTTCCTTTAAGAGGTCTTTGTTAAAGCAGAAACTTGAGGCAACTCTTGCTTGGCGGAAAGTCTCTGCCTTCTGCTCAGAGACTGGAAGTGATGGATGAGTTCTTGGCTTGCCTAGCCTAGCATACTCTCTGCAATTTCTGTTCTCTTAAAAAGAGCAGAGTCATCATTTGGAAGCACTGTTATATAATCTACCATGAGGCTGCAACTTGCACAACCATAAATACGGCTCTTCAGCTCTGAATCGTCTTAGTTATGAGTACCGGCGTCCTCAATTGTGTACCCTTACCATGTACAGTACTGGATGTGACTGTACGAGGAGAAAACGACTAGGGGTCTGTTGAAATCTACTAATACGCAGAAGGTGGGTTATAAATGTTACTCTGTGTGCTTTTTTATAATGTTGAGAGCTTTAGTAACCTTCTAGAGCTACTATTTATTTATGAGCTAAATAAGCAGTGAATAAGCAGTAGTCTAGTGGATAGGACAGTGCGGAAGGTGGCTACCTGTACAAGCCACGGGCTGGCACAAGCTGGCTACAGTCTGAGGTGGGCCGGGTGTCTTTGGTAGCACCTCAGTGGTGGGGGGCTTTCCATGTGCTTCCACTAGGGCCAGGAAGCTGGGAGCTATGCCCGTACTGCTTTGCCCAGATCTTGTTTCCCGGCTGCGATATGAATGCAGCTTTCAGCAGGTGGGGAGCTGCATCATAGCTGGGCATCTGGAAGCTGTCCATGCAGTTGATGTTGCCACTTTTCCCCACCTCCACTCCCCACTTCCCAGCTGTGGCTTAGCCACAGCTGGAAGCTACCGAAGCCTTGATGTAGCTCCTCAACTGCTCACCCCCAGTGCAGGCATTGGCACAAGTACAGGCAAAGCCCTTTAGGAATCAAAAATTGTATTTCCAGCCTGGCCACTAGTTTAGTGAATACTTGTAGGCAAGTTATTTCCCCCCCTGTTCTCCCCATCTATACAACTGGGATGATAACCATCAGATATCAGTCATGACAGACTAAAATGCTAGGGAGAACAGCCTGTATTTTATTATTAACTCCTGCTCTGCCTCTCATCAGTGCTCAAGGTCTGCGTGTATTATACATAAAGGTAGCTTAAACAGCTTTGCCTTGCTGAGCGAGCAACAAGGCGGAATTTCTTTGTGGCCTTTTGGAAGGCCAAGAAAAGTGCACGGGAAATGCAGCTGCACATCTTGTCCCTCAGGAGGCACTGTCTGCAGACTAGAGGGCATGCCAAACCCTCCCACTGGCTGCAATTTGGGCAGCAGATGTTATTAGAGGGCACATGCTGTTAATGCTCAAAGAAGGAGAAAATTAACACTCCCAGGTGTACTCCCTTGGGCTAACACCAGGAATCCTTTTACTGAAGACACTCAGGACAGCCTTTTTATAGCTCCTCATTGTATCAGTCAGACCAGGATTTAGACCTCTGCCTAACGTGCCTCCACTGTGGTCTACTGGTAATAGCAAAAGTAAATAAGGATTCTCCAGGTGCTCTATGAGTGCCATGGGGGTTTGCACTATCAGGCCTAAGGAAAGATTGAAGTCTCTCTACTTCAGCCTCAATAGATCTTACAGTAACATGCTATGTGCTCGTGTCTCTGCTGACATGAAAGGCAGCCCTGCTTAATGCCAGAGACGCATTTAATGAAACTGATGTCTTGCCACATGCCTTTACCAATCAAACAAGATATAAAGAAGACAATCTCTCCTCTCTCTTCTTAGCAAGGCAAGTATTTTGATTTACTTCAAGGAGAGGGTAGTTGGAAGACATACCGATCTATAAAGCTGAATAACAGTTATTACACCCATGTTTACACACACACACCCACACACACACACACACACACACACACAAAGACACTATAAAAACTGTATGGAATGCTATAATGGCCTTTCATTTGCTGTAAAGGACAGTAAGTTAGCAGCCAAACACAATGCAGCTTCCTCTGAAGGTAACCTCAGATCCCACATTCTGAAAGCTAATCAATGTTGTTCAGATTTCAATTTCTTCACTACAAGGTGAAGTCAAACCTAATCTAACAAACGTCAGTCTCAGATGTAATGCTGCTAGCTGGGTCTACCAGTGTAATTTAGATAATCATTAATAGCATAGCTGTATAATAAAACTACATGTCACTTACAACTTCATCTGAGGTTTGACTGGCAGATCTTTTAAACAGTTTTCTAAATGATTGCTTTTACTTTCTCTGATTGGACAGCCTAAGAAAGGCTTTAACTCTGTGGTACCCAAGCTTTTGGGAGTAAATACCACCCATTTCTCCTCCAGCCAGCTCTGCTATGATATCATTTTGAGGCAGACAGCCTTGGAAACATGTACTGCAAAAAATATAGACTGAAAAATCTACTCTATTTCATTCAGCAGCTATGATTTAACTCTCTCTCTTCATTTAAACTTTCATATTAAATACGTATCTGTTGTCTCAGGGGAAATTATACATTTGCCTGGACTTTCAATAGAAGAAAATGACACGTATTCCTAGGTCTAGCGACATGCAAAAGTAGGATTTAGTTAACATTAACCTTTAGCGCAATATCTGGATTTCATGGTACTTTCTTCCTGTGGTTACAGGATAAGCGATTTCTGAATTCAGCCCTACATTTGTAATTCTGATCCCATAGAAACTGTGCATGTTGCAGTTTCTCATGAATGATTGGAAGTCTGGACAATCAAAATATAGGAAAAGTTTGGTGGAGATTTAGCTGAGACTGATATCTAAAGCTTATAAAAGGCTTTGACATGCTTGATGCTTAAGAGCATGTTACTGCTGTTGCTATGAAGTGGGGTACTTCTGGTTTTCATGGCAAAGGTGACGGCCCTGCACAAAGATGGAGGACAGTATACCCAAATATGTGACTGTATAATTTCTCAGTTGACTAATATGTATACCAAATTCAAAGTCAGAAACATTTAGATATG
>NW_017729001.1:19189005-19201089 GCF_001723915.1 Gavialis gangeticus
GACTGTACCCAAATATGTGACTGTATAATTTCTCAGTTGACTAATATGTATACCAAATTCAAAGTCAGAAACATTTAGATATGCAACATGATGAAGCAGCCACTGGGCATGTCTATATGAGACATTTACTGCGCAGTACACTAATTAACTACAGTAAATGTCTCAGCATCTACACATGTGCCTGTTAGGCTGGAATAAACTAATTTACTCTGCAGCAGGATAGTAGTTATGAATTGCACATGTAGAGACGGTTCATAACCTGTCTCTGAGGACAGGTACCCAATGCCCGTCTTCTAAACCAGGCTCAGAGCTAAGGTGGGAGCATGTGGTGGGACTGTCCCCTCCATACATTCATCTGACCAGACCTTAGAAATAAGATACATATTCCATGAAGTACATGAACTTCTGAAAGGGAGCCCAATGGTCTCTCACCTTAACCATGCTGATGTCTACAGGTCTGTTCTAAACCCATTACAAAAGTGACATAATCAAAGATTAGTATAAATTATTATAAATATTGGCTTTTGTGAGAATTACCAGAGGAAGACTTCCTCTAAAACAAAAAGGCAGTGCCAATTTAGTGACTTAACCCATGCTAAAATCTGGAGTATAAACCAAGAGGGTGTACTGTTGTGTTAGCAATAGTGAGCTCTGCTGTGAAGCTGAGCTAGGGGGAAAAGACTAAGGCTATCTGACCTGAGGTTCTTTAATTTCCTAATATTTCTAAGTTTGATGTGATGTTAAAGGAAAAATGTATTTTTAAAGGAAAATATGTATTTAAAAAATATGCATTAAAGAAAAATATTATTTTTTTCACCTCATTTTTATTTTTCTCATTAGGGAATCTCCAAAATCATAAAGAACATGGGGGGAAAAAAGGAATTCAGTCTTACCTTATCGTCAATATCACTCTCGCTGTCACACTGCAAATTGGAGAAAGAGAACAAAAAAGCTTCATCAAATATTTGTATTTAGATGAATTTCTTGCATTATTACTTAAATTCTTTAGAATAAGCTGCTTACATATATATTTGAATTGTCACAGAGAACACTAGTATTCTACATATTAATACATTTTAAATGATCAACCTAAACAAAAATATAAAGACAAAGCAGACTGGTATTTTTAATAAATAATACAAATGATGGTTGAATTAGATATTTGCACAACATGGACTTGAAAACAAATGAAGCAAACAGTGATGTATTACGAGAAGAACCAGATGTAACATGATATCTCAACAAAATCTTAGCTTCTCATCATCCAAAATAGTGGAAGTGAACAGAAACAGTTGTGTTTCGCCTCTGACTTGATAAACACTTTGTTGTTTAATGCAAAAACTGGTGAAGGTGGCCAGAGTTTTAATCAGATTAGTAGTCCCCATAATGGTGACTGAAATAGTTAAAAACATAATTAAATAATGTAGCTCTTTTCCCAAAATGAAAAGGAGTTTTATTTAGGCAGCTTTACAGTAAAATCCCTTCCAATCTCTGAAAATGGAATGGTCCATTTTCACAGCACAAGCGATGGCAAGATAGCGTGAGTTTTGAGTGCTTAAAAATGTCTGGTTCTCATTGGTCAGAGGTGAGAAAGATTTACAGTTGTAAGATGCAAATAAATTTCTTGGCAACCTCTATACACAGAACAAATGGCTAGCATGTGGTGGGGCATTCAACTGGAATTTTATTTCACCTTGAGTGGATATTGCAGCATACATTTGTCTAAACTGAAATCAGGCTGGGAATCCAGATTTTGAAGCATCCTACTGGGATAAATGATTTAATAAGGTGAGAAAGTATAGGACAAAGATGGTGGGTGGCAAATATGGTAACTCATCAGTGAGAAATCTGCATGTGGGTTTTCATAATATAACATAACAGATGGAAAATATTTGTTAGGTGATTTAATCCATCTCTTACTTTTGAATGAGGCAGAGCATGTCGATTTATACCAAAAATTCGTAGACTGTAAGGGCTGGAAGGCACCTCGCAAGATCATTGGGTCCAGCCTCCCTGCACTAGGTAGGAAAGACAACTGGGGTCAGGTGACCCCAGCGAGGTGACCGTCCAGTCTTCTTTTGAAGATTTCCAGGGTAGGCTCGCCTTGCAAGTCTCTGATCATGCGGCTCTTCTCTGGACTCTCTCAACCTTTTCCACATCCTTGTTCAAGTGTGGCACCCAAAACTGGGTGCAGTACTCCAGCTGTGGTCTCACCAATGCTGAGTAAAGTGGAAGAATCACTTGCCTGCTTTTGCTTGAGATGCATCGGTTGATGCATGCCAGAGTATTGTTTGCCTTGTTGGCTACAGCACCGCACTGATGGCTTATGTTCATAATACGGTCTACTATTACCCCAGGTCCCTTTTAGTTCCAATGCTAGTTAGTTTGGTGCCACCAAGCCTGTAAGTATTTTGGGGATTGTTCGTCCCCAGATGAAGTACTTTACACTTCTCAGTGTTGAACTTCATCTGGTTCTGATCCGCCCAACTTGTCAGCCTGTCTAGGTCCGCCGGTATCTGCAGCCTATCTTCGAGCGTGACCATGCTCCCCCATAACTTGGTGTCGTCCGCAAACTTGGCCAGTGAGCTCTTCACCCCAAACATCATAAAGTTCACTATGCTATGACACCCTTGTTTTTGGGCAGTTTGCTTTAGAACATACTTAATTTCTTCTTCCCTTTGACATGTGAAATGGTGGATCTCAAACACTACAGGGATCTTATGGTACTGTATTCTTTGATAAATATGGAACATGCAAAAAGCAGCAGCCTTATGGAGGTGTCAGTCACAATTCCATATTAAAGGTTGTCGCAAATTTTCAGTCTAAGCCTTAGTTTCATCTAATCTGTTGCACTGATGTTTCTTTCTGGAATTTTGTTGTGGCTCTTTCTTGTGGTCAAGAAGTTCTGTGCTGTAAATGTAAACTAGGCATAGGGAATACTTTCCAAGTTAAAAACGACCCCCGCCCTGTTCTTAAACTTATCCCGGGCTCTCCTGATTTTCAGCCACCTTTCACCGTGGAATGCAATGGTTCTAAACCAGAACGAACAATCAGTGTGTTCTGAAGAAAAATATAAAATCTGATACATGAAAGTTATTAAGCTGTCACTGCTGAATGAATCTCTCTCAAACCATGTGTGCACTAGAAAAAAGTTTTTCAGTAGACTTATAATGCAGAACTCTTCTAATGAAACAGTAATCTTTACTGACAAAACAGTCCTTTTGCCAGTAAACTTTAAACTTGTTTCCAGAGTAAAATAAAGCTATGACAGCAAAAGTGCTTTAATGCCTGTATAAGCACATCTACCCTAGGGCATCTGGTGGCAGAGGATGTTGGAAAAATCACCCACCTAAGCAAAACTTTGCATAGATGTGTGCTTAGTAATGTTCCTCACAGAGGTTTATGCATATATCATCAACAATGAAAATACACGGACCCCGAAAATACAAGGGCGCTTGTGGAGCTAAGGGCAGATGAGTCCTGAACTAGTCCTATGGACACATCTGACTGAAACTTGAATGAACTCTTAGTGGCCGAGTACCTTAGTATTTACAGCTTTATGTGCAGACATGGAAGAGATGTGAGCCACTTCTCTTAAATGGAAGTGATTCAACAGGATCAAATGCTACCAAGCTTTTGAGGATAACTTGGCAAACGAGCTTATCCCTGTTAGCCCACCAACTTTCACTTCTAAGCTGCTTCTATTTTAGTAAAGAAAGACCCCACACCAATACTTTGCTATATGT
Source organism: Gavialis gangeticus (assembly GCF_001723915.1). NCBI lineage: Eukaryota > Metazoa > Chordata > Crocodylia > Gavialidae > Gavialis > Gavialis gangeticus. The sequence continues at coordinate 19,192,752 of NW_017729001.1, forward strand.
TTTCATGCCTTTAAGGGGCATGTACTCAGTTAACTTCTCACTGTTAACTACAATAGATGTTTTACTACTACAATACTGCAAGAATGAAGATTGAAAATTTCTGTGGTGCTGCAACAGCTGCACATCTTTTCACTCAAATTCTGGCAAGAAGCAACGCCAAAACTGCAACAGATGCAAAGCGGAACGATTCTGTTCCTTTCAAGGGCTGCGCCTGTAGTGCTAAATGCCATCAGCTAGGTTGTAATGCATTTGTACAACTCCAAATATCAGATTGTTTCAGAAATGCTAAACACATAGGGCCCACCTGTTGATTTGGAGCTGTGAGTTTCCAAAATGGCTGAAATTACCAGTTACAACAGGTTTATGAGAGTGCATTTTATGTATTTTTCAACCTATATTCCTCCCTAGCTCTTCCAGACACAGTGGGGCTCATCCTTCGCTGAAGAAAGCCATCAAAGATCCACACAGCTGTGACAGTTTACATCAGCTGAAGATTTCTCCCAACATTTTTATATTCAAGCAGAGAATGAGGAGGCCCAAATCTGGCTTCTTACTCACTTATATTTCTGCCTACACTACCTAGCTAGCGCATCAGCTCCCTGAAGCATTACCACCTTGCAGAAAGCCAAAGCGAATTGGACCAGTTTCATGTTAAACAGTGGGCCTGCCAGGGAGTGCTTTGCTGAACAGAGACCTACGAAACATCTAGGCCAGTGTTGTTTTCTACTTAGAAGCTGCTACTTTTCAGCACATTCAAACTTCACCAAAGGAGATGAGACCTTTGTGGAGACAGGCACTTAGCAAATACTTTCCAACATGCCGTACTTGTCTATCGTGAAAGATTTTTGCTTACTTTGCTGAGCTTTAGGCAAAGCATTAAACAAACAAATAAAAGAGGTTCTTGTCGCTTCTGGAGACTTGAGTTCCCCATTCATGCTTTAAAGTCAAAATTAAACATGATTTTGTTAAGACTCTCAACCCTCTCAGATACCTGCTGATTTCATAAAGACCCACATTATCAAGGTGTGTGCTATTAGCAATTTCTCCTTTAGAGAGATCCAGGACTGGAACAGAAGGGTTACTGGCACACGAGGGTTGAGATGTGTTGGCAGCCAGCTCTGTTTAGGTGAAGCTTCACCAAACACCTACTTGCACTTATGCCTGGCACAAGACAGCACTGACAAAGCAACACATTTATCAGAAACTTTATGGATAAAAAAAAGGAAAGGGGGATGCAATCAGGACAGAAAGATAATTACTATTTCTGTAAATACCCTATTAAAGGACTAGGAGCCTTTCATCGCCAACTGAGGAGTTGAAATTCAGCCTAGGTCAGTAGTCTGCAATAAATCTATGATTCTAGTCCAGTTCCTGTTGTGGGAGGTATCACAGTTGGCATCACAGTTTGTAGTGTCAGCAGGGATCAAACAAACCATGAAAACGGAAGGATCCTTTCATTCCTTGGGCAGTGTCTAGAGTCTGCTTCGGTTATAATTTTAACCGCTGACAATTAGATTCGTAGGTTTTAAAATAATCACTAGTATGATTATTTACTCTGACCTCTTGTGTAATACAGGCGAGAAAATTTCACCCTGTGGCTCCTGCAATGAACCCAAAGGCATGGGATCACACAGGAGCATGTCTTTTCAAAAGACACCTGCTGCTGATTTAAGGACTCCCAGTAGTGGATAAATGACTCGGCAGCTTCAATGGTGGCAGCAGCTGGCTGTGTCTGCTCATCTGGTCTTACTGGTGCTAGCTCTGGCACAGGCGGAGGAGTGGTGAAGGGTATTGTAGTCATCCTATGTTGTACTGGCTTTATAGATACATTTCGTGATCTTTCAAGCTGCCAACCTAGCACCTTATAATAACTTAAAAGTAACTCCTTAAATGTAATAAAATAATTTCAAGTAACTCTTGTTTATAAATTCTGTATCTGGATTTATAATATTTATAAAATATGAATCCCTGAGTTACTTAGCCAAAAAAGCTCTGATGTGCTGATTTATGCAAAAGGCTAATCAATGAAAATACAAGGAAAATTTAATTTACAATTTTTCCAAAATATGCCTTATAGCATATATGTTTGCCTGCTAGTCAGGATGAGATATTTCTTGGCATTACAATGGAGTAGTCAGAGTTTCTAAACATGGGAATTATGTATTTAAAAGCAGATTTTAAAAAATCTTTTTGGACTGTTAATATCCATTATTACCCAAATCTAAGGTGATTTTAGGAGTCTGCAAATAACATTGCTTTTAAAAATGCAAGGTTGTCTTTGCACCTACTACAGGCAATGTACGGTGGAAAAAAGGAAAAGGCACTGTAAAAAACCTTTAAAAGGTCTTATCTGTGCTTTAAAGGGAAAACGCTTACTTAATACAGATCTGACCTCTCAAAACTCACATTGCCATAATGAGTATAAAAATCCATTACAGATGGCTTGCATTACTAAAAGGTGCAGAATTGCCTTATTTAGATGCCTAATTTTGCTTTGTGCCGATATACAACTTTGCCTCCTGTAGATAAGCGAAAGCTGTAAAAAGCAAGTGAACCATCAAATCTGCACACTAAATTTTATAAACAGACATACAAATGAGGCAAACATCTGCTATCGGAGGATACATTTTCCCAAATCAGAATTTGAAAGTAGTCTGCAATTAATTGTTTTTAAAACGAAAAGGAGAGCAAAGATTTCAGTTTGAATTTAGTTTACATCTTCCCTGGTTTAATTGTGGCAGCTCCAGCCTTGAAAACCGAAGAGGCCAGTGGGGCTCCATGGGGAGGCAGATCCAGCTGTAAACAAAATTTCACACAGGCAAAGAGTCATGGACCCAATTGCAAGATGTGGGCTTTACACTGGATATTTTGGACAGCCACACAATATCATATTTCACTGTCTTAAAGACTAGATGAGACGCTCTAGATTCCTTTTCCCTCCTCTTCCAATTCTGAAAAGTCTACCTAGCCTTTACTTGCATGAGTATGCATACATTTTATTCACAGGAGTAGCCCTACTGACTTCATTAGGGCTATTTAAATTGGCCAAAGGACAAGTCTTCAGTTCTTGTGGAAATGGGGCCTTGATCTCTGTGATTTTACGAAGAAAGAAACCCAGTGCCCTACATACATTAACCTTTGAATGAAAGCCGCTAATAGATCTAAAAGGGTGCGAGAACATTTGAGAAAGAAAGGAGGAATACATCATTATCTTTGTGATTTAGACTGCTGATCAATACATAGCACCCTGGAAAATGGAGGGTGTGAAACCAGCTCAAACTGGCCCTTCCAGCCCTTCCTCCCCAACCCATTCCCAAGGAAAATCAATGGTCGGATCCAGTAAAAAGCTGAGCTACAGAATTCATTCAGGGGTTTGTTTGGCTTTAAAAAAAAAAAAAAAAAAAAAGTTTTTTTTTTTTTAAAAAAAAAAAAACTTTTTTTTTTTTTTTTTAAAAAAAAAAAAACTTTTTTTTTTTTTTTTTAAAAAAAAAAAAACTTTTTTTTTTTTTTTTTAAAAAAAAAAAAAAAAAAAGACTTACTTTCATGTACACATAAAGAAACAGGAACTCTCAGGCTGCAAAACATGCGAGAGTAACAAAGAAGCAACTATACAACTAAAGCAAGTCCGCCTGGAGAAATGCATGAAAAACAAAACCAGCATTGACCCCTCCCTCCAAAAAGGGGGAAAAAAGGTCAGTTTAGTTTCTGTGGAAACATGTTTAAGTACCTTTACACCCTCTTTTTCTCCCTGGCTCAGTTATAAAGGAAAGGCCTTGGGTCAATAAAGAAAGACTGAAGCTCATGTTTTGTATAGTGAGGAGGTTTAAATGAATAAGTAATAGGAGAAACTTCAAATTAACCTACAGGATTCTCAGGGAGCAATAGGGAAAGATTTTGGGATTATGGGAGGGCAAAAGAACCAGCAAACTAAGGCTAAGGTGGTACAAGCCACACAACCAGTTTCCATGCAGACTTTGCTAAGGAATGTCAACTGTGGAAGACCTGGAAAAAAAACCCAGAAAACCTCCACGGCTTCACCTCCCACACAGCTGTTGTCAAAGGGACAAAAACCCTTGTCAAAATACTAAGTTAAAGAAATGTAAAGAATGGCAACTGTTGACAGCAATGGGGGCTCATTGAAAGACAAAGGCTTCAATTACCTGGATTTTCCTAAAGGCCGGTTAACACTCCAGGTCTATAAGCAAAACTGTAAACAGCCTATTGTACTGTGTTCATAAAGGCTTGTAAAAGGATTATTCACTGAGTTGTGCCAACTGCCTCTTAATTCCCCCAAGAATGTTTGCAAAGCAGGCCCTAATTGCCCCACATTTTGTAAACAGTTCCCTGCAATGACAGGTTCAAGTCAGCACCCTTTGTGCTAGGGAAAGTTAGCTAAAAAATAAAAATATGGGTGGAATCAACTCATTCTGTCCCAGAGAAGCCATATGTGTTCCTTTTCTTCCCACCCAAATGAAGACAGCTGAGAGCTCTCTAGGCTATGGAGGAATGAGATTAAAATGTCACCACATTCAAGGACTACTGGGAAGAGATTACGAAAGAAATGGTTTGATCAATAAAGAAAGAAGACTTAGTCAGGATCCCACTGGCTGCAATGGTGAAAGAGCAGGCTCAGGATGAAGACAACATTAAACTGGAGGAAATGTGTGTTGGTTTTCTTCTCTCCACACATTCCCTACTCACTGTGCCCTCCTAATAGTGTCTACTCCCCCATTATCTTGCATAGAGTTGAACAATCAGACTTTATCAATAAAAAGGCCTTTAAGAAAATGTGAAATACCTCAGCCAGTACGTCAAATGTCTTCATGCAAACTAGGCAGACAAGGTTCTTTGGGTAAATGTGATATCTTTTATTAGACCAACTAAGTATTGTTTAAAACAATCCCCAACTCATTGAAAGTATGGTGATCTAACTGAACAACCACAATGTTTTAGGACAAACATGAGAAAAAGACATTACAAGATGGAAACACTCGATCACCAGTGAGAGAACGTTTTATACAAAATAGCCACTCCGTGTAATTTCAGTCCTTGTCTTCACTGCCCTTCCTGGGAAACCTACAAAATGCCTTCAGAAGACAGGTGAGGGAACAAAAATTCATAACTTTATGAGACATGGACTTAACAGAAACATTGGTTTTATGGTTCATTACAATCTGCTTGCTCCCTCTCTGTCCTTCATAAGTCATAATGGCCCTTTTCCCTTTGGAAGAGTCTTATTCTTTTACTCAAGAAACTGAATCACCAACAAGCCAAGCCCCAAAGGAGGACATGTGATGTGAAGAACAGATGGTGGGAAGACGAGGCAAAGGCAATTCAACATCTCGCTGATGTCCATGGTATGTATGTTTTTTTCAGTGTCACTGAAGCCATCTATGGTTTGAGCATTCAGAGACCAACCCCCTTGAGACCTAAGGATGGAGGAGACCTGATCAAGGAAAGGGGAGCCATCAACACCCATTGGAAGGAGCATTTTGAAGACCTTTTCAATTGCGACTGTTGTCGATGAGCATCCTATTCCATCCTGCAACATCCAGCTGACTTTGTTGACTCAGTTCCATCGACTACCACTCTCTGGGCCCAACCACAGAGCCAGTTCCCCAGCATCGGACCATAAGATTGTTGAGGCCGCAGTTACCCAATTTTACCATGAGGACATCATGGGAGACCAAGTCAAAGGCTTTTTTGAAATCTAAATATATGACATCAACCTCTTCTCCTTTGTCCAGGTGATGTGTCACCTGGTTATAGAAGGAAATGAGGTTTGTCAGGCAAGACCTACCTGCAACAAAGCCATGTTGGCTATGTCAGAATGTTGCCTTCCATTAGCCTGTTGTTGATGGTTTCTTTGACAATTTTTTCCAAGATCTTTCCAGGGATTGAGGTCAAACTGATTGGCCTGTAGTTCCCTGGATCTTCCTTCCTTCCTTTCTTGAAGATAGGCACCACAATGGCCCAATTCCAATCTTCTGCAACCTCTCCCGAGCACCACGAGTTCTCAGATATCCTTGTCATTGGTCATGCTATGATGCCAGACAACTCTTTTAGCACTCTTGGGTGCATTCCACTCCACTCTTCTCAATATTCCTTATTGCAATGCTACATCTGACCCTCAACAAGCTTCCAGTCAGAGTGGAGCTAAACGACCGAATGGTACCCCAAACCAAAACTAAGATCACCCCAATCTCAATCACCAAGCTCCAGTATGATGATGCTGCTGTAATCTATGTTCTCGAAGAAGCAGGCCTTTAGGCAATTGTGAACATCTTACCAAGGCATACAAGAAAATGAGCAGTCCCCAACTCCAGGAATTCAGATTTATGGTGAGATTCTAGAGAACGCTGAGTTTTTCCTGTACCTTGGAAAATATCTGTTGCAGAAGGCTGACATCGATGAAGAAATCCAGCATTGCCTCAGATGTGCAAGTACAGCCTTTGCAAGCCTGAAGCAGCAGTTCAAAGGTTGGAGTTAATCTGTTAACTTGAGACACCAGTGATTTTAAAGATAGATGAGGAGTTGGGTCAAGTAGTGAAGTGGTTTGCTGTAATATTTGCCTCATAGAAGTCAACTTGACAGAATTAAAGAAGGAACTATAGCTATTCAGTATCAAGAACAAGCACACACACTGATAAGGACTTGTTTTTTGGTTGCTGCTGGCTATGCAGACTGGCATTAGCTCCATTCTGCAGTGAACTGAAAACAAACTTCTAGCCTTCCCCCATGCCCAGTAGGCATAACTAGAAATAGAGAGAATATGAACTTTGCTTGCAGTGGATACAGATGACATTTAAGCAGCAATTAGATGGCTCCAATAAGAAAATATAATTAGATATTTAGAGGTGAGCTGCACAAGAACTGAAGCCAGGTCTCCGCTATAAACTTCTGCTGGCGCAGCTATTTGCAGGTGTGTGAAGAAGTGAAAGCCTGACTGATCAGGCTTTCCTGTTATAGACATCCTATAAGAAGCTACACTAGACAAAATAGGTAAAAAGTGCCATATCCATTATGACAACCCAAAATATTCAAGAATCAAGCAAAATTAAAGCATCTAAAAACATGACATTTTAAAAATACTTTTTGCATTCTTTTTATATGCCTCTATTTTTTGTTTCCAATTTTTCAAGCTTCTTCCATAGCCGTGAGGATGACAAACTTATTTTGCTTTTGAAAATGGAACCTGAGGTTCTTGTGTAGTTGTATGACTCCGGGAATTGGAGCTTTAAGGAAAAGACAACAGCAAAAACTGCAGGATGGGCAATAAAATTAAGAGTAGTTAATTTTAGCACTGAAATGTTACCTCATTAGGTATACGTACAAGAAAAATCTTCCTCCAAGAACAGCCCCTTATTGGAGACTGGGTTATGTCCCCAGTCTGCACTAGTAATGTGAAGACACTTCATTTATAATCCCATGTTCCCTGTTCCACTGAAACACTATTTCAGATTTGTATTCTGGGAGCTCATAGGAACCCCAGTTATGGATTAGGATCCCATCAGTCTAGGGAACATGGACTTTTTGGGTCCCTGCCCCAACCAGCTTACAATTAAGGGTTTAATTCACAAGCAAATACATATGCAAATACAAAAGACACCCAACACAGCATTCATGAGTTATACAGTACCCAAAACAGCAATCTAGACATTTAGAAGGCATGTGAGAAGACAGGGCCCAGCCTGAAAACGTATACAGTCTAACTTAGTGGTCCCAAACTTTTGCTGGCCCATAAAGAACAATATTAAAAACAAATATGGCATTGCGAGGCAACATCATACTTTGTCCTTTCTGTCAACCACATTTTTAGCATGTGACTTTTTGTGGCAGCAACCAAAAAGTTGGAAGGTCTCACAGGTAACACGTTTCTGTGAGCCATGGATAGAGGACAAGCGATGACACTACATTGCCTACAAATAAGATGAAGTAGGTGGAGTTAAGAGAGAAGAAAAACTACCAGGAAGAAAGTAGATCACATACCTTTTTCATAAAACACGTACCAAACAGGCTGCAAATATCACAGTTGTAGACACTCACATTATTCACACGCCCACACGCATGGTAAAAGATGGTCACATTACTGTGCTGTTATTTGCAACCACAGTTTGTTACCTTGTTGCCTTTTAACAAGAAGCTTGCTGGAAGCATCAGGCTTCAAACGTGCTATTGTTTGAAGGAAACAGTAGGAAAATTATGTCTTTTTAAGATCTTCCCTTTGCCCCACTCCATTGCCATAACCCCCTTGTAAAATAATTTCTCCAGAGCTGCAGGAAGATGCTTGTAGCAATAGGGTGTGTGTGTGTGTGTGTGTGTGTGTGTGTGTGTGTGT
>NW_017729001.1:19201192-19220577 GCF_001723915.1 Gavialis gangeticus
GCGTGCATGTAGCAATAGTTATGTGAGTGTGCTTGTGTGCGTGCGTGTGTAGCAATAGTTATGTGCGTGTGCATGCGTGTAGCAATAGTTATGTGCGTGTGCTTGTGTGCACACATGTGTAGCAACAGTTATGTGCGTGTGCTTGTGTCTGCGCGTGCATGTAGCAATAGTTATGTGAGTGTGCTTGTGTGCGTGCGTGTGTAGCAATAGTTATGTGCGTGTGCATGCGTGTAGCAATAGTTATGTGCGTGTGCTTGTGTGCACACATGTGTAGCAACAGTTATGTGCGTGTGCTTGTGTCTGCGCGTGCATGTAGCAATAGTTATGTGAGTGTGCTTGTGTGCGTGCGTGTGTAGCAATAGTTATGTGCGTGTGCGTGCGTGTAGCAATAGTTATGTGCGTGTGCTTGTGTGCATGCGTGTGTAGCAACAGTTATGTGCGTGTGCTTGTGTCTGCATGTGTAGCAATAGTTATGTGCGTGTGCTTGTGTGTGCGCACGCGCACGTGGGGGAGGAGGGGTGCTCTTTCCTATTAAGTCTGGCAACAGATTCATGTCTGCAGGGGCTTGCTTAAGATGATAGGAAGAGAGAGTTTTATCATGAGCCAAGCTGACAGAAAAGCCTGCTAATGGGACTTGAGGCATACACAAGAAAGAGAGTGCCAAAACATTAAGCTACCGCCAAGTGTCAGAGGGCCACTGATTTATTGCTGCAATTTTGCCACTGTGTCCTTTATAAGGTCCCACAAGTCCTTCCTGCTGGCAAGAAACCGTGAGCTGCTGCAGCTGAGGGAGCAGTCGAGATCCACAGTGCAGAACTGGCCAAGAGGAAGGGGGTGGGGAGGGGAGGGAAGAGGAAGGAAATCGAATGTTGACTTGAACTTGCCCCAGGCAGAAGAGAGTCCTCTTAGCTCCACTGGCTCCTTGACAGTTTGATGAAATGAGTCAGGGCCTCCCTATGGCTAGACCCACTCAGGCTTCCCGGTACTGGGGTAGAGCTGCAAGAAACAGATTGAGCCTCGGGGCAGCCATTTTTTTCCCCTTCTCTTCTCAGCATTTGGCTGGGGGAGGGGGGGTTATGAGCACTACAGATGTATGTGCTGAGCCTTTGTCTATGTGCGTATGGGGAAGGGAAAAAAAGAACAGCAAGAGAGTATTAGCAGTGGCAGCCAAGAATAGCCCCAAGCACTATAACTAATTTTGAGAGGCAATGATGCATCGGATGGTCTATGTGCTGCTTGGGCTGAGGGGGCCCGTTGTGAAGCGGCAATCAAGAGGACATTTTGTTAAGTGACCAACAGCTGTCATCTGCAAGCTGAAAGAAGGGAAGGAAGGAAGGGGGGGAGGAACGAGCATTTGTACCTTGGAGGCAGAGAGCATTAATCCACCAATCTGCCTCAGCTTTAACTCTAAAAATGCTCAGTGCCACCAAAGGAGCCCAACTCCACTCCATCACCTGTCCTGAGAAACGGACTCCCCTTGCCCGGCGTCTGGCAGACAGCGCCAGCTTTGTTACCTAGGCAGGACAAGGGACCAACGCTAAAAATACTGTTTAAGTCGCTTTTCATTCTGCAAAATTGAGTTGATCTGCTGCAGCCTAGGGTCAATCCCTTAAAGACTGCTTTTTTTTCCCCCCTTCCCTTTTCCTTAGCATTCATAAATTAATCAGGAGGACCCTGACTAAGTCATTTCATGCTGTACAACATAAAAGAAAGTCCCCTGATGATCCATGCTAGGATCTATTAAAAGGAGGGGGGTGGGGGGAAGGGGAGGGGAAAGAGGGGAGAAAAGGAGGGGAAAAAGGGAAAGAAATCTCAACCTTTTTGATTTTTTAGGATAAAAGCTGGAGGACTTTGTTACAAATTCTAGCCTACATCAAAACACCTTAAATAATTCAAAGAACATGTTAAAGGGAAGAAACTGAATGTTGCTCTGATGTTCAGTTGCTGCAACGCAGAATATTACCCAAAACAGCAGAGCCTGTTAAGGGAAAGAGCAGCCTTGAGCATTTCAGTTCTTTAGAAAAATGTCAGAACCTGTAAAAATCATAATTTCCAACAACTTTTGTGTGTGTGTGTGTGCGCGCGCGCATGATATAAACTCAGCGAGACTGAAATGTAGGTTTCTGACAAGCTGTTAACAAGACAACTTTAGAAATCTGTCTGGAGCTCTCAGGGAGATGGGCTGCCATTTCACTGCTCCGAAGAAGTTCATGACATGACAAGCAAAAATCAGGGAACAGAGACCTAAAAACCACGGTGTAATTTTCATTTGCTTCTGTCGTGAAAGAATTCAGGCAGAAATATTAGAAGGCTGCACAACTAAAAAAGCCAGCAACTGGAAAATCATTGCTGGGGTTTGACAAGCACATCTTTTATGCCGAAAATGGCTTCTTTCTTTCTTTTTTTTCCTTACAGGAAAGCATATTTTTTTAAAATGAGATAATCTCACATTATTATACGAGATCCACAAGGATTCTAAGGGCTGCCTAATTTTCAAACTAGATCTAAAAATGATCCAGTTCATGTAATAATGCATCTGCCTTCAGGTAAATACAAAAGCCACCAGATTCCTGGAATGGTTTTGCACAAAATATACTTCTTCATATTTTTTATTTTCTTGCCACCTTTTTTATAATGGCACGTTTCAGATTTTCTCTCACCAGAGTGAACTGAAAGGAAAGAGGCTATAGGAGAAGGATGTTTAATGAAAACGCTGATTTAAAAAAAGAAAATCAAACAGTTGTCCACATCTTACTGAGGAGCATCTTTCTAGCAGGCTACCCCAGTAAGAATCGCAAAATAAGGAACTGCATCCCAGAGGTTTTGGGTGGTTCGCCAGACGCTAACCTCAGGCCTCCCAACACCTCCTATGCAAATTCTCCCTGACATCTGGAGGGGGTCAAGACCTGCTTTTCCACAATCCTTCCAGACTGCTGCATAAGTAGGCAAAATAATGTAATCTGTGTTCATGAAAAAGGAAACCAAAACTGGGACGCTGCCCCAAAATCTTTTTGTATGCAAAACTGATGACATGAAAGTATTTCCTTGCACTATCTTGTTTGTCGCTGTCAGAACACCAACACACGCAGAAGATGCTTTATATTCTGTTTCCCTTAATTCAACTTTTCTGGTACTTATGAGGTTTTAAAAAGGCATGTGCGTCTTTGCTAGCTGATCACTGTTTAACAATGGTGTTACAGGGATGGAGTTAGCTTACCTGCTGAGGTTCCAGTCTAGCCTCAGGTAAAGCACTTGGATATTATTGCCATGGACACTTTAGGAAATGATAAGGCAGTTACACATGCCAAACTTCCTGGGCAATTTCAGCCTCCCCTGGCAGGAATACAGACCACAGGATTCGGTAGGTTATCTTCACCTTTCACGTCTAGGACTATATGACTGGAATCAGTGGGGTACCTTAGTTTAACTAAGGCCAGAATTTGGCCAGCGTTGCAAAAGCCAGGCAAATAATGAACTGAAGCTTTTCACCCCTTCCTCTTTCAATTCTTTTTCACACAGCTCTGTGGTGCAATCCTAAATCTTCTTTTGGGTAATTGAAAGGACAGTGCACACAAAGTTGAATGGCTGACATTGCATTTCACCAATTTGCAACACGGAGGGAACTCTGACAAGAAAAGAAGTCTAGTTTGCCCCTCTTCAGAGGCAATGACAAGTTCTTTTCATTCTCCACTTACTATGGCATTGTGTGGCCTGTCACTCATTTTCTTTTCATTAGGCAGACACTCTGGGAGACATTACAGTTTCAGTGCTGTACATGGGCTTTCACTGGCAAGGCAGGAAAACATCCATTACTTTTTTTTTTTTTTTTTTTTTTTTTTTTTTTTTTTTTTTTTTTTTTTAATTCCCTAGCTTTGAACTCTCCCTATCCCCAAGTTCCTCTGACAGGTTTCTCACTTTACTCCCTTTCTGATCAACCTACTGGCTTGGGACTATTCCTGAGGTCCTCCCTCACCTAGTATTTCAGATGGTGGCCCCATTATTCCCATGCTACAAGATGGTTCCTTAGTAGAGAAAGAATTTCCCAACTACTATTGACTGGTGCATCATCCCAGCCTACCTGCTGGGGTGCAGTGCATACAATACAAAACAGATTTCTCAATTATTGCCCAGATGTTAACATAAAGCAACTCTAGCCCTTGCCAAAATCAAGACATGGAAACAGTGACTGGTCAAAGAGGAAAAAAAACGCCAGTCCTTAAAGGAAACTATTTATAAGAGTAAGCAACAGTGTCCCTACTGTGATTTGGGTATATATGCCTTACATAAAAGTAAAAAGGGCAGTCAGGGTTAATTTGGATTTAGCCAAAGGTTGCTACATCACACAGTATTTAAATCTGTCATCTGAACCATTGTTATCAGTCCAGAAATGTCTACCTTACTGTAAACATCATTTTCTTTCCCACTTTGCCTCATTTAGTCCAGAAGTAGATGTAAATGCTATGTCACAATAGGGGGAGAAAAACAAGTGTAAAGCACTCAAACACTAAGAAATAATAAGGGTTTGTTAAATATGCCCCTGCTCTGACTGGAATACATTTAGATATTCTTAGCTCTCTTACTCTATGGCATGTAGTTCTGTTTGGGAATTTCATTTACATATTTATTTAGTGGAGAACATGCATGGCTGTCTTTCCTCAATGCAGAAACATTATTAGCTGGCAGGAAGCTGTTATAGGAAATTTCAGCAAGGATCTCAGTAGACAAAGCACTTCTTAATACCTTAACATCATACTTAATAAAACTGACCCTGCCAGAATGAACACTAACCTTTGGCTGTGGAACACGATGTAATTTGTTAGGACTGAGTCACTGGAATATTTATTTTATTCCACTTTATAAATAATGAGCTGAATTTTTCCTGCTTGGCCACGCTGTTAACTCCTTTGCAAGCCAGTACTTTTCATTGTCTAGAAGCACATAGCTTTAAAAAGTAGAGTTGTTCCTTTCTGAATGTGCTACAGAAACCACAGAAAGGGGTTCAACGTTCTCATTTTAAAATGCAGCTAGCCACACCAATGCTTCCTTTAAGGTGTACAATGTGCGTTGCAGGGCGAGGAATGATTTAAAAGAACTTGGGCCTGATATTTTCAAATCTGGGCATCAAAATCCAAAAGTGCATTGCAGATGCCCAGCCTTAGGCATTCAGGTGTTAAGAACTTGGCCTGAGCTATTTAAAGGTAATATTGTAGGTACAGACTTCTTAGGACAAATGTTTGAGGTCAATTTTGATTTTGCTGAGGCCAATCAGAGCTATCAAGTGATGGCAGCAGTAGCCTAATACCATACTTATATGTACAGTACTATTTTGGTGCACCTAATGATAGGTACGTGTGAATCAGATTGGATGTATGCGGAGGGCTTTTGAATACAGAAAAAGAAAGTTCCCAGAGCTGTCAATATATGATTTTGAATGCTTATGCATAATTTATCTTTTAATCAATACTATTTAATCCCATTGCTATTTAACTCACAACAAGGGTTTTGTTATGTGCACGAAGGATAAAGCCTTGTATCAACTAGCAGTAATGTCTGGATGAATATTATTGTTCCATCTGGTTAATCATTTAACATAACCAGAGAGCCATCTCCAGAAGCCCATTTCCCTTGAGGCAGCTGTCAGAGCATGTGCTAGAACACTTCAACCACCGTTACTGAAATAAACCTAGCGGGATAGACTGCCTATCCTCTTTTATTGTACTGGTAAGCTGTCCAGGGGCCAAAAAAAAAAAAATCACTATGAAAGAACCGGAAAGCTTTTTTCATCCAAAAATCTAAAGAGAATGGAACCCTCCCCAAAGTAATGGTCATTTTTATTAAAACCAAGCACCTCCTCAACACCCCACCTTTCATTCAGCTCCTTCCTTTCATTCCAGTCCGTCCTTGATGCTGCAGAAGTCCGTCATTCACAGGCAAGAAGGAAGCCACTGCCTGGAGGATGCACTTAGGCATCCCAACTGTATACTCTGGAAAAATACCAAAACAAAACCCAAAGGTCCAGTCTAATTTCCAGTTTAAAACTTGGGAATTTGGTCACTGACTTCTCTGAGATCCAAACTTGACCCTGAAAAAGCGAAGTACAGATTTCTGTATTACCTCTACCATGACATGAGTAAACAGAGATGTTTGCATGACGTATCACATCAACCCACATGGCCAAACAGGTAAAGAAATCACGGTGTCCTCAGCTACTAAATGAGAATTTGGAAAATGTCAGGTTCACTTCAAAGTTTCAAATGTTGGCTGCGCATCCAAAAGGCTGAACCCTCTCCACTACCTTAATCCCATATACTTTTCCACTTGACCTTCCCTGACCTCCTGGGTACCAACTTGTTCCTGCCAACCTTCACATCCTTAAAGCCCCCAAAAACATGAATGACTGGCTGGTTTCATTTCATGACTCTAAAGTCACTCTGGATCACACTACCTTGAAAGAGGGACTTTGGAGCTGCTGGAAAATCCTCAAGGAGCCAAACATTCACGCAAGATCCATTTTAACTGAACCAATCCTCCTAACAGCTATACCGAGCCGCTCCTCTTGTTACCTGCAAATTTCACATTTTAATTTTTTTTTATTTTTTTTTACCTATTTTTTTTTCTTTCAGAGAAAATGCTCAGATGCTTGGCTTCATGAATAAGTGGAAAAGAGAAACACAAGCCGAATCTCTGAGAAAAGCCACTGCTTAGCAGCTACAGTTTTCCTCAAGTGGCTGGAGAACAGAAAGAAAAAAGAAACCTCCTGAAAGGAGAAGGTGAAAATAATATTTTAGAAAAGATCAGAAAAACAAACAAACCTGCACGTGGGCTTGCGATAGGATGGGCTAAAATAGTGCCCTTTCACGGTTATCCAGTAGAGTTACCACAGTGATAGGTGCCTTAGAAACACGTAAGATTAGATTAGATGGAACAAACTGGTGTGCATTAGTCATGAAGTAAAAGAACAGTCCATTAAGGAAACTGATTTCAGCTTCAAGAGGTTATTACAGACACAGGTGAATGTAAAATCTATTTGAAAAACTGGAAAACATCTTGACCATGTCTTGTTAACCTACTCTCTGTATTCAGACATTGGAGTTGTTATGAACAGATGCATTGCTGTTGCTGCTCTGCATGGGAGGTACAGGAATGCCAGGAGTTTTGTACCCATTGTATTTTTTTGCCATATCAGGTTCTGGTACTCCAGGCTATTATATCTACTTGAAATAATGGCTTGAAGCCACAAGCAGCAGTAAAATGGATAAACAGCAACTCATGATAATAGCATTATTAATGCATGTCACTACAGCACATGTAATGGCAAGAGGGTTTTTCATGGACTGCAGCATAATTAGGTACCTTTAAATTTGCTTTAAAGTCTTTTCATGAAGCTAGAATGTGGGAAGGTTCTGCTCAGCATTCACGTGAAATATTTGCACAGGTAACTAAATAACCCAAGGGCTTGTGGCTAGCTTTTCGGAGCACATGCAGAGAAAAGCTGGATCTGAATTATACTCCCTCGCATATATTTTCTTTAAAATTCTCATTTTAATTCACACCTAACACACTTTTGTTTATGCAGCAGAAATACCATTCAAAGCAAAGCAGTTTGTTGGCTCAGCTGGTTAATGAAAAATTGCCACAATTACAAAAACAAATCTTTGTTTTCAATTTTCAGTAAGCACAGCTTTAAAGGGAACAAGCTGCTCTTGAAACCAGGATTTAAAAAAAAATCCTTCCTAGCAACTGCAATTATGATACTTTCATGTCAAATGAATTATATTACTGAAAATAAATCTTTCTAAGATGCACAAGAGGGTTATCTGGCTCCAGTCAGACTTATGCATTACTGGTTTTATATGTTGTACTCTACTTGATTAATATAGGTAATCAAATTATATTGCCTTCCACTGTGCTCTCAAATTCAAGGCTATAATGTTTTCAATGACAAAGTTCATAGAGTTGTATAAAAATGTACCTCATGCTGTACCAGCCCTTTATTGCTGTAGTAAAACACCATTTTCAATTTAGTAATAAGTGATATAAAACAGAGTGTCTTGATTGGCAGGGTCGTATTCATTATGCAGTGCCCTATGACACAATACACTTCAGAATGGAAATTTAAGGACAGAACCTACCACAATATCGGACACTGATACTTCAGGAAATAAAACGACTCTTGTTTCACACATTTTCCAAAGGAAGCACAAGACACTAGACCCTGATTCCTTCCTGAAGAGACAGAGGGGCAGGGAATATTCATGAGAGAAATGCATTAATTTCACTGAGTTCCATTATATAAGGATTTTCTTGAATGGTAGCCAATCCTGTAACATCACTTCCCACTTTGAACAGCAAAATGAAAAAAGGAAATAACAGAATGGGGGAGGGGAATGTAATAAAGTGGGTATCAAGGAAGCAGGAAACACGGTTTCTGTCTACGCTCATAAGCACATTTTCAAGAGATGTCAAAAAGTTAAGAGACCAGTGTCCAGTTAGAGGGGTATAATTTTTAGATGGCGTGTCCTTCTCACTTTTTGATCTTCAGGCCTCTTTGAGGGGCGCTGAAGTGGGCAATCAAAAACTGACAATCCCTAAATTCACTGGCTCCTTCTGAAGTGCCTCCTTTTCCTACCTACAATATCTAAAATAAAATGTACCCATATTTGTAATAAAATAAAACGTACCTCAAAACCCAAAAACCCCCAATCTTTGAAATGTATAGAATATTAGTGATAAATACTATTATTAAGAGCACCAACTGCCATAAACTGAGTTATAAAACCTTCTCTGCATATGAGACTACATTCTTCTGCTCACTGGTGTCTTTTCTAAACGTGTATATTGAACAAGTGATATTACCAGGAAAGGCAACTCTTGGACTAAGGAATTAGACATGTTACCCTAGTTTTGTTTCCAAGGCAACTTGACCTTTCATAATCTGCCCACAGGCAACATATAGGCAACATATCCCTCTCAAATCATACCCCGATAATCTTGTGATTAAAAGCATCACCAGAATGTGGCCTTCCCATAAGATGGAGAATTAACGACTCTCTATTAAATGATCCGCCAATGTTGAATCAAATTAAAGTAGTCTTACAAGAATATTTAACACTTAATGATAGGCTCTGTATTAGAGTAAGTTTAATCTAGGATGCAGCTATAGATGTCATAAGAAGAAATTAATCAGCATTGCTTCCACTAAAACAGAAATGCAAAATTGCTGAACAGAAAGAATTAGAAACAGATTAAAGAACTAGGACTTGAACATAAAAGCAACTGAGCTGATGCCACACTCAGACAGCTAATTTGAGATACAGGAGAACTTAATTCGCCTTTAACAGAAGAATCCGGGTGTTTGATGTTATTAAAGACAAGACTGCGTTATGAAGAAGGAAACAAAGGCAAATAGTTTTCTGCCCTGACAATTAAAAATGAAAGGCCAACCAAAATACTACTGGCAGACTCAAAACCCCAATAGTTTAAAGTTATTGCTACCCTAGGGATCACCAGAGTTCTCGTGTGGAACTCCACAAACAATTACGTGTGGTATAAAATAGCCTCATCTTAGAATATGCTTGCCTGAGTAGCACAAGTTAAAGCTTGCAGATATGAATAACTCTATTAAGCAAATATATCCTCCTGTTGAAAAAATCTTTGAAGGTTGTGAAAAATATGAAATCAGATGAAGCCTTCTAACTCCACTACACAGAGAGATAATCTACACAGATAATGTACACAGTGAGATCTCTCTCACACCAAAGGGTTTAACCAGGGTGGAAAGTATATCATCTCTGCTACTTAAGAAGAATAGCATATTGTCTATGTCCTTCAGTCTCTCTTATAAACATAGAAGAATTAGCATTTTTATGAGTGAAGGTGTTATACTGCAGAATAGACTAATAGATCCACAGAGCTGAAGGCCAGGAACGACCATAGATCTGACCTTGAATACATTAAAGACCATTACATTCCACAGAATTACTTCTGCAGGGAACTTCATAGCTTCTGTTAACTAAAGCATATCTTCAGATTTGATTTAGAGATCTGTGGCATCAGAGAACCATCATAATATTTGGTGGTACACACCAGAAGTTAATCATTTCATTGTTAAAAATGGGTATTATTTCAGGTGATAAACTGAGTTTATTCAAGGTGATATTTTTGCTGGTAACCTCCAGGAACATGCTCAACACCACTTCAGCCTGATTCAATTAAATAATCTCTGATTTCTATTACTACTTGGTAAAAAGGTGTTTGACTGGGTCGAGTGGCCTCTTTGAAGACGTACAAAACAATCTTGCAATACCTAAAATGGTAAAAATCATAAAAGTCATACTTTTCTTTCTTTACTTGTGCTGAAAGCCTACTGAATATTTAGGAGGAAAGGGGGGTGGAGGAAGTACTTAGAGAACAGCACTAGGTGCTAGGATTTGTAAATTCTAGTTCTGGCTCTGCCATCAACTTGATTTATAACATCTGTTTGTTAAACAGGTGCGGTATCTCACTATCATATTGTAAGAATTGACTGCTGAGAACTGAAGTCGGAAAAAAAAGCCTCTGAGAATATAAAACTTCCTTGATTTTTTCCTTTTACAAGGTAAGAACATATATTTTCTTTTAAAATATATTTGTCCCTTTTCAGTGCACAAAAACATTCCTGTGCTGATTTTGAACATGAAGCTGGGTCCATTAATTACCTACAAAAGTTTTCAGTGTATAACCTAAAACAGTGGCCAGTGAAAAGAAAACATAATAAACAAGCAGGAGCCATTCTAATATAGTTTACACTGATTAAACCTAAAGCTGAGTATAATAAAAGCAGCCTTACCAGAGTGCTACCTGTTTTGATTTGTAAGGGAAATAATCTCTCTTTAATATCCAAACTGTTCTGCTGCTAAGCTGTACACGCTGTGATGAAAATACATTGCTCACTCTTTCTGGTCAGAGTTCAGTAGCTTCCTTAGTGAGGTAAAATACATGGAAATATACAGAAAGCTAGCAAGTTATTAGCACGGCAATATCTGAGCAAATTAAATCATCTAATACTAGTTTAGGTTAATATCTGCACTAATCCTGTGAGCATATCCAGTGTACACTATATATACCTAGAATCCTCTGGGGAGATTCACTGTGATTTACAGGATGTGATTCTTGACATTAACCAGTAGCTATCTCTGCCGGAAGTTGTGAAATCACTAAGGATCCAATCCCACAAGGAGCTGGGTGAAGCATGATGAAATCCAGCCGCTGCAAAAGCAGTGTCTGGATCTTGGTCTGTACTGAAGAGGTGTAATATTATTAGATTTCCCTTAGCCACTTCCTTCTTAACCTGCTTGCTTATTTCCCCCCAAATAAACCCTGCATGGCATTAGATCATGATGTGCAACTGTGCCTGATGCTCTGAACATGTAAAACAAAATGCAGTCCACTTAGAAAAGGTTAACATTTATTGCAGATAATCCTAATATAGGCAGCTCAATATTTTAATTACTCAGCCTGTGAATGGCATTTTAACAATTTCTTATTACTTTTGTTTGGAAAAAAGCATCGAGGAGATATGGATTCCAAATGGATTAAACAGGACCAACAGGAAATAGGTGCAATCAATTTTGGGGCAGTGGCAAGCTATATATTGCCTATAAGCATATATGTGAAGCCAATATTACGTGGTATTTAGCAATTCCAGAATCCACATAAGAGCAGAAATCAGTTTTTACACTAAGTAGATGAGGCTAATTATCATTGGCTTTGGACTTCTTGCCTTAGGTAAGGATGGGAAACAAGAGCTGAAAAGTGGTAGAAGATGAGGAGGAAAAGAGTATGTCTTATTACTGGCTAGCTGTCTTATTCTTAAGAAGAAAAACCTACAAGAACTTGGTTTCATCTTCCAAAAGGCTATGCACTGTAATGTGAGATGTTATAGCACACTGCATGGAAGAGAAAACACGTAAGTCAATATCAAATTCAGTCTGATTAATATGTGATTAGTTAACGTTTGCACAATGCTTTGAAGATGTAATGCACTAATTAGAATTTCAAGATTAGTCCAGTTTATGCCCTAGTTCAATCCAGATCAGTAAATGAAAAACAGCAGAGATTCAAACAAACTGCCCAAAGATTTAAGAACCCAAGAGATATTATTTTACAGTGGATAAATCAGAAAGTGGGATCCAAGCCTTGCTGAAAGGAAAGAAATGCAGACATAGTAATGCTTACAGACACTCCGATGTAACTCCCACTGAGGTCAGCAGAAAAACTTTAGCTGCTGTCAGTGGGAGTCTGAGAATGTCTTTGTTGTCAAAATATGCACAGTGAATATGTAGGAGAGGAGCTTAGTACTCTGATAGCTGTTAAGCACATGCATAACTTAAAACAAGTGCTTAAGACCCATTGACTTTAGCGGGATTTAGGCAAACACTTTTCCAAATAGGGACACTACTGTGGTTACACACGTGGAATGGAAAAGGTGCTAAGCATGCAGCCCCACTGAAGGTGGGCAGAGAAGGGAAAGAGAAAAAAGGAGAAAATACACTTTTATCTTCATCTTAGAATCAGAGAACAAAGAGAATATGAGCATGAAGCAGCAACATGGACAACATGTAGCACACAACAGCAGAAACATCCAGAAAGGGGGCAGGAAAAAAGGAGGCCACGTGTATGAACAAGCAACAAGGCTCCTGGAGACAGGACCATCCATGAAAGAGAACTGAACATGTGCAGTCATTTATGGTAAAGCAGCAGTTCCTACATATCACTACCACGTGACCAGTAAACAACTCAAGATAGAAATAGAATGCCATCCAACTGAGAGATGTTGACTTTGCTACCAATCTGGCCTTTTCCTGCTTAATTAAAGCTGCTGAATACTTGAGCTGGAAATCTGTAATCCCCATTAAAGTGTCATTTTAGCTGTAGGTGATCAGACCTTTCAAGCTACACTAAGTAATTATGCTAGCAGGAATTGTGTATAGTATTAATGCTGCCACAGGAAAGCCACAAATGTGCATGCAGGAGCACCATCAATACAGAATCCTGGGAGAGAGTAATACCACTTAACACATGAAGCAAAGCAGTAGTTTCAAATTTGGGTGCTCCAAAATCAACACCAGCATGTAAGTATTTACACAGTACTCAGTACTATACAGACAAGAATCACATGGCTCTCTTTCTATGCACTAGAGCATAAACACAGTATATTGGATAGAAGGGCATGTGGAAGTAAGGACGGTGGGTAAAGGTTATTTACCCTTCCGTAAATCAGCAATTTGCAATAACTGTAAAATTAAATGGTAGCAGAGGAGTAGGTTCAAAACAATGAAACACATGAATATGTACTATAGATTGTCATTAAGACAGAAATACATGTGGTAGGCTATAAAATGTAAATTGGCTTTACACTTATTTTCAGGAATAAGAAATGTGATCTAGGAAAGTCTTAGTAGTACAGAAAAAATGGAGACCTAAAGCCACTCTAGTTGTAATGTTTTTGCATTTAAAGCTAAGCAAATTCCTTTATGAGCTAACTTCAAAAAGACTGTTCAGGGGGACAGGAAGATGGGGGACATCATAGATGCCTGTTGATTAGAAGGCATGCTGTGATGAGGCTGAAGCCATGTTTAACCATTCATCCCAGAATGGCAAAGTAACTGAAAAGAACTTAAACAGAAGAAAGCCAAAACAAAGCGAACCTTCTAATTAGTGTTAAAACGAAACAAAGACACTTTTTTATTAAGGAGGCTGCACATTTTTCTGTGTTCTTACAAAAAGAACTAAGACAATGACTCACGCAACATAGAAAAGGATGTAATCCCTATGTATTTACAAATGTTTTCCAATTGTTTTTTAAAACCAGCATCTTTAGCAACACGTATCTTGTAGCAAATACTTAGAATGAAATATTTTACAAAGTACTTCAGCGCTTCTTTGAGTATTTAATTTATCTGACATAAAAGAACAAGTGTGCAGCATTTTTTCAGTAAGTGGATGTAAAATACGCATTGCATGGATCCCTATAATTAAAAAAACAGCAAATCATTGTCATTAATGCACAAGCAAGATCATAAATGAATACATTATTAAGTCCTACTGAATTAATGTTTAACTGCAATAGAGTTGAAATTGAATGAGGCAATTAATCAGAGTAAGAACGGAAAAAAAAATGCCACATCTGTCTCACTTTGAATACATTGAGCAAAACGACCTTCAAAACAGTACTGTCAATCAAAGCATGCTGCCCACTGATTTGACAGTCCTGGTGCCACCACAGAGAGAAAGTTTAGTCAGTGTAACAGATACAAGCTTTCAGTCTGAGTCACTTGGCAGGTACATGTCACCCTAAGGGAATAAAACATCATGTCTCAAGGGTCTCATCTCATAAAATCATGAATGCTCAGATGGTGAAGATCATGCAGGTTATAAATGTGAACTACATCTGCTCAAAGACTCAAGAAACTGAAACTGGGGGAGCTGGCATACATTAATTATAATTTTTAGAGGCTTAATGCTCTTCAGCAGTGAGAGGAGGCTAAAAATTCATGTTCAGAAGCTTTTGTTCAAGGGACTGTTCTTTGATCATAGAAAAAATATGTTAAGTTCCTTTCTTCCTCATCAATCTTATATTCTATAATAGAATTTTCTTTAATGGGTTAATTAAATTCCCTGAGTTCCTCGATTGCTGCAAAAGTCTAACTTCAATTAGTTTCCAAGTTGTCCCACCTAATTTAAGAAAGTGCACAATAATAACATTGATGATAATAATGACCTTACTGCTGGGTAAGCCTGTATCAACTCTTCATACAGCATATTTTTTTTGCACCTGAATATTACACACACCATTTTCAAAAAGGGAGCATGAAAAAAGATCTTCCTTTGGGTAAGTACCTGAGTAGCAGCAGCTAGGGAGCCAAGCGTGCTCCTGAGCCTTCTGCTAGCCTCCCCACCATACTGTGCCCGCACACTGACCCCCATGCACCCGCCCCATCTCGTACACCAAGTCTTCGAGCCACACATCGGGTCCAATCTGGCGCAACTGGTGTGAGGTTGTACTCCAATCTGACACAGTGGATCTGAGCTGCAGAGTGGCTCTAGGGCTGAGAGCCAGGTTTGGCTATGGATAAACCCTACTTGCTGGTCCAATATGGAGTGTGAGGATGTGTCACCTGGCTGGGGGCTCCCCATGGGTTTGGAAATTGGTGGCAGAGCGGCAATGACTGCATTAATTGGCATGGCTCCCAGACCATCGCTCCTCTGCCACCAAATTTATGGACCTGTGGGAATCTGTTTTTCTTGCACATAATGCACACTACAATTTTCACTAGCTGGTTTTGGGGAGTAAAGAGGTATGAATTATATGCAAGAAAATATGATACATCACAATTTTGTATACAAATAAGTATGGTAAAATGTACCAATAAATGTGTTGTGTAGATATACAGGCATAAGCAGAGATGAACTGCCACTTTTTCAATGTAAAGTATCAGCTATGGCTTTTCCAGTTCTTATTCTGATTAAACAATACTTAAAACTTCAGGTTCAATTGGTATTTTTTGTTTCAGCTTTTTAAGCAATAATTATAAGTTTGAATAAACACTTTTTCTTAATGCAAATGAACTGAAAATCTTTTGAGCTATAATTGGATTGATGGAGAAACCAGAGTGAAGGTAGTTGGCATGTTCATTTCCTTTGTTAGCTGCACGAAGGTTTAGGTTCAGGATTTGCCATTAAAAATGTCTGCTCTGATGTTTATTGATAAATCAACTAATTATTAGAGCTGTAGAAAAGTTTGCCAGACATCTCAACCATCATTAGCAAGCTCCTATTCTCCTACAATAATACCAATGAGCACATTAAACACCCTGCATTATCTTTATTGTGCACAATAATTTATAATTTTCCCCATGACTCATAGGCTATTGCAGCAAAAATGTTGAGCTGTACAGAATCACTTTTTTTTCCCCTTGACATCAGCCATTACATTGCAACACTGAATAAAAGAGGTGATGTGACCTCTGCTATCTGACTTACTGAGGGGGACAGCCCAAGTTTCTCTCTGACACTACAGTCCTGAACATTTTACCTAAGTTAACTAAGTAGGAGAGTATGGTATCTCATCATGAGATACCAATGTATTCATGCAGTTTAATTTTTTCTGCTGTATGTTTTTCTGTGCTTTGTGCCTCTGAAGTCTCCCTAGCTCACAAACATAGGTTGCCTACACATGTTTAAATGATCTGGGACAATTCTTTCAGATGTGTTTTCCTGTTAGGAAAACTTAGCTGAGATGCCTCAACAGCCATTCAAATGCTGAGCCCTTGAAGAGCAAACAGCTTGCTCTGTTAATGCTGCACAGCTAGCAGGGCCCTGTGTACACATCCCAATGTGCCTGTCCTGCAAGCTCCGTCAGTCTGCCTGGAAAGAGATGGCAGCAGTGCAGAAGGCAGCCCTGATCTGTTAGAGTCAGCCTGTCTCTCTGCAACACAATTTTGCATTGTGATGGGGTCATGTTCTCCTGGGAGTGATTTAATCCTAGTTGTTCTTGAGTCATTTTTCTCCTGGAACAGCCATATTTACTTTGGGAGAAAAATCTTGAACATCTATACACTTGTGGTTTTTCCTGGAACAGCAGCGACTCCCAGGAGAAACTGAATGTCTGTATGTGACTACAGACTGCTTATTTAGACAATGCTTAGTGTGGAAGTACAATATATTACAAAGGAAATGAAAAAAAAGTAAGCTGAAAGGGACAATATCACAACTGCCACAGGTTCTGGAACTTCACTCACAATTCACTTCACTATTTTTTTTTTACCTGAACTACAACATAGCTTTTACCTGATGATCATATGGAGATATTTTTGCACCCTTTTTAGGTCATCTCATATCCAAAGTCTTGATCTGTAAGGTGCTGAGTAAGGATAACTTCTGCTGCAGTCAGTGGGAGCTAAGGACACTCAAGTCAGAAGTTTGAAAACGGCCATGTTTTCAGAAGTACTTAGTTCTCATTTAGAAATGTCCCTAAAAACACAGATTGTTAGGAGCTCAGAATGGAGAGCACCAAGCTCTTTGGAAAAGTCTGACCACAAGTGTCACAGTAGGAATAGGTGGGCTCTTTTGGAAAAGTTGTCATGAGTATCAAGCTGGAAGCATTCAGCACTGTGGAAAACTGGGTCTCAAGAGAACTGCAAAACAGAAACTCTGTCAGAAATCCAAAGCCCGGGAGTGAACAGAAGGCAGAGGTAAAAGAGCGATGGCTCTGGCTGGACTAGAGCATTAAGCCTACTATGAACATAAGCTTGAGAGAAACGAGCTGCTTAGAATCAAGGTTGATAGGATTTCATAATCTCTCAGCGTTCTGGGATCTAACTTAAGGCTCACTACAGAAGGACTCAGTTGATTTGGTTCATACAACTACCTCCACAAGGGGAAGTTACCATTCCACTTGCATCCTACCAATCAACAAAGAAAATCACATTTAAAGGATTAGCTGCTTGGACACTAGTTTCAGACTAAGAAAACAGCATACATGGGATAAGGTCATCCTCTTGAAAAGAGGGCAGCTGAAATTTTCAAAGCTTCTATAGAATTTAAATGCCCTTTCCCCATTAAGCTCTGTAGAGAGTTTTACCCTCAAAAAAGGGGGGCATACAGTTTTTTGTAACTATGGCACCAACTTGAAGAGCTTAAAATGCATGACCTAAACTGACCTGTGAGTGAAGTTACGCTTCAGTTAGTACGTATAAACATATTTGTGGTATTTATCTATTTAGGCTGCACTCATTAAGATAATGTCTAGGTAGCATCTTTCCTTAGAAGCTGCATAATAGAACTTAGCAACTAAACCTTAAATGTGCAAAAGACGACAAGTTTATATGGAGCACTGTTGACAATTATAGCATAGGCAAAATAGAACACTTTAGCACTTTGGGTGCTAATATTCATTACAAAAATCTGCTTAAAAACTGCTCCTCTAGACTTTGAGACAACACCATAGGCTACCATACACAGTGTTAACAAAAAGAACATATCACTTTATCTAATATGGAAAGTCTGAGAGGTATGAAGTGACTTCTTGCATGTGTTTTAAACCAGTCATATTTATTGATGAATGGTCCACACTATTCCCCCTATAACTGTTGCTCTTCAGCTATCATAAAAAGGAAAGAGTGAGATGGACTCAAACCTAAAATGTAATGTAAGAGAGAGGAATATTAAAAATGACCTAACTCTTCTCAATGATCAGGCTTGTGTGACATAAAGATGCTTCTGCTTTATGGATAATGGAAGTTTTATTAAAAAAAAAGGGGCAGAAAAAAAAAAGAGGATGCATTTCCAGGTCTATAATATTTTTGCAGGATGGTGATACCAGGCATCTAGTTCTGGGTATGCCTCTGTCACTATTAAGCCCTGGCATTAATTAGGTAATCTAAAAGTAAACATAAAAAACAACAGAATTGTCTCATGACACAGGGCAGTTGTTGATAAAACTCCAGAATGGAAGAATGTGGAAGGGAAGTATTCACTGCTATGTATAACTGATTTAACCTTAGCTGCTAAATGCAAGATACAGCAGTCTATTAAAGTTATATGGAAATCATAAGGTCTTCCTAGGTATCATGACAAATAGCTAATCAGCACCTGAATGCAAACTAAAGCATTAACAATAGCAACTAATTGCAAGCTCGGCTAATTGACCCTATTTCATGGGGAGGTGGGAGAACTCAGAGCTGAATCTGGCTTCTTCTGAAGTCAATGGTAGACGTCTTGTATACTTCAACGAGAGCAGGATTAGGTTGTATAATGGAAAGGAGAAGTGAGAAAGAAGATAGGAAAAAAAAGGGGAGAGGGGGGAATTCACTAACACAGCCAAATCCACAAGATAAAAATCAACAAAGCAATTAAGCTCCAACAAAAACAAGGCAGGTTTTTTTCTGGTTTCGGTTTTTCTTTTTCTTTTTTTTTTAAACAATGTGAATGTTAATTACTGTGCCTTACAGCAGAGATAACAAGAGGGTTTTACTGCCGAGCATTTTTCAAACAAAGGCATGAAAAATTCATGAGCAGGGGAGACCTTGGTGTTGAGCTTCGGTTTTCTTGTCAAATATTTCAGCTCTGGAGGTCCTTGGGAAGGTTACACAGCAATATTCAAGTCTAAAGGATGCCTGTCAACTGGATCTAAAAGCAACAGGAATTTTATAGGCCGCATGTGACCCTGTCAACATGGCTTTCGCTGGCATCATCTCCGTGATGGTTACTCACCCCAGCTTAAAAAAAAAAAAAAAAGAAAGAAAACCAAGCAGTAAAGGGCTAATCTTCTGAGCACTCTCGGCTCCAGTTCATCCACATTGATTCAGCAAGTGTTTGGACAGTTTGTTTCAAGAACAGAGTCT
>NW_017729001.1:19225577-19228796 GCF_001723915.1 Gavialis gangeticus
CCCCCCAGCTTAAAAAAAAAAAAAAAAGAAAGAAAACCAAGCAGTAAAGGGCTAATCTTCTGAGCACTCTCGGCTCCAGTTCATCCACATTGATTCAGCAAGTGTTTGGACAGTTTGTTTCAAGAACAGAGTCTAAGACATTGTGAAAACCCTAGTTCTAGTTGATTTCTTGTAGTTGAGAACAGCCCCTGGGCTGAGCCCCCCGAAAATGGCTCGGTGCAACTCAGGATAGTACGCTGGAGTTGAGCCAGGCCCCTGCATCGGTCTGATGTTCATTCTTGAACAGGCTGTCAAGTTTGGCCCAGCCACTGTTATAAATTGAAAGGTCTATTTTATCCCGACTAGCTTTCTTCATGCAGGTGTGTTGCAGGTTAGCACAGGATTTATTGTAACTCAGATAAGAATCCTTTTTAAAGGTTACAAAAATGATTTGCTGTGAGCCAGCATGTAGGTCAGGGATAGATCCTGTGTGAGGAGAGTAATACCGTTTAGCAGGCTAACAAGAAACAGGTATAACACAAAAGCTTTTGGGATCATGTGAAACTCCTTCCCCTTACCTCATCAACCCCACCACAGCAGCAGGAGGAATCTGATGAGACCTTCAAAGCCTGAAATGCTCTCTGTTTTCTTGCCTTGTTAGTTTAATAAAATAACACCCCTCAGGTGTGTTACTAAAAATTCTACTGGAAATCCAAACCTTCCCTCTACTATGAGCCTTTAAAAAAGCATTTATTCTTTTTCCAAAACTGTCACATCTCTTGCAACACTAAAAACAATGTACTAAATACACTGCATACGTGATGTGTGCATTCAGATCTTAACATAGGCCTTACAAAGGGCAAGGGTTCACCTGTGAAAACTAGTTAATGAAACACCATAAAGAACAGATTTACTTTGTAATTAAATTCCTAGAGTTAGACTAGAGTCACCACACAAAGCGGATCAGTGGCTGGGTCTACAAGGAGCACATGCATGGCTATTTTTTGTCCATAAGCACAACTGTCCAGTTCAGCCTAGCCAGGTTAGACTAACCTGCAAAGACTGAATCAATTCAGGCTCAGGCTTTTTGAATGTCTGCCCTAGCCATCAAGTCCATTTGGAAGGCTGATAGAGCACTCTGTACCTGCATTCAGTTTGCAAAGATTAATTTTCTATAACACAACTTTGCTGTTTGTAGCATTTAGAGTATTGGAAAGGCCCACTTCCTGCTCAGTCCCCAAAGCTTCAACTATCAGGAGATTATCTTTCAAATCTCATGACATAAAAACCCCCCAAAAACTCAAAACTTGGGAATCTCTTCAACTGCCTTCTTCATCTAACCCCCTGGGTAATATTTGGGTCATATTTTCAAGATTTTCTCTTATTAGCCCTTCAGGGCTAATAAGTTTTATTTCAAACCAAAAAAAGTAGAGATTTTTACATAAATATATATTTCTAGGAACATTTTACAATAAAGGGATTCTTTTTAATGCTTTTTTAAAATTATTAGGTAGATGAAGGGAAACTGCAGTAAAAACAGGAGGCACTGGGAACTCTCAGAGATTAACTGGATGACTAGAGGAGTCAAATCTTTAACAAAAGATTCACTTTTTAAATTGAAATCAAAGGGATACTATTAGAAACAAACTTTTGGAATCATAAACTTTTCACCTACAAATACATCCCCACATAACTACTGAGATTTCATGTCATGGCTCTTGTTATATCACCATTTCATTAGTTGTCACCCGTCGTAAGATGGGCAACTTCCTGACTAGATGCGATTCAATTTTACATTACAAAAATGCAAACCAAAAAGAACACCCCCGCTTTGGAATATAACTGTTCAGCCCTTCTTGATGCATCATAAAGGAACAGAAAAGGTCAGAAGCCCATTTTTCCTCTTCTGTGCAGGTCATTGCCCAATGAATACAGTGTTCGATACTAAAAAATATTTGTTAGTGTGCAGAGAGAAAAAACGTGTTAAATAAGAAAGAAAAGCCAAGGGAAAAATAAAATGTGTTGGTTTCACCAACTCCTTAATCTTAGGCCAATGACAAGGTAAAAGCAAGTGCATTTAACCTCAACATGTTTCTCTTAAGTACCCGTACTAGACTATTTTCTGCAATTGTAACCACTGTATGCTTTCAGTTAACCACACTCTCTGCTCTCACATCTCAACACTGAACCACTTAGAGTTCAAATACAGCATTCTTAACCAACCACTCTCGGCTCTTATAGGTGCAACAAGCCTGAATATCACTCTTACCAGCTGTTCTTTTTCATGCTCCACATTCTGTGTGCAAACATATGCAATTGCACGCTATTTGGGATATATATTTTTGTTCCATCTGATATCTTATAGAGATAGGGCTTTGCTCCAAAATTATAGGGACAGACTGTGCTTCACTCCACATATGTTGAGAGCAGTTGAAGAAGGGTGTGCGGTGGGGTGCAAAGCAGCTATTTTTGCTTTACTGATCCTGGGGCTGATTCTCTGTTGGCACAGTCCCTGGAAGAAAACGACACCAGCTGCCTGCACCCACAAAAGGCTGTTCCACTAGACAAGAAATCTCTCTCTCAGGTACTTACATGGCTCACATCCCCTTGTACTGAGCACTTCACCATCGCATTGCAAGGGCACGGAGTGGGTGTTAAATACACAGGAAAAATCCACAGAGGACTGTGCCCCTGTAAGCAACAGGGGCCAGGGTAATGCTGAAGGTAGGGGGCCAGTGCACACATCCTCAGGAGGCCTCAAATGCTTCTACACAAACGCTCGTAGTATGGGAAACAAGCAAGAGGAACTTACCCTCCTGCTAGCTGACACCAACCCAGACATAGTGGGGCTCACTGAAACATAGTGATACCCAACGCATGGGCGTGGCACTCTACATTAAGGAGGAATACGCATCCTCCTCAATTAGCAAAGAATCAGAGGAGGGGCACTCTGAAGTGCTCTGGGTTAGGATACAAGGCAGTCGAGGGGAAAGAGACTTAAGTGGGGTCTACTACAGACCACCCAACCACGGGGAAGAGCTAGACCGGGAATTCTTAAGTCAGCTCACGCAGGTAGTTAGGTCAAAGGACGTGGTCATCATGGGGGACCTGAACTTTCCAGACACCTGCTGGGAAGAACAGTCAGCCAGGTCTGACTGCTCACGTAGGTTCCTAGCTGAAATGCAGGACCTCCATCTAACCCAGGAGGTGCACAGCCCCACCAGGGGAGACGCCTTGTTG
>NW_017729001.1:19229351-19235667 GCF_001723915.1 Gavialis gangeticus
TGCTGGGGTCGTTTGACCCCAGTACTCTTTCCTGCCATGGCTGGGGGTCGGACTTGATGATCTGCTCAGGTCCCTTCCGACCCTACTAACTATGAAACTATGAAACCATCTATAACGCACTTATCCTCAAGCGAAGCAGGGATGTACTGTTACCCTCATTTTGCAGAGGAGGAAACAAATGACGAAAGATTGAAATAACCTGACCCCATAGGCATGCTGCAAGTCTATGACAGTACAAGAAACTAAACTCACGTCTCCCAAGTGCCAACATAGTGTCCTCAACTCTGGACCATCTTTCCTTTGGTTCCTCAAATTAAAGGAATGCTCCGACCTCACACTATTCCCCCTGCCTGCCTATTTGCCAGGCAGGTGCTATCAAACTAGCACATCCCCAAGCCACTCCACAGCTCTGTTCTCTGAAGTAAAAAAGGGAGACATGCCAAACATCAAGTGCCTCTCCCAGGACCTTGCGTTGGACAAAGCATCATCTCTATTCCGCACAGTACTACAAAGATCACAATAAAAAAATAACAAACTTATACCTAAAACCATAAAGTCCCTAAATGCTTCTGTGACATTTTACTGTGAGTTTGGAAGCAATACAGCATAATGCAAAGCATCTCCTTTCCAGCTAGTTACAAATTACAGTGTTAGACTGAAGACAGTGTTCAGGAGTCAATGCCATGCTGACCCTGTGGTACAGATTTACAATGGATTTACTGTACTAACATCCTAGCCAACTTCCTCCCAAGGAGTTGTTGTTCCATCAGTCACGTTCAGCGTCCGCATGGATTCTCTCAGACCATTATTCAGCGCTCTGACTCCCAACAACTTCTCTTTTCAACAAATCTCCTCCTCTGCCTACCCTTTCCCCACAATCCATTTTATTTTCACTACGGTTGGGAGCACCCATTTTTTCATTTCAGTTTAATAGGCGACTACAGCTGGAATGTTTTTTGATACAAAAAAGGGAAAACTTGTAGTATTCTCAGCCTCAGTAGGGCACAACAGTGGTTATGCTAAGAGCAGCTAATCTTCGCTGGAGATAAATAACTAAAAAGAAGGGAGGCAAGTGCCATATTATGTTTCTGAACAGTGTTTTAAATTGAAGGAGGTGAATTCTGGCTTGGCTAATCTTCTGGACAGCCTCGTTATAAGACATTCAGTTTAGAACAAATCCTTGCCCACAGTTTCTTGAACTCTCCTTTCTCAAAACTGACCATGTATAACAGAGGAGGAGGAAGCAGCATGACAGAATCATTGCAATACTATATATACACCATGGGCTTGACTAAGGTATGAAAGTGGCTACATTTGAGTCACTGACACTACCGAGATGACCAAATCTGCTGCTACTTTTGTTTCCCAGAACTGCTATAATGAACACCCAACTCCCCGAGGGAAAGACGCGACCTAAAATTTCTACCAGCAGATTACATATTAATGCAATGTCCATTGTACTGACAGATGGCTACTAACTAGAATTCAAGAATTTGGACAAAAAAGAATTTTCTTGGCAAATAATTAAAGTCTTAGCTTTTGAACAGCAAACCCGGCCAAGACCCTGCCATTAAAGTCAGGGTAGTAGCATCTGCTCATGAGGAACATTTACACAAGGGTTAAGGATAAAAAGTACATGGTAGACAACAGCACAGCCTTTACCACATAAATTCAGAGACCATGGGCTTCTGATGACTAACTTTAAAATTCTTGCCAACCCCAACTGTCTGGTCTATACTGTTTATATATGGAAAGACCCAAGAAGAGGTGCTAAGAACAAAACATTTGTGTGTCAAAGGCCATGTGTTTGGGCTGGACTCCACTGGCTACATACTAGTGATATTTCCTTGGACAAAAGAGTAGTAGTTTGAAGGGTCAAGGATAACAGAAAACACATCTATTTCCAATAGAGAGAGAGATTTAATGGAACTTATTTAGGAGGTTTGTTTTCCTGCTAGTATGTTTAAAATGTCCTCATATCTGATTC
Source organism: Gavialis gangeticus (assembly GCF_001723915.1). Taxonomy (NCBI): domain Eukaryota; kingdom Metazoa; phylum Chordata; order Crocodylia; family Gavialidae; genus Gavialis; species Gavialis gangeticus. The sequence goes on from NW_017729001.1 coordinate 19,231,339, forward strand.
TGACATTTTAAAGAGCTGGGTTAAAAATGACCTGGCTCAGCCTGCAACGTAGATACAGCTTAGTGTCTTTATGGATGGTTGTAGGCATCCCCACAGGTTGGCACTGCCGGGCATGATTGGCAAACCTGGAGCTGGCAGAGCAGAGGAGTTCCAGGTCAGAGCCAAGGTGCACTGGCAGAAGTAAAACTGGAGGGCTTGTGCAGCACCTGCAGGAACGGTTGCCCAGCCCCAGTTCACTCTCTCACTTTCATGAGAACCAAAATTCAGCCTCTGACACATCCACCACAAAGAGGAAACTCTCTAGATACAGAAGAATGCATCACCACTACCTACTAAACTTACAGGGTTATTGCTGTACAAAGCAGCCAGAGCTGCCAGAAAAAACCACTGGGTGAACAAGTCTGGTGGCAAACCTCTTCCATTTTGATTGTGAAATCACTCAACCTTCCATGTTAAGTTTATTTACCCACACACACAAGACTCAAGTGATATACCCAGAGTCTTGCAGTTGGTTAGTGACTCATCCAGCCAGGGCTTTTCTTCCTCATAGGCCATTATTTTGACCACAGCATTTTCTTCTGACTATTCGTGCTTTCATTTTATCTGGTTTACACTGGTTACAATTAGAAGCATAAAGTTTAAGCTATACTGTAGACAGGTGACATATTAATATGTGCAGGAGGTCACAATGCACAAAATAATTTTTCATTCTGCAGCTAGCTATTAGTTGCAACTATTACATTGCTAGCCATTGGCTGAATACGGTGGCCAGCTTGATGCATTTATCGTCACGTGGAGGATGGCAGTAATGGAAACATTTCCCTCTATTCTCCTTACAGCTGTATTTTTCTCCTTCACCGCCCTTGTCCCCATACTTGGCTCCTTAGGTGGCTATGAAACGTGTGCAAGATCCATGAAGCCCAGAGCAGAAAAAACCGGATGCCAGTAGCAGCCATTGATACAGGCAGCATCTGCCTTAGAAGCACATGGCATAACAGCTAAGGCATCTTAGAGTGCATAAGTGCCAGTGACTCAGGCTGGGACAGCAGGAGTGGGAAACAAGGTCCTTTTCTTACTTAAGAGGTACTAAGAGGTGGAAATAATAGCTGACAATCGAAACAAAGAAGGAAAGCATTAAGAACAAACTCAATTCTCAAACCAACTTTGGGGAGGGGGTCTTATGGAGAAGTATCATTAATACCCAGCAGAAAGATCATCTCCACTGTAGGTTAGGTCACTTTACTTTGCCCACACATTTAAATGTCAGCTACAGCTTAGCTTAGAGCTCTCAGTATTGCATGAAGAGACAGGGAAAATGAATTAGGTTGGAGAGCTTGTCCAATGTTACTGCCTTATGCGTGTTAAACAGAAGTTTGTAGGCTGCCAGTAAAGTGCTCCATTCAAAAAGCCTTTGATGGTATACTTGAAAATAAGGCAATGAGTTTTAAGTCTGTGGTTACCCGTATATTATTTCATTAGTGCAGGCTCACATAAAACAAAAATTGAGGTATGTGAACTGGTATCACTAAGCGCTGTAGCTTACAGAAAGTTCTGCATGAGAGAGCTTTGTGCTCTTGAGGGGTTGTGGGTTGTAATATATCTATCTGAAAAACATGACTGGTCAAAAAATGATGTTTATCTACAGCTAGAAAGCAATTGCCACTCATATTACAGTACACAGTTTTCTTTGCTGTGTGCTCACTAACAGAATGCAAGGGAAATCTCCTTGCAGCACAGCTGGCACGGTTTGACCAGGTCTTATTGCAGAGGTCCCAAACATCAATCTCTGGAGATTTTGATCATCTGAGAGTTGCTAAGTGGCCTGTGTGCAATGAATTGATAAGCAGCCTCAATCCAGGTTCCAGTGTACAGATGTTAAGTGCACAATAAACAGCATTATGACTGGCACCTCTTATATCAGTTTTAGCAGGAAGATGAAGGAGGGTAAAAGCCTGAAGAACTGATCACTCATTCCCTACAGTAGGCTCCATCTCGTTAACTGAGGCATGTTGATGGGGGAGTCTGGGAGTACTGCTGCCTGTGCTAATTCTGACACGTGGATAAAGGGAGGACCTTTGTCAGTAGGGCTGTAAATCTGGCAACTTTCATGAGCACTTAATTAATGGGGTGGGGAAGTTTTCTGAAGCAATAAGTATATTCATAACTTTGAACTTAAAACCAGGTATTTTCAACCAAAGATCTCAAGCTGCTTTAAGAAAATGAGTGTTACCAGATCATGGTTACAGCAAGACAGCAGCAGTGACAGGAAGAGAACCTAAGTCTCCTAGACTAACTACAGACATTCGAAAAACCCGAGCCTGAACTGATTCAATCTTTGCAGGTTCGTCTAAACTGCACAGATTGAAGCAACAAGCAAGTGAGAAGACATTCACATTTGATTCTGGAAATGCAGGCGCATGCCTGCAGTGGCTCAGACCAGAAGCCAGGGGGTGGCAGCACTACAGCACGCCCTCCCTTCCCTGCCCTCCCTTCCCTTTCCTTTGGCAGTGGCCAGGCCAGAGGCAAGTTGAGATGAGGGAGGGGATGTGGCCAGGGCCTGGCAGGCCTGAGTATAATTGGGGAGGGGGTTAAACCCCCATATCCTGGCCTGCAGGGACCCCAAACGGGAAGAGGGAAGCAGCCCTTGCCAGGCTTGTCCCCAAGTGGTGGGGGTCAGGGCCAGCCGGCAGCCTGGGCAGCACCTCAGGCAAAGGGGGAGGGGAATTAAACCCCCCTGCTTCTCATCCGTCTTCATCACAAGACCCCAGCTGGGGTCTGCCCAGCTTTTTGCCCCTACTTGTGGCTCAGCTCAGGCCAGGACCCCCAGAGCCCACTTCTCAGCCAGAGGGCAATCCCACTGTGCCTTCCTAGTTGCCAGGGCAGGGGCTTCATTTGGGGCAGCCCAGGAGCAAAGGCCAGATAGAGGGGAGGGAGAGGACCCCACCAGCTGGGGTCCCATGCCAGTGGGAGAGAGGAGGCAGGGAGGTTTAATCCACCTGTGCCCGAGCTGGCTGTCCCACACCTCCACCCCTGTACTCCAGTGGGGAAAAGTCTGGCGGGGGCTGCTCTGCCCCCACCAGGCAGACAGGGTTGTTTCCCCAGCTCGGTTTCCCACCCCACTCCCTTGTCAGCCAGCCCTCACTGCTCCGGCTACAGAGCAGAGGGGCAGGGCCAACCCTGCTCTGCTCAAGCAGACAGCACAGCACAGCACAGGTCTGCAAAGTATCCTGGGATGCTGGGCGACTGTGATTTAACTCAAACCAGGAAGGGGTCAGGGATACAAGTTCCATAAACTGGTTTGACCTATATCAGTTATGTCTGATACTACATTCAACCAGGTTTATCTTAAACTAGTTTTGGCCATTTTGAGACTGGTTTAGGTGCACTGAACTTCTGTTCTGTTACAGGTTTAAACCAGTTTCTGATCACTTAAACTGGTTTACGTGCAACTTCTGTCCCTAACCCTAAGATGAGGACACATCCGTGAGACACAGGCACTTCTAGGGAGGTTTTGGGCCACTTTTGTGTCCTCATGTTACTGGGCTGCTCTGGGGGTAAAACACGGCATCTGGCACAACATTAGTAGTCTGAGATGAGCCAGTGCATGGCACTGCCCAAGTTACAGTAAGATATTCCTCGACTATCTTCCTCAGTTTTTGCATGGTGGTAATTCTCTTGAAAACTGGGGCTGTTAGAGCCTTTTCTTGCCACTCTGGCCTGATTATCTGGCTTACAGGGTGCATACGTGAAGGAGAATATTATACTTAATCTCCTTCTCTAAACATTAAATAATGTGGCTTTCATGCAAACGTACTGCTCCCTCCCACTTGCCCATACGGACCACTGCTGCATATGATTGCAAGTGCAGTTATTTATGACTTTTATTACAATATGAGTCAGAGGCCCCTGTCAGGACCAGGGCCTCACTGTGCTTGGTGTTCTTTGGAAATCTATTCTCCATCCCACCAAACATACGTGTCTGACATATGACTCTATACAGTGCCAAAGGAATTTTGCCTAAGCAATGAGTGTTCCAGCATTTGACCGTACCGCATCTCAACTTCCTCTGCCTTTGGCAGATAACAGCCTGAGACTGCCATGTGAGAGCACCTTGGAAGCTCCCTGTGTGGACAGAAATTGTATTGGGACAATAATCCGTCTTTTAAATCATAAAAAGTCTGTACAAGTGGAGCCTGTTTCCATCTTGTACAGTCAGGGGAAGAACCATTTCTCACTATGTCTGAACTGTGAGGAAAACTGCAAGGAAAGGGTTTGTTCTTTTTTTTCTTTTCTTTTTTTTTTTTTGGTCATTGCTCCGTCACAGAGCCA
>NW_017729001.1:19240667-19248555 GCF_001723915.1 Gavialis gangeticus
CTCCCTGTGTGGACAGAAATTGTATTGGGACAATAATCCGTCTTTTAAATCATAAAAAGTCTGTACAAGTGGAGCCTGTTTCCATCTTGTACAGTCAGGGGAAGAACCATTTCTCACTATGTCTGAACTGTGAGGAAAACTGCAAGGAAAGGGTTTGTTCTTTTTTTTCTTTTCTTTTTTTTTTTTTGGTCATTGCTCCGTCACAGAGCCAGATCTGATAGTGGCAGAGGTTATTTAGTTAAAAACACAGCATTATTTATGGCACTAGTATGATGGGAATCCACCAGAAGTGACAGTGATCCATTTTCCCATCCTACTTTAACAGTGGTTTAACAGCTAGAATAACTACATATACATGTTTAATTATTAAAACAGAGAGATGTACTTAAGAAAACAAACAAAATGAATGTATTCCTGCAAGCAAATCCAACATTGGGAGCACTCACAAACTTGGTCACGGAAAACGGTGCTGTACGGTGCTCAGACTAGGAAGTGGGGTAAAAGTCATCTTTGAAACTTTGGCCTAACATTATACTGTGAACATCTCTGAAGACTATGAAAGGGGCGCGATCTAATTTAAGGCAAGTAAGATTGTCCTGTATTTATAATCATGCCACTAAAAGTATATTTTGATTTGCACAGAGATTTTTTTTTAATCTTTTTGTTTTAATTGTGCGGCAAGTACCATACCTTTAATGGCAGTCCTACAAGTGACTGAATTTTAAAACTGGATGAGGTACATGGCACTTCAGAAGCAGAACAAGAATGTCAATCAAGGGATACATCCTGCAGCCATCTCTCTATCTTTGTCATAACTTGCCCTTGCCCTATTTTGGAAGGAGGCAAAGGACTGAAATCTATTATTTAGACTAAATCCTACATCTCTGTTCTAACATTCATGCCTTTCTCCAGGGAAATAATTCTCAAAACCAGGCAAACTTGTTGGGTTTTTTAACCACTCTCTGTCCTGAGGTTCCACGTTGACTGGTTTTATACAGTGGTTGCTTTAAGTGGGTCGTAGACTCCGTCTTAGTAACAGATTGAAAGGAACCAAGCAGAAGGTGTACAGCTGAACTCATTATTATATTTAAAATGTTTCAGGAACCTCAAAAACAGATTAAGTAATGCAATAATAAAACTCTCAGTGAACCTGTGCAATAAAATCCATCAACAGAGGAGATGGGTAATATAATCTCTTTTAAAAAAAAATCCTCTGCTTTATGCCTGAATTACCTTGTGCACCACAAGATAGAGGATTTAGACTATGGCAACGGATTGAAATCTCTCTTCAGGGACATCCTTCTCATAATTGTACATTCATGCCTCTCTCCCCAGTAGTAGCCTAAATACAATTTACCGTTGCACACATTTTTATAGGGTTTCTGCAAATCCGCCACTTTATTACCACCCGGGTTATAAGGGGCCACACGGCAATTCCTGAGGGTTCACTAACTGAGCAAGATATTAAGCTCGAATAAAAAGAATCAAAAACGTCTATCTACAATTTATAGTTCTGTATAAAGGACCTTGGGGAACTGCAATTTGAAGGTGAAAAGTAAATGGAAAGCAGATTTAGGCTGGAAAATTCCATATGATCGATGGGAAGACTTATGGAGAATTATCCAGAGAGGTTTTTAAGGTGTGCTTGAGTTAAAAACACACAGCTTCAAATTATACACAAGACACACAAACACCCCAGTGTGGATTCATTTGATTAATTAGGTCTATTTGGAGCCTGATAACAGCTGCCTTCTTTATGCAAATGTTGTGAAAGCAACCCTATTTTAAACCTTTCTTCACAAGAAGGGAAGGTAATAAAGCAGACATGAAAATTCTCCAGAGGACCAAAGTACTTAACAACTTCCCATCCTGGCTTGGAAATCTTGAGATCAGACTTCTATTTCCAGCTCCACCACAGATCCCTGAGGTGATCTTGGGCAAGTCACTTAATGGAGCTGTGCCTCAGTTTCCCCACTGGCAAAATCAGATAATACTAATTCATTAACATCTCTTAAGTGTGCTGAGATTTTTAGCCCATAAAGTGGTATAAAAATGCAAATTCTTAGTGTTATTAATTTTTCTGATGCTATTGTGATTAGTTCAAAATCTAATTAAAAAGAAGCAGATACCTGAAAGGTAGTAGCTAGAAATCTGTTTTGTAAGTGGTTACTAGAAATAAATAAAAAAAAAAGTTCCTATATAAATGGAGAGAGCTCATAATAAATCATGTGATGAGCATCTCCAGGAGAGAGAAAACTCTGCGCAATGCCAGAGATCTACGTGCGGTTAAACTTTCCCAAACCTCAGGGTCTTTGGATCCACGGACCTATTGCTAGTGTTCAGTCTGCCTTCACTTAGAGCCTCTAAATTAAGACTGGATGCTTTGCTCAGAGATATGCTTTAGGTTATCACTAGGCTTGAGGGGCTGGTCTCTTGTTATACAGAAGATCGGGTGAACACACAATAGGCTCTGCTGCCTACGAAATATAAGGGCCCAGTCTCTTGCTGGCTTGATTTCAATGATTCCAATGGCATAAACTAGCAGGGAATTTAAACCCAGGAATCCCTGGAATGGGACGAGAATGATTCCATCCCTGCGATGCTGTCCATTTCCATCCTAGATGAGCATGGTACAATGAGTAGGCTTTCTTTAGCACTGTGATAATGTATGGTGGAGGGACAGGCCAATATTGTAAGACGGTAAACTGTCCTGCGCTGATGATGAGCAGAAGAGTTGCTACTGGGTCTTCTGCAATGTCTGAACACTGTCATGCAATTCCCTGAACCTGTGGTATCTCACTTGAGTCTGAGACAAAGGCATATGGTAATTAACCTTCTTTTCAACTCTTTTTGATTCAATTACATTGGATAACTACAGTAATGCTCAGCAGGTGGGAAAATCTGTACTTTAACCCTGGAGGAGACCTAGATAAAAATGATAGGCTTTATTTGATGCTGAATCAAACTAAAATTTGATATGCTAGGCTGTTGCACTTCTAGTGCCACCATACAGTTTTTAATATCTCTCTTCTTTAGTCTGCTACTGAGATTAATAAGAATGCAAGTGCTACGTTCACCTGAGAAACAGACTGGTGAACCTACGTGTTTTCCTCTTCTAAGAGCCATGACCTTGTTTGTCACACAGGATGTCAGCCACTAGAGCCTGCACATAAAACATTATCATGGATTTTGACCATTCACCTTGAACCTGAATAAATCACACTCAAAAAGCTACCTCTTGGCTACAAGCAGCATTAAGGAGAGAGAGGTAGCACAATGGCGCATGCTCACTTCCCATTTATTATTGCTAATTTGTAAAGAACAGTAGCACAGATGCACTGAACTGGGACTCAGGAGGGCCAGCTTTGATTCCCGGCTCTGCCACAGATTTCTTGTGTGACCTTCAGCAAGTCATTTTATAACTTGGTATCTTTGCTTCCCTCTCTCTCACAAAGGAATACTACTACTGCTTTTCCCTTGCACCCACCTTTGCCCTTTCTACCATTTGAGAATGTCAGATTTTTGGACAGGAGATATGCTTACACAGTGCCTCACTATGGGAGTCCCCTCTCCTCTGAGATGACAACAATAAATAATCTTTTTCACTGACTCAAAGTGTTATTGGGGTTAAATAAGTAGGCCTATTTTTTCAAACCTGAAGCCTCTGCAAGGCTTTAAAGGATAACTTCCACCAAAAAATTGGATCAAATCCACCAAGATGAACACCAGCACTTGTTTCCTCCAGATTGTTTCACTCGATTCACTAAAATGTTTATTTTGCACACAGAAAAAAAAGTTGCTGGAATTTCTAAACTGCATTAAAATTAATCCTTTGATTCTTTACAGTCGCCTTTTTGAGTGCTTCCTTTGTTCCAAGCTGGCGCTTACAGGAGTTTTCATAACCAGTAGGCAATCGAATACATCCGTCCTGTTTGCAGTTTTTACTGTACTTTACACAAACAAAAACGCCAGAACAGTCCAAAGTACATTTCATACCTCTGAGAGAGAACAGCAAAAAGCTTAAATGCTGCTAACCGTTCCAAACAGAAGACAAGACGCTGAACAGAGACACCTTAGTTTGCTGATGAAGCCAGCCTGTTAGATTCCTTTCTATCCTGCATGTCAGGCAACCCAGTAACTACTTGGCTGTCCAATGATACTGGTACAGGTTCGCTCTGAAAGGCAGACTGGAGTATAACAGCAGTCACCTTTCAACAGAGGAATCAGGTTTACAGTAGTGCCAAGAAGTGCCAGCAAAGCTGCAGTCCCACTGAGCTAGATCTAGTAGAGATAGCTAGGAAAAGAACAGTGCCTGCCCCAAAGAATTTACAACCAACATGCATCATGTGATACCCAATTGTAATTTTGATTCCTGACAGCAGTTCCACAGAACCAGGGAATAACACAGCTTCAATGATGCTGCATTTACTCTCACTTCTAACAACTCCTTCCTGTATACAGTACAAACAAAACATTTTGAGGCTTGGATCAGCCTTGTGACAATTAAAACGAAACATTCAATGGCCAATTATTTCTTCCCTCTATGTCCTCTTTCCTGCACAAAGCTGGTAATTTACTGGCGTCTGTTGTAGAAGTTTTCAGCTAATGGCTCTTTTCCCGTTATCTGAACAGGAAGACACTGGACTACCATATCTATGGAAGAATCCAGGTTGGTTCAAGTAGCCCATATTACCATCAGTAAACCTCTATCTCATCAAGATTTAAACAGATCTGTTGCCACATCTTAGAGATGTTCTATTTCCTGCTGATAAAATGGCGAATTTGTTGCTCAATATTCTGTAGTACTGCTTTCACAGAAGAATGACACTTAGTCTCTGTGGTCTTCTGTGTACAAGGAAGTCTACTCATTTCTCAACAATCACGTAGCTGCAGCAGACAAGGCTCAGGTGTTTTTAGCCTAATGTAATGAACAACTTCTCTGATGCAGTGATAAAATGGGACTTGCCTACACTAACACTCAACTTCTGCTAGGATTGCTGCAGCTGCGCTACTGCTAGGAAATAAGTACAAAATGTTCACGTGTGCACACAGGGACACTCGAGCAGGGAAGCTAGTACCACCACCTGCAAATGCGTGTTACTGTTTATCTTCACCACAGAGGATACAGGAGAGGTCGGTGTAGTCATTACAGCTCAGGACTGTGTTTTTGGCTTTATTCTTCTTATGTTTAGTTATTATGTACGGGGGGGGGGGTCGAGCAGTGCCTGGAGGCCCCAATTGAAACTTAGACCCCCCCCCCCCCCCGGGCTTGGCATGGCACAAACATAAAGCAAGAGAGAGCTGCAGCTCCCAAGAGCATCTGGAGCAAAGCTAGGCAGAAAGGTGAAGCAGTTTTCCCAAGGTTGCACAGCAATTTCAGGGGCAGACAGGAACAGAAACCTGGCCTCCTGACTCAAACTTTGGCAGCCTCTCTCCCAGGCCATGCCAACTCCCTGATTTTCCATCTTTTATATACATTCTTTTCTTGTGTTACTGTACCAGCCATATTCAGTACTTTGACTCCAAGGCACCCGCTTCAGAGCTTTGGACATGTCGCTTAAGCTCTCTGTCCTTTATTTGGGCCATTGAGAAAAAGAGAATACCACCACCAACCCTGCAGAGGTGTGAAAAGGCTTCTTAGGCCTCTGGATGAGAGGCAGTGTTGAAGTTATAAAGCACTCTTTTTTGTAGGAGAAGTCAAATTAAAAATTGATCTCTAAAGCAAAGATGCTGTAATGTTCATATGTTGCCATCGATGATCTCACTTATGTTTTACTATCATCCAAGCACTAACAATACACTTTGACCTGTTCGTGAGGTGGGAATAGTATGTTTAACATGGAAAATAATGGTTAAAATTTCTTTGCTGTGGTTAGGGGGATGATAATGAATGAATGAATCTATGAAACTTTAAAAACCCACTATGAATAAAAGGACAGCCCTTTTCCCCAAGCAGGTTGTAACCAGAACATAATGCAGCCTAGGTGCTTTTTGGTGTTTACTGCTTAAATGAATAATGTTCAGAAAGCTTCCCTTAGCTGTGTTGAGTACTGATTGATATCAGTGCCATGCTGTACAGGTCAATAAAGAAGAGAATTTCTCTATTACCACAGTGATTCATGAAAGTGATTACTCCAACTCTGACATGTCTTTAAAAAAAAAAATCAGTGTGCAGGGATGCATCTGCCAAATGCTTTTCAAGTCCTCCCAGGGAGGGCCACTGATTGAGGCAGGCAGTAACCTGCCTCTCAGTGCTGCTAAGGAATACCAGACTTCACTTTGCAAAATGCAGCTGGTACACTGTAAGAAATGTCACACACATTAAAGACAGCAGTCTGAGAAAATGGCATTGACAATACTTACATTCCCTCTATTACTGGATATTAATTAATCAAGTGCAGTCACAAGACATCTGTATGCCAATGCCAATCCAGTCTAGGCACGCTCAACTCATTGTGGATCCTTGGGATCAGCAGGGAGAAAGTTTGGTCCCTAAAGTAACTCGGAGCAATCACAGGACTGCGTGAAATTATACCAATTAGGAAAAGCCATAAACTGGAGTGTAACAGCCACTGCCTCTTTTCCTACTTACACCTCCTGTCCTAAGCCATATAAAGGGAGGCAGTACCACCAGCTTTCCCACGGGAATGCTCTGTCACCCTTCAGGAAGATGTAGAGTAGTTATAGAAAAAGACGTGCAGAGCCTTAGATCTAGGTCTGTCTTTCACATAAAAATTTGAAGGAAAGTACATTAGTGTTGCATCTGCCCCAGCAACATTAGCAGAATATGTCCATCACATCATTTCAAAGAAGTGCCTAACGTCAAACACCCCCGTGAGAAACTGTTATTATCCACAATTTACAGGTGAACCACAAAGAGAGAAACAACTTGCCTGCGGTCACACAGAGAGGGTAAAGCCCACGATAAAACCCACTTCTCCTGACTCCCAGTTCTCAGGTTTTAATGACTAGAGCATGTTCTCTCCCTTTTACGTATCCTTGTTTCTCATGAAAATAGCATAATAAATAGATGAATAGAAGACTTTTTCAATGAAAACTCACTGATCTGAGGAAAAACCCATGGTCGTCTTCTGGACTTTGCCTATTAAGTCAGCTACATTACCAGCTATCACAAGACTATACTTCATACTTGGTAACAGACTGGCCTGCTCTCCCTACACATTTTCATTTGGTAGGAAACATGTTATCTATAACGCTATGCATAATGGTGCTGTGTTTGCATTTGAAATACTGAGTGGCTTTTAAAATTTGGCATTTTGAACTTTCAGGGAGGAAGAATGTTACTCTCATGACAAACTTTTAAGTCTATTTCCTGAATCTGTTAACTGTTTACTCTCTTTTTCTCCCTCTTGGTCACTTTAAACTCCTTTTAAGTAAACACAAGCCCACTTCTTATCATTCAGGTGTCAAATAATATTCCAAATGCAAGAAAGCAATGTAACAATATTTTAATACATGGAGGCAAAGCCTGTGAAAGCAGCTGGATGAAAACTTTAATGAGGACGCTGAACATCCATTCTTAAAAGAGCCTTCCAGCATATTTTATGATAATGTAGCAGTTTTTGTTGCTCTGGTATGTATGCTACTGGAATCACAAATCATTACCAGTTATTCACTTTTCTTCCAAATCTCTTTGGCACAAGCAGGTCTGATCTAAGAGAGTCTAATTCTTTTCACGCTGACTTCAACAGGACAGGATTGTGTCCTGGGTGTTTTGGGTCAACATCCATGATCTTGTCCCAGAGATTTCTGTCAGATTTTTCTGTATTAAAAACTACAAGGCCAGTCAAGAACTCTATGAAATAAATCTCTCACTCTATTTTGGACCCTTGACTACTTCTAATATCCAGGAGCCACATTTTGCTCT
>NW_017729001.1:19253555-19264317 GCF_001723915.1 Gavialis gangeticus
GTGAATTGAAGTCAGATTTTTCTGTATTAAAAACTACAAGGCCAGTCAAGAACTCTATGAAATAAATCTCTCACTCTATTTTGGACCCTTGACTACTTCTAATATCCAGGAGCCACATTTTGCTCTCATGATTTTAATGGAGGTGTGTATTATTTAGCCTGTATAGATCTCTGCTGAAAGCAGGTGCAAAAGACACCTTTTCACCTAGATCAGGGGTGTCAAAGATATGGCCAGATCCAGTGTGCAGAGTCCCATCATCTAACTCGCTGTGCTGCTGCCTGTGAATCTTGGACTGGACCCACCCAGCACGTGAGATGTGTGGCAGGCAGGCCTTGAACACCTCACATAGCATGCAGGGCTGGATCTAACATGTGCTGCATGCAGCGCACAAGGCTCGATGAGGTGTGTGCTGCATTTGAAGTGGGGTCAGGTCTCGAGTGTGCCCCAGGCAGCACGTAGGACTGGTTCCAGCGCACATGCAGCATGCAACACGCAGGGCTGGTCTGGGGTGCTTAAACCAGCCCAGTTTGCTATACCCAGTGGGTCGGACTGGTCTACACCACTCAACCAAACCTGACACTCCTGACCTAAACAATTTTTTTCATGTTAAAAACTATCAGACCCAAAGCAAGTTCTCTACTTTGCATTACAGAACCAGATAAAAGAGGTCTGAGCATGTCTCTGCTCTGGGGAAGGCTGAGGATTCAAAACTGCACTTAGAAACCTGGCAACAAAGAAAAAGATGGCAAATATTTTTCATCTGTTCTCAAGAAGGGTATGGTATTTTTCAAGGATTTCCCCCTGACCTGCTTCTTTCAAGAGAACTAAATCTCTGACAAGCATCAGTTTCAGTTTGATTAAAACTGATAGTTCAATGTTAATGAATCAACAACCTGTTGTGCTAAGCAGCAATTTAAACAGGTATTGCATTTTTCACCTCTAACTTGTCAATAAAACACATTCACAGAGCAAATTACGATAGAGGTTTTTCAGTTCCTGCTGCAAACCAAACACCTGCTTCTTCTTTTTACCCTTCTAGGAAACATAAGAACAAAACTTACTAAATCCTGCTGAAAAGAAATGACTTTTACGTAACTATAGCTTCATAAGAAATAAGGTTGCACAACCAGTCGGCAGAAGCCTGAATCATATATCTTGTTTCCAAGGCTTCCCTCTGCTTAGGTTCACAATTTTAAAATACATTTCCTTTGTATTTGTATTTTCTCAGTATTGTTTTTCTTCTCCTTTAGGGAAGCAGAAGAAAATAAACTAGGAAGTTAAAAAAAAAAAAAAGTCAGACCACCATATCTCTAGGAAAAAAAGTGCTAGAGCTCCCTTCCTATGAACTCCTGCTCATTTTGATCACAAGAAGTATATGGGAAAAATCACTAGCAGCAATGAACAGAAAAATCTTTTAGAGAGAAAACTTGGAAATACCAATATTTTTCCATGTGGGCCTTTGTTTTGTTAAACCACGACCAAGAGCAAATCAATTATTAACTAGTTGGAGTTATTTTCAACTTTTGGTTTCTTCCACTGGGCGTGGAAAGATTCATTGGCAAAATAACTGCTTTATTCCCACTCTTGAGTGGGTGTACTTAACAAGAACCAACCATTGGAAGCTGCAATCAGACAAATTCAAGCAAGAAATAAAGCACCCTTTTCTTAACAACTACGATGATTGACCAATGGGAGAGGTACTCAGACAAGAAGTGGTGGGTTCCCCCATTGACGTCTTCAAATCAAGATTAGTACCATTCTGGAAGCATTCTTTAACACGTTACGGGGGTTGATGTAGAAGTGACGAGATGAAATTCTGTATTAGACAGGAGACTAAATGATCTAATGTTCCCTTCTGCCCTTAAAATGCCCTCCATCCTTCTTTTAGTCAGAGAAGGCAATTTTCCTGGGGGAAGCCTTAGAGGACTGTTGCCTCCTTGCCAGTGATGTTGGCTGCTGTCTAGCCAACAATGTTGTTTCTTTTCAAGGTAGCTGACTCTTTCCCCTTAACGACTAATTACTACATGTCAAACTTTGCTGTGCTAAGACTCCATTGGCCTGTGGCCTAGAATCTGCACTCACTTCCTGACTGCCAGTTGGCACCTTTTCACAATTTTTGTTTTTAACTCTTTTCCTTTCTTATAACCTTTTCCAGGCTGGGAAATTTAAAAGGAGCCTGACTGCCCCCATGGGCCTGGCGGCCAGGGCTGAAACGTACCAGTTTGGAAATCGCTCTTTGGAGTGTGAATTTATGACTTCCACCTGGGCAGCTGTCAGTCTCAGCTAAGTTAGGGGCAAGATGAAAAAGTGTCCACAGCGTTATGCTGTCTCTGCTTCTCAAGATCTATTTTAGAGTATACCAAGGACTTGTGTTGTAAGAATTTGGCAATGCTAGTCGCACAATGACAACAGGGGCAAGGAATATCGAAGGAAGATGAGATTCACTTATGACCCAGCCTGAAAATCAGCGGTCGCTGCCTCAGACCACCATTTACTTTGAGGCTGCTGAAGCTCCCTCTTCACACAACCTCGGACCTTTACAAAGAACAACTGCAGCCCGGTAACAAACTTTTGTTAAACTCCGTTCTTCACTGTCCACTTGGCAGGCATCTTTGGACGCTATTGCAATCAACTCACCGTGATGCTGGATTTCAAGACTGGAAAAATGTTGCAATTTATAAATATTTCCTTTTCAATAAGCCACGTTGCGTGTTACATGCTGAACGTATGTCAGGTGGAGAAGGCAAGGGGCAGTGGGATTTTGAAACAAAATTATTTAATGCTTTTTGAAAAAAAGAAAAATCACTGAAAACAGCTCAACACCCAGAAGCAACCTGACGGTTCAGTAACAAACTCTATGGAAGAGAAAACATTTTCAATAAGCAAACATATTTTCATCATGAAGCCCCCAAGAGTTCTTTTTCTTACCAATAGTGAGAAAAACAATTATAGAAGTAGTACCAACAATATGACGGGGGGAGTGGCCCTTTTCTGTATTATTAACGGTCAGTCATTGATTCTAGATGGTCCCACCAGGGCTCCTAAGCATTTGTTGTGCTAAAGTAAAAAGTACACAGAAGTAAAGGATTGCAAGGAGACTCCTGAGCCATCCAGTCCATTTCCCTGAATTCACAGGCAACTGTTAACTCAAGGAGTCCCCAGAAATTACCACTTTAAACTCTCATGCACAATTACAAAGCACAGTACCTAAAACACTAAGAACACTCTACTATGCCATAGGGAAAAGCAGGGGAGATGAGGGAACTTCCACTGCCCTGCCACTGCAATGACGTAGAAGTAGTTGGTTAGTATGTGCTCAGGTGAGCTTAGGAAATTGGGTATATGCCACTCTAGAAAGGAAGGCAAACCCCCCTCACACCGTGCCAGTTTGAGCTGGGTTGGGGGGGGGAGCAATGTCTTCCTCACCCTAGATGTGGTGATCAGTGTGATCCTGAGCAGGACAGCAAGACCCCCCCACCCCAGGCAGGAATACACCGCTCAGTCCAGGGAGATGGGCGATGTCCAGAACACACGGGGTTATGGAAGCTGCAGAACAGAATGGTTCCTTTCTGGAGGAAACCTATAGGACGTAGGAGGGACGTGTCCAATATCGTTTCATACAATTTCAACAGAGATCTACAGAAATTACTATAAAATATCAATGGAATTTTGTAATCCGAAATAATCTTTTTACATTTTGCTCTAACAACGCAATAGAATTCCACGGCCAGGACAGAATTCTCTATTAAAGTCCATCACCTGGTTTGAAATACATAGAGGAAAGTGATAGTTTTCTGTTAAATTTCCCAAAGAGCATTCCCATAAAGGCTGCTAGCACTTACTTCTTTAAAACTTTTACCAGGCTCATGACAATTTTTTTTAACTCTCTCCACTGACTTCAAAGTATTTGGCATCAGGTGCCACAATTTTTTAAAGCATGAATTTCAGCAGGCTATAATAAACTCAGTAAAACAAACTTCCTAAGAGCCATTTTGCCTCTGGCACAAATTTCTTCACAGTCTGGGACCCATCACGCTATATAGCTTCACAGTTTAAATACTGTTAAACTGGTCTTTATAATATTCAAGAATCTCTCTCCATCTTAGCCCTCTACAACCAGCCGTCCCTTTGTGCTGTCTGAGAAAGCTGATGAGTCTTGGAGAGTGTCCAAAAGAGCATCCAGACTCTGGAGAACCCAGGAAGGGAGCTGAGTACTACAATACAGGAAACATCACCCCCCTCCCATTCATACAGACTGGCCCCAGGGTATTTGTCCCCTTACGCAACCGAGAACAGAATCGATTCCAGGAATAGCTGATACCCACTGAAGAAAGTGCTCAGGGGTTGTACTCTCACTGCTGGTTAAACTTAATAGTTCAGTTTTATTCCAACTAGACAACATTTCTCAGACCAAGTAACTCACATTCTTCGCAGTGACTCTGTCTGGGTTTCTCTGACGTTGCCAAATCTTCTACTCCAATTCTGTCTATCTACTCCCTTATTGGTCTAAGTGTTAACGAGACTGAGCTAACAGATTGCGGCATGTCAACATGCTGAGCTGACATCCTGCTGCCCCTTCCACGTCTACCCAACTTGAAGCTTTTTCTTTCTGTTTCCCTTCTGGATTATGTGTAACTTACACTGAAGTCCAGGAATGCCTCTTGCTGTGGCTGCCCAGACTCTCTTTTTGGCGTGTGCAAGGACCCTGAGGGAGTTTAGCTGAGTCTGGCTAAGTCACATGTTTGCCCTTTAATGAACATTAGGAAGTAAAAAGATTCTATGCCATTTTGAGGCTTCTATTAGCTACAAGGGCTGTAGAAAAGGTATTTCTAGCCATCGTATGCAGCTTGGGTCCAAAAAGGTTTGCAGGTGTGACAAGGAAGGATGCCATTCACCACCCTGGGCATCTTGTAGGCATCCTTAATCTGAAGTGCTCTAGCATTGCAGTTTGATGCACTTTACTGTCAGTTCCTTGTGCTCCTGAACTGTCCACTGAACAACTTTAACCGATAGTTATTCTCACCCACTGAACTACAGCAGCTCAGTACACAATGGAAACATATGTCCTCGGAAAGACCGCTGCTGGGTGGGATAAGTGCTACAGTGGCCATCTCCTTCTGTATAGCCCTCCTCCCTTCGACTGGACCAACAGTGGCGTTTGGTGAATTATAATAACTTTACTGCCTATATGCTACCACACACGATATGGGCTCCAGGGAGGGAAGAGGCATGGGGCGGGAAAGGGGACAACATCAACGATACTTGGAGCCTTAATGTTTTGCTTTGATTAGTTTAATTTCAGCATTATCTGGCAACAGAAACTCAGGTCCTTGAACAATGGCTTGCAGTTTTTAAAATTTTGTTCAGCCAGCATGACCTTTGCAAGAAATCTAGGGAAAAAAGAAAAGAGCAGGATCTCTCTTTCCTAGGGAGGACTGTGAAGCGTCTCCCAACTGCACTCCTGAGCGTGAATCAATTTTCTTTCAGTCGATAACTAGCGCAAAGGTTCTAACCTTCATTTGTGCTCCAAATACTCAATCGGGGATGTAGAACACATACCAATTAAGCAATTCAGCTAAAATAAGAAGGCCGTGAACCAACATCGTTGCTGCAGCTGCCCCTGAGGGATCGAGGGTTAGCAGCTTGGGGAAAAGGTAATTTATTGAGCTTAATACTCTGCGAAATGTTCTCATGATAATAAGATTGTAAGATCGTTTTAATATCTGAAGTCATGTTGAAAAGGTCATTTCTCATCTTTTACGCCTACCTAAGTCATGTAAATTAGAGCTACTCAAACAGAGTTGAGGATGTTTGCTGCCTAAGTTTTTTCTATTTTTTTGGCTGAAGGGAAGAAAAAAGGCTGGCAATCATGAGTGAGACCTGCTGGTCACAACGGACCAAATCAACACCTGATGCAAAGTCATGTGGCTCTGTGGATTTGAGAGGAGCAATATTAATGTGCACCAGTTGGAGATCGGGGGTGAAATCCTGATCTTCCCTGAAGTTGATGGGAGTTTTGTCACTGATTTCAATATGGCCAGGATCCCACGCTTAGAAGAATGGATTGTATTTTGTTTTATTTCTGTTAGGTCTTTTTATTTGTTTCAAATGTTCTAACTTGGATACTGTTAAGACACTGCGTATCTGTTGCAGGGGAGGAGAGTATAGCTGAAGTCAGCCAATCTGCCAAAAGTTTTATTACTAAGGAAAATGGGGCACTGGCAGTTTCACAAACATTCTCCTATCCAACATTTTTTTCCATGAGAGAGAATTAATTTGGTGATTTTCTTTTCATTTGGTCATTTTCTTTTCTTTTCTTTTTTTTTTTTAATGCTTTCTCGGCAAAAAATCTTCCCCTCCATTCAGCTCTGCCAACATGCCTAACTCAAAAGTTGCAGATGCCTCTGCTCTTCTAGTTCGAAGCCTCCCTGTCAGAGAACCAGAATCATGCCAAAACGTGATGTTTCTGTGATCTGGACAACTATCTGATGCGGACTGAAAGGAGCTCATAACACATTTCACATTTGTCCATAATCCATATTCAAAGTTAAGACACCACAGGAATATATATATAACACTACCTACAGCTTTAGCTTTGTCCACGTGTTTGATGCCTTAAACACACCATCCCATTGTGTTAGGTCAGGGTATTGTTCAAAATAGTGCTGAATTAGGTTTCATGATGATCTAGAAGACGATTGCCGTTCCTATTCCTTTCTCTTTGCCCCCCCTTACCATCATCGTCACTATCATCTCTCTACTAAGTCGCCTCTTCTTATCCACCTCTCCAGATATGCTCAAGCAAGTCTTCCCACCTAGGTCTCTTTGCCAATAATCTCTCTCTTCCCTTTTTGTCTGTGCAGTTGTCCCATGTCTTGACTTCGGTTGGCTTTGCATCTCAGGCTGCAAGTTCTTCAGGTCAAAGTAAGTGCTTCTCTGTTTTGCAGAGTGCTCTGATAGTCCTACACAGGAAATTAATTATAAAAGGATGGTGGCAGGTATAATTCAATATAGTTTAAGGTAAGTGCTCAGAAGAGTTGAATATTCACCATTTATCAAGTTTGCCAGGCTTTATTCCTTAAATATGCATCCAACTCGACACACAACTTTTCTGCTGCTGCATCTCTATATCCAGGCTTGCCAATTTCTGTGCATGCAAATTTCCCAACTAGTCATCAGCTTGAACTCTTCCTTTGCCCTTTGCCATCCTCCCTTCCAGTCATTCTAAAAAACTCCCAGAGGGAGACAGACCGAAACCACTGCCAAGCAACGTCTTAGTCATTGGTTCCCCGAGTGTGGGATGCTTTGAGGAGGGCTGCAACCTAAACACACCAAGATTGCTACCCATATTATTGTACCACCAAAAATAAAGATGATAACATGGGGTCAGGCTTCTCTGTCATACCAGAAAAAATGGGAGGGAGAGGAAACATCTGGCATAATTGTCTTCCAAGTCTTCCTCAAATTGGTTTCCTGGGCAGGGTGGAGGAGAGCGTGTGGGTGTTGGACAAACATGAGTTCCCTTCCACAACTCCATAGATTATTGATGATTCACTGGAGATAAAGGTCTCGCCTGTGGTTTTCAGCCTTACAAGATGTCTCTGATCTGGTTAGCCAGGGCTGTGGAATTGACATTGCCATGGACTCTGCTGCGCTTGGTTGCTCTACTCAAGACTAAAGGTTCCAGGCAAGAGCGACGGCAGGATGGACATGAACATGGCCATATCAAAACCCAGTTCCTCCTACAAGCTCACTTCTGCTAACTTATCTAATGGCTCTATCATATTCTCAGTGACGTGAGGGCCTGACCCTTATTGTGTGGTTAGTAAGTACATTACAAAAATTAAGATACAGCTACAGAAGGGGTCTGAGCCAGCTGTGCTTTTCACATCAGGCAATTCAACATGTCGAGGCAGCACCAAATAGGAAAACCATGAAGGCACAGAGGAAAATTGACTGGCATGAAACCATCCCGAGCAAATATTTGAACATTTTTATTTAAGCCACAGCATAGAAGGTAAAGGCCTTTCATTTGTGCGCTAGCTTTATCAAAGGCAAAAAAACCCAACAAACAAAAACAAGAAGGCTTAACTACAAAGATCTTCTCTTCTATACTGGTTTCAACCTGGATGTTGACTACCACTAACAGGCTATAAACGCAAAATCGAGAGACGCAGAAAATATCCAACTTGTTAAAACATTATTACTTACAGTGTCTTTCCCCCCTCCTTTCTTTGCCTCCCATTTAATAGCTACTAACTAAGTGAAGTTCCCAGAATACAATCAGAACTTACATGCCTGAAAAATAATAAATCAAGTTTGCTTCACTTCTGCAAAAGACCACTTTGCAAAATTCACACCACATACTGGAGAAGCACGAACATGTGTTTTTTTACTTACTGTGCAGGAAAGTCACAGAGGCAGGCAGTGGTTACCTTAACAGGAAACCTACCATCTAGTCTATGCAGCATGTGCCAAATACTGCAGCTTGCATGTTAATGGATGATAAATTGTTATTTCATAGAAAGACGTATTTCATACACAGCTTAATATATGTTCATAAAAAAGGCTGAAACTTGTTAATCCCAGACATTTATATTTTCAGCCAATTTAAAAAATACTAGTGCAGTTTTTGAGAAGCCAATATTTCATTGCTGACTGGAAAAAACGTCTGCAAAAAGGAAAATAACCCTTTGGGTATATTAATAGTAACATTTACAGGATACTTTTTTCTTCGCTTCTCCAAGGCATATCTGTAATGCCGTTGAAGAAAAGTTAAGAATACAAGATTACATGGAAAAATTAAGCATTGTGTCTGTAGACTGTACAAAGCCAGCACGTTGGAGATAATTTTGCAGAGTAAGTAATAAAAATTGGCAGTATAGAATCAATTTTTTTTTAAAAGATCACTTACTCTTTTCCATAACTCATTTTGTATACATTTCCTGTCTTTGTTACGCCTTTAAGAAAAGTATCTTTCTCTTCGAGGGTCTACAGGATTACCTACCTCCTGGGGTCTTCCATGCTAAAAACTGACAGCAACAGCTATGTTTTGGGGGACTTCATGGAGTCTCTGGTATAACTTGGCATAAAAGATCTGCTTGAGGTAGTATTCTTATTTTTCATTTAATGTCCTGGTTTGAAGAAACTCCAAGTTAGTAAGATGCAAGGCATCTCAGGATGCTGTGGTCAACATCATGCCAACAGGCGTGTCTTGGTTATTAGCTCCTCCTTCAGTTTCACCCATAGTGATATATTCTGATCATGTTGTTCCATAAGCAATTTATATTTTAAAATCGAGAACTAAGTATCTTGTTCAGATCTATTCATCAATCTAACCAATAGTGGCGAAGTGTCATATACCGACGTCTCAGCGTATGATTGTTTCTACATAGCCAGCGTTTTAACACTCCACCATTCTGCTGCCTGTTATATTTTAAATGACAATATACACAGAAAAACACCTCTGAGAGAGTCTGTTCACTGAAGACCATTCACCACACATCAGTGACAACTGCAGGGGTGGGCAAAATGGCGGATCTGGCTGGTGGCCAGACTCCATTTCCCAGCAGCCCCTGCCTGCCTCACTGCAGCCGGTTTCCATGGAGATGCCAGGAGTGCAGGGCTGTGACAGAGCAGGGCCAGGGTTTCCATGGACGCTGGCCCAAGCAGCTCTGGCAGGGCACGTGGCTGGGTGGGGAGCTGCTCCAGGACAGGCGGCCGGGCCGGGATCCTGTGGCAACGAGAGAGCTGCAATCCGCTGCTTGCAGGTACCAGGCAGGGGCATGCAGGCAGTGGATCGCGGCTCTGCCCCGACTCTGGACCACGCTGTCACCGCCACAAAATTCTGGGCCTAGCCTTGGCCCTGGCCCCGGCCCAGTCATACCCCCTGCCAGTGCCGCTCGGGCCAGTGTCCATGGAAACTTTGGCCCTGCCACTCCTGGGATCTCCATGGAAATCAGCTGCATCAAGGCGGGCAGGGGCTGCTGGGAAATGGATTCCACCACAGGTCTGATCCGGCCCGCGGGCCAGACTCTGCCCACTCCTGCATTAGAGAGACCTCAATGGTGCTCTTGCTCACAAGCTATCTTGTAATCAGTCCACTGAGGATCACAAAGCAGTCAAGTGGATCACTTTCAAAGTTGCAGACAGAGCAATATATGGGGCAGAATCTGAAGGATGTGTATGTATGTACGGGGTTACATGAAGGAGGTGGTTAACTTCATATATCTGAAAAAAGATCAAAGATTGCTAATTCAAAGTTCTTTTATGCATCGAACTTCACAGATGTTTCCTTTATCAGCCTGCTAGAAAAATGTCTCTGTGGTTCAGTACCATTCTTCGTAAAACCTCAACTGCTTTGCAATGAAAGAAGCCTAAATTTAGGTTAAAGTTTTACTTACATTTAGTATCAAATACCTGACCACAAATGCCAAATTACTAAATTTCACCTCACTATGTTTTATATTCTCTTTTTGGGCCAACTGTAGTTGTCTTCACTCAATGTTTGTTTAGGCAACTATTCTGTAACTACCATAGGAGTACTGCTGGAGTAAATGGTTTGGTTTTCTTATAATCTTGTTTTCCTAGGGTAGAAAAAAAGATACTGTAAATTATGCACTGAAGATACAATTCTATATCTATAGTTATTTTAATTCAGTGGCAGATGTACAATTTTGAAAAAGGGCTGTATTACAAGAATGTGGACCAATAGCAGAAATAACAGAACTTTAAAACAAACAGCAACAAACATTTAAGGAAG
>NW_017729001.1:19269317-19287203 GCF_001723915.1 Gavialis gangeticus
CATAGGAGTACTGCTGGAGTAAATGGTTTGGAATACATTTTCCTTTCACTGCTATAAACTCAGTATTAACTTCCTCGACTTCACAGGTGTAAACATGAGATAGATATGGCATTTACACAGAAAACAGAACAGGAGTCTTCCACCAACGGTCACCGATGTTCCCTTTTATATTCAACCTCTAAAATAAGGATAACTATATCAATAAACCTTAATCTTTTTCTCCCTCTCTCTTACTCTTAGGTAGGCCTTGGATCCAATTAAGATATCATTAAACATTAAGGTCCAACAGTACAAGAAAATGCACAAGGGAGCACCTACAGAATTGCTGCGACCACTCTTCAGAGAAAAGGCCATAATCCCAATTAAGGATGCTGGTGTAGTTGAACAGGGGACACAATGGCATGCTTTGTGACATTCAAGGAACCTATGTGACACTGGAAAGGGGTCAGAGGTGCAGTGATCCTATTTGTGTGTGTGAATGAAGCTGTACATTGTTGGATACAAACAGGGTTTAAATCTCTTTTCACTCTGCCAATACTTAGCTTAACTATCCATACTACATTTAAGGCAAATTTTATCTGCTTAGTGCATTCCTCTTTAGGGGCTGTCTCCTGCCCAAATACCCAGGACACACTGCAGTACTTCCATGTTAATGCAAGCCTGTTAGAAAAAAAAAATCATTCTCAGAGTTGACCATGTTGCCAGGTTCACTTATTTACTTTTTGTTTTTAATTTTAATTTTTCAGTAGCGTGGCCTAAACTACAGGACTACGATAGGAGATGGAGGTAAAACATTCCTTCCCTATCAATACATCCTGTCTGATAACAAGCCAGTAAAACTGAACCCCACTCATGCAAAGCTGCCCACGGGGTCACCTCTAGGAAACCCCATGGAAGTCAAAGGGTTTTCAGCAAGGGTGCTGGAACCTGCCAAGGCAGACCAATTTGCAGGATTAGGGATTTAGATAGGACAATGCAGTTTAGGGAATATTTCCTCTCTACCGGCCTTAGTTTAAGGAAATAATTTTTGGGTGCTTCCCTCAGATTTTCGAATGGGCATTGGGATTCAAATCCGCTCCTCCCCTACCTACCTGATGCAGCCACCGGAAAAAAGAATTATAATAAAAGGTTGATTAATTATGAGCAATAACTGGGACAGCATATCATGAAAATTCCATTCTTGTTTACTCAGCTAATTCACTTTTTATGAGTGTTTAGGCTTTAAAGCAAAACAAAGCACTAATTACCCAATTAACGAGCAATTAAGTTACTGCAGCCTAATAGCCTGTACAGTGTCTGCCTTTATGAGTCTGATGGTGAGTTAGAGACCCATTAAACAAATTTATACACAGCTGTAGCAAACACTACATTTCCAGAGATGTTACATTACATACTAATATTTTCACAGCCCTGAAACTTCATTCACTGGTTTTGTGAGTAGAACTGGCTGGCTTACTCAGTAGATTTCTGATAAAAGGAAAGTCTTTTACATTTCTGCAAGATGCAGGGGGAGGGAAGGAGGGATACACTATATTTCAAAGCTTATTGCTATAGCAGGTGATTTCCAATTCAGCTGGACAAAATTAATCCTGGTTTGGATCTTTCCTCCCTTTGTGCCTGAATTTTGGATGGAACTTCAAAAGCGGGTCATCTTGGCTTTCTCAAGCTGGGTAGCGCCAAGGCATAATAAGCAGAGTCAAGGGCATAGTTTCAACCTTGACTCTGGCATTCCCTTCTCTTGAGAATTTAGGTCAAACCCATGACAATATTTTACTGCAGTTGGGTGGTTCAATTTTTACATCAATAAGTGTACCCTGCTGTGTAATTTTAATTGCATTAAGAAACCTTTTACTTTAAAACCCTCAGTTTAATTTCAGCTGCATAAAATGCATTATATTGATGCTTATTTCCAAGCAAGATTAATCAAAACACAATTTTTTATATACATATATATATATTCCCCCCCCCGGCAGAGACAGGTGTCCATTTATCTCATATTACTGATAACAACTCAGGTTATCTTCCCACAGATAGGGACAGTATAGTTTGAATACAAAATACATTATTAGCATGAGTAGCCTTGATGTGAGAAAATCTACATGTTGTACATATATCTTTATATGTATGGTCAACCCTGCCTCCCCATGACTGCATTGTTCTACCGAAACCTGTAGTAACCATGGCAGTACACACTGCATGTTTAAACCCAGTGGTCCTGTTTTTGAGGATAGCAAGTATTTTTTGCTGCTGGAGCTATAGAACTTCTGAATATCAGGTTCTGAATATGCACGCTGCTGTAAGCATATATGCTAGGCCAGGCTTTCGGTTGATGCAAGTAGCCATCACTTCACTGAGTGGTTAAGTGGGATGAATTCTAGCTTCCAGTTCTGGTGGGGAACACTTTGGGGGCCTCAGTGTGAGCACACTTCCCTTTAAATCATTGCTGTACATAGTTTCCTAAGTAGGACATTTAGATGCCCTTTTCATGCAAGGTGGCAGTCTGGTGACAGAATCCGCTCCCTGAATGGGGGACCTATGGAGAGGAAGGCCAGACAAGGATTTTTTCTGCAGAGTCCCGAGGAAGAGCTTCCCTTGAAAGTGGCATGATCTGTGACAAGAACTATGCCCATTTCTAGCAGCTGAAGATCTGGCCTACATTAACAGAGTGCTTGTTAATGAAATAAAGGAAATAGGAAAGTCTTATTTACGTTGTGGGCAAAACAAAGTTTCCCCTGCACAACTTAAGTTAAAAAAAACAAACCAAAAACACGAGTAGTTTCTCGTTGAAAGGCCCAAACTGCTTCTACTTCCAGGTTGCATGGAGAAGTGGCTGAGAGCAGTTTCTGCAAGGAATTGAATTTTTCTGCAAAAGCAGCAGATGACAGTGGTACAAAACCACATCCGTCCCCACTTGCAGCCATATGTAACCTGTCTGGCTTGTACGTTGAATGCGCAAAGGTAAATGGCCTGCAAGATGAAACATGATGAAAGGAAACACGAAGGCAACAAAAACAAGATGCAAAGTGTCTGTGATCATATTCAAGAGTGGAAAATGTTTTCCCATAAGGATCATCCAGCTACCCTCACCTACAAGTCACCCAAATGTGTAACACAACAGCATCTGGTTCAGATCAAGTAATTTCTCCCACTCCTACCTCCTTTTCTAAGGTCTTACCTGGCCTGTTTTGTATTGTTCTGATTTTTTTTCCTCCTGAAGTAATTTCAAAGAGTGAGTGTCAGATATCAAACCCAATATCCTTTTTCTCATTAGCGCTTTTCCCGTGCAGACCTTCAAATGCGGTAATAATTAATGAGTCTGTGTCAGAAAATGAATAAAAGATGGCTCAGATGCTTCACTGTTCAGGGCTGACCTTTAGCTGAGTCTACTGTATTAATATATTCTTGTGTTGTCAGACTCAAAAGAGCTAACTGCCTTATGAATTATTTATCAACACAAAAAGTCTTAACCAGAAACAGTGTTAACATTAATTTCTAACCCTCTGTGTCACAGCAAAGCCTGCCTGCACTGCATAATTGAATTTTAGTTTTAGACAAGCAATCAAAGCACAAGTCGCTGTTGTTGTAAGTGTGGCTGCCTATGATAGCAGGAGGAACGGCTGCTCTTTTTGCACATCTGGTGCATTACTGGCAGTTCAGGTTTCTGTGAGCATGGAGCCAGACTGGAAACAAATGTGGAATGTGTTTGCAGCAGTTGAAAAGCATTGCTCCTTTCTCTTTTATCCCACCCCTTCCCTGCAACTCCTCTAGATGCTGTGCTAATTATTATGCTGCTACTTACCTTTCTAAATGATACAGGTATGGAAATTATGTTGGCATCTAAGGCTGCGAATATATCTGACATATTATACCTAAACACTGGGATTGCCTAAAGGCTAAGGTATTTGTACCCATCCTTTTATCCATCTATTTATTTCTGTGATAGGATTCAGCCACAACTGTTTTCCTGTGTGTTTAATTCTAGAGAGTCCAGTCAATGGTAGCCTTAGCAGAAAAGGATTTCAAAAGCGGTTGCGCCCAACCCCTTTTGAACAAATACCAAACCAATTCACAATTTGTGTTTAATTTGCACTGTGTTTACCAGATTAGCTATAAGACCCTGGCATATAGCCTAGCATTTATTTGTACATGCGCTGCTCTCAACCAGGAGTTATGGTGCACTCAACCAAACAAAGTATGAGCAGCAGCAGTGCACATTGGTTCAGTACAGAGATATAATATTACGTGAGCAGGATTAAAACAAGAATGTACATACTCTTGGAATACAGCCGCTTCGGTTCCTTCCCCCAGCAGAACCTACTGATATACATTTTTATTGGACTTGTATGTCACTAGAGAACCAGGTCAGGATTTTTCAATTTAGTCCAAGAAGAGCCCCAGTGAGTGAAACTTGGGTGCCCAATGCTCTTAGGTTTCTTTGAAAATCCCAAACTCAAGTAGTGAAATGAATCTCCTGGACTTAAGAGCAAAATCATTATCCTTCTCCCTAATTACAATACAGCACTGAAGGAATTAGACTGTAGGAGTCAGCCCTAGGTAATGGTCTCTCTAATCAAAGTTGAAGGAGTTAACATTATGTAAGGGAGATCAGAATCAGGGCCTACTGCTTCCCAACTGCAGTACATTAATTGTGAGCCATGAAGGCTGAGCTTACGGAGCACTACAAAGGGTTTTGGATGGCCAATTAAAATGAATGGAAATTGGATGTCTCACTCACCTAAGCAGCTTGGAAAGGTTCAGCTTTCTGTAAAATCTAGCAGCAGCCATGAGAGTAGGAAACAGGGGTATTAATACAAGTCAGATGACGAACTAGGTAATAAAACTTTGACTCATAATAGCAGTCCTACGTGTCACACCTTTATCAGAAGAAAGTGGGTGACTATGAATGTTTGACTCTGGAACTACAAAATGCTGAGCTTTGTGGGTATTTGACTGTGTAGTTCTGGCTTTTTTGCCTATGAGTACCAGCCAATTTCACTGGAAAAGAAAAAGACATTATGTTTCTCATTCCTCTGTGAGTCTTTCTTAAGGGTAATCTTTAATTTTTTATGGGCTCTGGGATCTTATGAGCAGAGGTTTTCTCTTTCTTTCTTTCTTTTTAAATTTATTTTGTAGTTGTTTTTATTTTTACTCTGGAGGCTACAGTGGAAGAAATCAGTTTTTGCCAAACCAGATATTTTTCCTTGGCAGTTATTTGTGTATTAAATCTAAAGTTAATTTGTCATGACATAGTGAAGAGCAATTCTTGCAAATCACTTCATATCTCCACAGAGCAAGCTCATATGCACATCAGTCACTATTGTATCTGCCCACTTTCCTCCCCCCCACAGTTTTTGAGAGTTGATAACCTAGCTCCTAGCACATTCAATGTTTTTTTGTAGTTATTCTTAATGCTCACAACACTTAATACTGTGTTAGACTGTTTGGAAATCTAAGATGAGTACATACTTTTGCCATAAGCTCTTAAATTAGTTCCAGTGTCCCCCTTCAACTCAGTATTTACTATTTTTTTTCCTAATTGCAGCAGTGCACGGTGACAACCGGTCCCCTACTGTATGTCTTTACAGCTATACTATGGAAAATGATTCTGTGGGCCAACTGGAAGCTGAAGAGTTTATATAGGAGCCAAACAAATTAGGTTTAAGAATGAGTGATATATGGGGATTGACTTTTTGCCCTCACGGAAGGCTTATGAAAGGTATATTCCACCTTTCATGCAATGCAAAATTGGCAAACGGATAAAAATAGCTCATTGGTTTATAGCTATTCCACAGATGCTTTGCCCTGCTTCATATATCCCATTGTTTTCAACGTCCCAAACTCGCCCTGTCGGTTGTATAAAATATATGTTACAATTGGGGATATTTTTTTAATCTTCCACTTCAATATACCAGACTAAGCTAGTAAAAAAATGAGACGGTCATGCTCTTTTAAAATAACAAAACACCCACCCTGGCAGTTATGACATAACCCAGCAGATTTTTCTTGTTACTTTGCTGTTTTAAGTGCCTCACTCAATGTGAATCCAATTACCAAAGCCTTTGTTTTCTCTAACAAAGGGACTGTGTTTTGGGGCTTGGTCTCATCTGGCTTTAATCATCTCTCATGAGGGGACCTCAGTAACAACCACCTTGGGATACCTTTTATGACAGGTTTAGGAAAGCACAAGGAGCAGGGGGGTGGCTTGAAAAGGGACTAGAAGAGGTACGAGTAGAAGAGGAGGAGGGGAGGTTGCTTTTTTTTTTTGACAAGTGCATAAGTCTTTCACTGAGCTCTAGTAAACCTGTACCCTGAGAACTAATGGAAACAATTTGAGTGGGTCTTTTTTTCCCTTGAACCACAGTTTATTTTAAAAGTCCCCGAAGTCTTGAAAAAAATAGCTCTAGATCTTCACTGGCCTTGTCTTTGAAAATGGAAAGCTTTACTGCTCCAAATGTGCCAAGTGGACAGCACATACAGACACGTTTTGATTTTTTTTTCTTTTCTTTTCAGACTTGTCTGTACCAAACTTTTTCCATAAGACTTCCAACTGGTGCAGCTCATACCACGTGCAAAGAAAAAAACTTTTTGAAATCAGTAGTAATCAAATCAATAGCACCAAACACATCAGCAGCAGGTCCTATAAATATACTAAGGGATGGCAATTCTCTCTGTCAGGATTTTCTTATCCACTTCATCCCAGCAGGGAATCTTGATTGCTCAAGTCATGCTTTAAAAGTAATCATTCCAATACCAGACTCGTAACCAAGGCCATGATCTTTCCTATTCCTCTCCAAAATACTACATTTAAAAGGGAAAGCAGATGCCAATAAAATACCTTTGCTCTTGCCTTTTTGCAGTACAGCATATGAGACTATCCAGCATGGCTGGATTATTCCTGTGGTATTATTCCTGCAATGTCATGCTTATTCGGTATTATGTAAAGTCTGCCGGAAGTTTTAATAATCTCCATGGTGCTTGAGAGATATTATCTAATTGTGTGAATTCATGTGTCTGGAATAGACTTTAATACATAGATTGATGTTCATCTTCTTCCAATGCTGCTTTGTCTTTATCAACATTTTGGTAGTCCACCAAAAACAGACATAGTCTTCTGGACTAAGTACAGACAGTCAAAAAGCCTGAGCCTGAATCGATTCAATCTTTGCAGGTTAATCTAAACTGCACAGATTGAACTGATAAGCAAGTGAACAGACATTCACTTTTGATTCCAGAAATGCAGCCACGTGCCTGCAGTAGCCCAGGCCAGAAGCTGGGGTGCTAGAGCACACCTCCCTGCTAGGCTGGAGCAAACAGCTTGGGCCAAGGGTAGCCCATCCACCCTGAGAGGTGGGGGTTTGTGTAGGAGGTACAAAGCATCCAGGGATGCTGGGGGGACTTTGAGTTAACTTGAATATGAAGGGGATCTTTGACAAGTTCCATAAACCGATTTAACCTAAATCAGCTAAGTCTGATACTACATCCATCCAGGTTTATCTTAAACCAGTTTTGGCCATTTTGAAAGAGGTTTATGTGCACTGAACTTCTGTTGTGTTACAGATTTGAACTGTTTTCTGATTACTTATACCAGTTTATGTGTCATTTTTGTCCCTAACCCTGAGGACTTGCACAATCTTAAAGGCTGTTAGTCGATAAGTGCTATAGCTTCTCAAAGGCCCTCCCCTTCTGCACTAAAATTAGCCACCAGGTCAAGAGAGTCTAATTTAGCATAATACTGATGACTGAGACCAGAGAATCTGGTCACGTCTTGTATTGCATCTGGTAATTACTTAGTGTTTCTGCAGTTTCTGTCTTGACTTACCAAATTGGAATATTTTAGGATGAAACACTGTTTCCTGCCCGCCCCTCACTTTGTATTAATGCATTTGAGTTAGAATATTATATAAGGTACCATATGAATGTCCCCAAAATATAAGCATATGCTGTGTGTTGTCTTAATGCTTCCTGCTTGGCTTTGAAAAAAATGTACAGCACTGCACTAGAGCCAACAGTGCACTTGACAACTCTATACAAATCACTATAGCTACTGTGTTAGGCTGATCTGGGCAATGACCCAGCCAGTATGATTTACCATTACAGTAACTATCATACATTTCACATTGATTTACCAAGTCCTTATACTAGGCCTGGAATGAGAATGTATATTGGGTACAACAGGAGAAATCCAAGCATAATTAATCCATATAACATGCCAGTTTAGAGGTTTATGTAGGCTTTAAACCAGAACCATCAAAATTATTGGTAGTGAAACTGGAGTTAAGGTTGCATAAGCCATTCCATTCAAAACCCCTTTCTCTATCCACTAAAAGCTTCCAGCTAACTCAGAGTTACGTGTTGGAAAATTTGAAAGAAATCTAATGAGCCACAGGGTATGAAAAATTAACATTGCCTCAAAAAAAAAAATCTTTCCTCTTATGCTCTCATCTAGTCTAAGCAGGTTGTGCTGTTTAACTGGGAAGGATAAATGGATGTGACATGTCTGAAAACCATTTGGTTTAGAAATAAACAGACCAACTAGGCTAGATGCTTGTGAAGATAATAAATAGCATGTACTGAGGGCCCCTAAGTCTGATAATGTCTACCAGCATGACCTAGTAGATGAAAAATGACATGTAGTCACTATTATTATAGTATAGTATTATTTTAATTAGGGTTTGGCCTCACTTTAAGGACTGAACTCCAGAGCAGAGTTTTTGAGACAGCAGGTCTCCGTTTCCCTCTGAGAGACTGAGGTGGTTGCTGGAAGAGCTGGCAGTCCAGCACAAAGACCAGGGAAGGCAGACAAGCCTTTGGAGTGACACCAGTGTTAAGGTGGATGACAGGACAGGGCACTTTACAAATCTAACGTTTAGATTCTCACCTATTATTCTGCAGTAAATTTAATTTGTGTAAAAAAAGCATAGTCTTAAAATACTGCAGACTTGGGGGGTTGATAATGATGGGATAAATCTTTATACCTTTGTGCTGCAGAAGTTCACACAAGCCCTGAAAATTAAATTTGGAGACAGAGGTGACCTTCTGCAGCACCGAATACTGAGGTTTTGAAGGGGGAGAGGCAAGGGAAGGATAAACCTAATTTAGGTTGAAGTGATTAACTTGTATTACAAATCACGAAATGAGATAAGATTATCATGGGGACTGCACGGCTCAGGGGACTGATAATGGGATGCAGAGGTTTTCACCTCTCAGTTCCCAGCTTGAATCCAGCCTGAGTCAGTAGCAATTAAAAGTTGTTACCATCTGATGGTTTGTGGGTAGTCTGAGCAAAATGAGTTTGGTGGTTTCATTCCAGTTCCCAGCTGACAGGTGTCTGCACCCTAAAGGGATCACAGCTGGCCCAATGGAGACGGAGCTACTTTCTCATCCTTAGGGTTGGTCTATACCACCATCAGCGGTTGGATGGCAGATGGGTATGCCTAATCAGGCTCACTTTCATCTAGTTAGTGCAGGAAACAATAGCAGCAAAGATGCAGTAAGAAAGATTTCAAGATGGGCTGTACATGGACACAGGTTGCTAGCCCACCCTTTCACCACAGCATCCTTGCTGCAATTACTACCCATACTATCTAGATTAAAGCTAGCGTGCCTTTGTCTATTTATGCTGTGATCCCACCTCCTGATCCACTCTTATAGGTGGCTCCTCCAGTGTACGGGACAGGCAGAAAACAGCAGCTTGCACTGCACGGGCCATGGGATAAAGAGAAGAACTCATCCCTATAGCTGCCATCCCAGCATCTGGCCCTATTGCTCTACTCACAGAACAATTCAGAAAGAAATGTCTGATGGGCTTCATATAGGGCTGGATGACCATGTCCACAGGCAAATAATGTTCTTTCTGGGCTTTTTTACTCTTATTTCCCTTTCCCTCCCACTCCTCTTTTACTAAAGAAAATCACTTTTCTTTGTCACCATTTTAATGATTCCCAGAGTGTTTCACAGCACAGACATAAATCTGGAAATCAGCCCTCAGAAGGAAAGAGAGATTTCTCTTCTCTAAATCACCAAAGTATGCTGAGCTCTTTGTAAATCCCCACAACAATGTAACTGTGGTTCTCCCATCATTATGAGGAATGTTTTTGGTGGCTTGTTTACAAGCTAAATAAATAGCTGCACAAAACATCTGGAACCACAATATGTCTTAAAAGGCTGCCTTTCAGAAGAGCTTAAAGTCTCGATTATTACTGGTCTCAACTCCTTCTGATCTGATTGGGGTATATTAATAAACTTCATGGAAACATTTGCTTAAAATATGATTAAAAACACATAATTACTCATGCAGAGAATTAAAACCACTAGTGCTTTACAGTCTGACTGCATTGATCTTTCTGTACATTAAAAAAGAAAACACAATTTCCTTGGGTACTGGAAAGGCCCAACTGTTCAACTAGCTAGGGAATAACTGGAGACACTTCCCTGCAGGAGGTTTGGCAGTTCAATGACTAGCGCCAGGCTAAAAAGAAACATTTGAGGGGCCAATTCTGCACACGACCCACCTAAAACTTGCACAGAAATCAGTAGGAATTTTGCCTACATAAAGAATAATGGCTTTAACAATGGGCCTTTGGAATCAATGACGCATTGCTTGTTCCTAAGGACCCAAACACCGGTAGGTTCCCAATGGAAACTTTCCAGGGCCTTCAACAGAAAGAAATGGTTTAAGCATTAAAAAAAAGAGTACACTGGGCTGAAGTTATTCAAGCTTTGTATTACGATTACCCTGACGGTACATGATGAAGGCACAATGTAAGGTTCCCCGAGTATTACCAGAGCCATTGGTTTTGCTAAGAAAATGAAATGCAGAGCTTTTGCAAACAGTTAGTTTGCTTAAAGACACATTCCTGTCAATAAATTCTCTCCAAGAAGGCTTAAACATTTCTGCAGACCACTTGGGTTTTGTTGTTCAAAGCTTGACTTTGTATGCGTATGATGAATACGTAAAATGAAGAATAAAGATAACCTCAGTGGCGGAGAAGGACCTTTGTCAGGCAAAAAGGCAGAAGATCACACCAATTAATACCCCCCCACCCGACTGCTTAGTTGCAGGAGCATGGGGCAGCTTGGGCGGTGTTCAAATCGATACTGGGCACGTCTACATGTGCCCCTATGGCACTGTTCTTACTGCGCTGTCATTTAGTAGTTCCTTTTGGAAGTAGTAAATGACAGCACAGTAACAGCCTGTCTTGCGCGGCGCTGGCGGCAAATGCTTATTTTTAGCTGCTACCTCACCGTAGCAACGTGCTATAATGAGGGAGCTCATTGCTCTGGCGACATAGCTGCGGTGTCACAGCGTGTGCCTACCACTGCTATGGCAATGCAGCACCACGTGTAGGTGCACCCACCCAATGTTATTTTGAAACATCATTTCTGAAACAGGATTGCGTAGAGCCATGGAACTAGAAGCCCCCAAAGTTAACCGCAGTCCAGAATGAGCTGCCCATGAAGATATCTCGTCTGAAATATGCATTGAGTGAAGTCAGTGAAAAAGATAAGGGAGAAACTGCTATCGATGTGCAAGGCCCTGTCGGTATGTGGAGCCCTACTGATCCCAGAGGGGTTTGGCGACACTCGTGGCAAGCCCAGCAGTTCTCCAGCACACCATCCATCCCAGCACTGCAGCCTGACTCTCCAAACTGAGGTCGCTATCCGAACCAGCCCTCCCTTGGTCTCAGATCACTTGCACTTAACACCTTCCAGGAACACGTTTCCAAGTCTCGCTCGTCCTGAGCACTTTTCTGTGCATGTAAATCCTGAATCTGGCTGCCATAAATTAATGGAGAAGCTACAGCCCCACTATACCTCCTAGGGAGAGAGTGACGAGAAGCCCTGACTGCTATTGCTTTCTATCTGCATATATGCTTAAAGACTGTAAAATAAATTAATGGAGAAATCTAAAACATAATGATAAGGATTCCCCACTGAACAGGTGTTTTTTTTCCATCCATGAAATTATAAGTTGCCAGGAAAAGACATGGGCCCAGCTCAGTTTTATTTCAGTCTCAGCTCCTTCCATTAAAATAATAACAGGCTTTATGTTCCTGAAGCTGTAATTAAACAAGCGCTTTGGAAGGAAGACCTAAAGCTTGTTGTACTGGAAATAAAAGGAAAGCAGGAGCAGAACGCTCTGATTGGCTCCTCCCGATTCGCTTTCTCCCTCTCCCTGCCTCCTGGTGTGACTTTTTAGCTCCAGCTCTCATTTTGACACTGCTGTTTTTGGTTTGTTTTTTTTTTTTTTAAATGAAGAACATTCGTCGCTGAGGTACAGTCTCCGACTGTATTTTTAAATGTAAGCTTGAGATGATGCAGGTCTTCAGAACATCCCACAGACCAGCCACTGCACTTGCTACATTTTTTTTCCTCATGCACATTTTAATTTGCCATCAGAATCTAACAGTGCTAATCACAAGAAGTCCTTCGGGTACTGATCATTTTTGATAGCTCAAAACACAAATGGCAAATTCTACTTTAAAATGCCTCGTGCATGTTGAGAGAAATAAAAAACAAACCCTTCCAGGCTGCCTCTGCATTTATAACACCAAATACATTTGGTCAAAGGTAAAAGAGTTCAAAAGGGAAAGAAGGCTGTTATTTATTCCAAGTTTAGATCAATTATATCCATCATAGGATTCAGGACATACAAGGGAAATAAGATGTTTTCACTGCAACAAAACTCATTTAACTTGTGTGCAACCCCAATAAATAAGAGAGCTTCAACATACCTCACAGATGAGTGCAGATTTAAACTTAAGATGTGCTGCAATTTATGATTTTAACGATCATTAGAGAAAAAGAAGATAAGGATGATTTTCAGATTCCTTCACCACTGCCAATATATACTTCTCTGGGTGCCCCAAAACACAAATATTTACCAATATTATAGCAGTTATATTATCATATGCAGCTAACACGCAATCTAGATCAATAAGGCTGCCAATCAGAAAGGCCATGTGATTTAATACCACCTTTCAAACTAAAATTACTATAGAATTAAAGGGAATAAAACAATTTGAAGAGGGAATTTTTTAAATAATAAGAGTCCAGGGCTACAAATAAACAGAGTACTTTGTGGTAAGGCCTGCTGGCTTGATTCCCCCATCCAGAATGAGTGCCCATCTGACTGAAATACAAACCCCTGTTCTTGAATGCCTGGTGACTTGCAGGGGATAAGCCGAGGCCTCTACAGCTAAAAGCATGAGCTGCTATAGCCTGAGGTAAAACGCCACGCTTCTGTAGCGGGGGAGCTGGAACAACTCACATTC
Source organism: Gavialis gangeticus (assembly GCF_001723915.1). Classification (NCBI taxonomy): domain Eukaryota; kingdom Metazoa; phylum Chordata; order Crocodylia; family Gavialidae; genus Gavialis; species Gavialis gangeticus. Next base: position 19,282,592 of record NW_017729001.1, read on the forward strand.
TTTGTGCATTGTCAGAGAGGGGAACCTGTAACAAGTACAACCTACGGGTTGCACTTGCACCCTGCACGAGGAACATGAATCTGGAAACCTACACGGGAAAGTCGCATAATATTTGCTCAGGGGCTACATGAAATTAGTGTTCATGGGCCCAGGGTTCCCTATGCTCTTCCATTCCTTACACGCTATATGTGGACTTGCTGCTTGCACAAGTGCCCCAGAATTAACATGGTTCCTTGAGGCAGGAACTGCTCGTCTGTGGGAGCAAGGGGTTCACAATCTGTTTTGCAAAGAGTGTGAGTACAGCTATAAGGATCTTGCGTCAATGAATATGGCTTTCAATTTGGCACTGAGTTGAGGCCAAAGGAGACAAACGTGGAATCAGAAAAACAAAGAAAAAGAAAATATGGAAAGGCTTTTGCTGCCCAAACAGAGGAGAGCTAACAATGTCCAATTAGGAAAGAAACATGCTCCAAGAGACGGCCTTACCACTGCACCTGCATTTTCAGAGATACTCAACTGACCACCGCATGTCAGAAACCCTAGGCAGATAATTACTTCTGTAGTCTTTCAGGGATAACATCCTGTGCTTCTTCATGGCGCTCGTAAGAATCATGCCATTAATGGCAGATGTGAACATACTCTTACTACACATCCCTGGCAAGTTTAATGTCACCAGTGAAAGGAAGATTTCCTCTCTGCATTATTGAATGTCATGAAGTTAATGCAGTGCTGTATCTTAAAGCAACATTTCTATCCATCTGGATGTTACAGACTTATGCGTATCCTCAAATCCAAAACACAAGCCATTTGAAATTCTAACTAATAAAACTATTATCTAGCTCAGGGGTGGCCAACCTATAGTGTTGGTGTGACAAGTAGCGTGGGCAGCCTCTGTGTGGCATGCAGCAGGTTGGGAAGGGGAAGGCAAAACACTCTGGCAGACAGAGCAGGATGCAGAAAGCAGAGCAGCAGAGTGCTAGTGGCTTATCTGTTCAGCAGTTCCATATTGCGGGCACTCATACATTACATTAATATCTTACTGTAGTCTTAGTAGGGTAATTAAGGGAGATATTTAGGGATATTCTCCAAGCATCACGATTTAGTCTTCTAAGGTGCTTAGTACTTTGACCTTAGTTACCAAAAGCATCCATGAATATGAGCAGTCCCATTGAAATCAGTATGACCATTCTTCTTTCATATGGCCAGCTATGACCATCCACATGCTTGAAGTGAAGCACATTCTTAAATCTTTCAAACCACCAAACCAGAATGCTTATAATCTTTCTAGATTGAACCTTGGAGGCATACGCATCAGACGTATGATCAGGCACTCCAGTCTGTTTGAATCAAGCAAGACTTTGAGTGCTCAGTTCTGATGAAGGCTACCTCTTTAATGAATACAGCCAAGATACTGCCAAGTAGAGACGATGACTTTTTTTTAAGAAGTTGAAATCTCCAATGGAATATTTAAAGTATGTTTTGTAAATAATTTTCTGCATCTTACAAACAGCCCTAATTATCACCAATGGGAAGTACTCCATCACTGCTAAAGGAAGGTATAGATGAGACAAGGGCAAAAATACGTTTGCCCAGTCCACCTTAGAGCTTCCATTATTAACACAGGTAGAAAGCTGCCCTTTGGGAATAACAGGAAGGTAGATTTCTAGTGTAAATTCACCCCTAGAAACTACAAGTCTGTAATGAACTATATAGTAGAAAATGATCTTTTCTAGCTGTTTAGCCCAGAGAAGCCAGGATCTCTCTGAATAATGGCATCTGGAAAAGGAGGTCCTTTCCACCCGATACACACAGCAAATAACCCAAGTAGAAAAGTGATGCAAGATGATGCAGAGCCTTAAGTAAAACATTGACAAAATAATTCTTAACTAGTTATCAGATCTCTTTGTCTGTTACAGCTACAGAGTGCCCAGGGAATAATCGCAACTTTGAAACAAATTACATACTGGTATTTCCTTAAAGACATACCACATGAAGAATTTTTTCTTTCCTATTGTATCTTAATTGTTCCTTAAATTGTTTCTTAACAGATATCTACATGGAAATGCAATGTTTTGGTTTTATCTTACAGCTTGGAGATTAGGCTTCAAATTAAAATGGAAGGGTTGTGTTCCAAATTTCAAGAAGTGAGGTATAAATAGAGTAGAGTTAATTAGCAGTGTGCTGATAGGTGCCTGCACAACAAAGACTGCATTTTGCATTTTTGTGCCCTAGCATAACAACTCCTTTACAGCAACTGAGCAGGGATACCTCATACCAGCAGTCAAAAATAAGCCACTGACACAGGGCATTTATTTATGAGAAGAACCGACAGTAGGGTAAATGTAAATGAGGGTGGCTGCATGTTGATAAATGCATTTGACATCACAGAAGAAAATTTAACCTCCAGAGGCTGCCTGTGAATTCACTGAAGGTTCATGCGAGTTTCAGCCACAGAATACAACATGGAAATGCAGGGCAGGCTCTTGTCAGATAGGAGGAGATCTATTCAGACTCTGCAATTTAGTATTGTCCTTTCCAATAAAAGTTAAAGATAGTTGGAAGCTCAAGGTACATAAATGCTGGAATTTATAGCTATAGTTGCATGATGCACAGTTCAGTAGGGAGAGCACCACAATTAAGTTACACTGTAACTGTTCTAGATTATTTTGTTGAGGGTGCAGGTTGGGGGTGGTAAAAGCAAGAAGGGAAATAAATTGTGGAGTACTGGAGATCAGTGGAATAATTTATATAATGTAGAAAAAAGGGACCTTCTCTTGGAAAATGTTACCTCAGAAGCAAGACTGCAGAGGGACTTCTGATAATGAATTCATCTTTCTGGAGATGTGTTTGCTGCTGCAGGATTATCCCTCTTGTCTTGTCTTGTCTTGTGCGTGACACTGTGAGACGCTGCCCTGCCTGCCTCTCCTGGGAGGGTCCTGTGCACATAAAGAACAGACTGACTTTTCTGGTGCTTGCAGAGAGAGGATAAGATGCACTGCAAGGTTTTAGAAGCAGTAATGAGAGGAGGGATTTCATCTCAAAGACAGCCAGCTTCAGCACCAGCAGGGGAAAGCATTCAGGGCATAGGCAAGAGAGTCTCTCTGCTTTCTTTTCTGGTACCTGAAAACACAGCAGCTGCATACAAGGCCTTCTCAGCCCCCAAATGAAACATGCTCAATAAAGATGGGCTCTTCAGGTAACGTACCTGCCATAATGTAATAAGTGAAGTGACTCCTGGGAATGTGCAAACAGGAGACTGTCAGAGGCTCTCCAACTTTGGCCAAAATTAGCTGTATTTTCATGGACTACAGAGTCGCAGGTGCTAAAGTTTCAAGACCCCTGGTTTAAAGCTTGGAGAGGAGCTACAGCTCCTCATGAAAAAGTGTTTAGAAGCTTCTGGTACAGGGAAAATAGTCCTTTTCCTCCTAACCTTGCTCTGAGAAAGAGCCAAACCATTTTTGCTGAAAATGGGAAGAAAAAGTGGAGGCAGGGGAAGGAGCTTGTTTAGGATATCAGCCCAAATAACCGACATTTGGCAAAGTTGCAAGCAACTAAAATCACTCTCATAATGAAGAAGGCTGAGCAACCTCCACAATGTGCATTGTTACCTAAATCAACTCAAAGTAGCACCACTACAGATCATGTGCAGTTATCAAGGGGAAAAGAAGACAAGAAAATGAAATACAGGTGATATTTTCGTAGGGAAACAGGCAGTGCACAAAACATGCACTAGTGGTAAACGCAAAATTAACTACTCTGCATTCATGAAAAGATGACAGCATTTTAAAAAATTATTTTTAAGAGGCAAAAATGTCTTAGGGTAGTATCTTTTATTGGACCAACTACATAGTTGGGATAGAGTTAGACAAGCTTTTGCATGCAAGACATTCTTCATCAGGTCATAAGGCTTGTGGATCTTGAAAAAACTGAAGTTGCAGCATGACTTATTTTCCTTACTGTTTTCCTGAGATACCTATCAGATCAAAACAGCTGGCGACTGAAATGGAGGAGAAAAGGATACTAAGCAACACACCACAACATGACTGATGAAGATATTCTGGATTAGATTTGCTTCCTCTTTCTTCTGGGTTTTACGTAAAAGTGAGATGCTTGAGAGAGAGCGAGACAGTAATCCCATCATGTTTTTGTAACCTTTGACAGACACGTTTTTTACTGTGACCTCAACAGTAGGTAAAGTCAGAGCAGGATAGCTGCAGCTGCTAACTTGAAGAGGAAGTCACACCGCATGACCACTTTCAATAAAGAAAAGGTCAGGATCCAGTTGGCAGGCGTAAAAACACAAGAACTGGCATTACCATCAGGAACTGGGGAGGAAGAGTGCTGAACGGAGGGGCTATGATAGCCATGGCACAAGTCACAGTTAAGCAACTTATTTATCATTATGCCACACCTATTAGCAGTGAAAACGGGGCTGAGAATAGCTGAGAATTTAAACCCCTGAGTTCTAATCCTGGTTCTAATAATGACTTACCCCAGTTCAGCAAGTAAATCATTTTCTCCACTCCCCCGTCAGTGGAAGTGAATAAGTAGTACTTAGGTGCTGTGTTCAGAGGGGTGGGCTTCAGGATTTATTAATAGTTAAAGTGCTTGA
>NW_017729001.1:19292203-19301787 GCF_001723915.1 Gavialis gangeticus
GTACTGTGTTCAGAGGGGTGGGCTTCAGGATTTATTAATAGTTAAAGTGCTTGAAAACTGGAAATTGTCGCCCAGCCCCACAAAGCAAATGGGAAAAGAGAAAGTCAGAATGTTTTACTGAATACAAATGGAGACTCTCATTCTCGGTGCTGATCCCCTCCCTCCCTCCCCCACTTAAAAGATGTTCTTGACAAAATGTCACACAGTTCATATGAAATTTAGGGGAGGCGGGAATGAGCTGCTCATTTATCATGTCTTATTATTAAAACTACTCAATATATAATCTGTTCTTCAAATGGTGCTCTGTTGAAACAGTCAGATAATCATATTAACAAGGTGAATTGAAGAGAAGAGGAGCATAGTTAGTACCTGTCATTTAGTAAATGCTGCTGTATGCACTTTATAAAACACAGGTTCTTCAAGTAGCATTTTAAAATACACTATTTTGGAGGCTTATATTTTACAGGATTGATTCCACGTGCTGTAATAACACGCTGCAGCTTTACGTAAGAAATGATCACAAATAAAATCCGAGGTTCTTAAATATGTAAGAATCATTTCAGCTACTGTATTGCAGCTATACGTATTTAAAGCATGGAGATGGTAGACATATGGCGTGGTACCATATTCTGGCATGGAGGGGGCAGGACAGCAAGGAGGGAGAAAGAAGTCTGTAGAAAGTAACATGAGAACAAAGATTAAGGTGAAAAGTATATCCAATAAACTGTGAATAGAAATTTCAAAAGCTGGAATTAGGTGTCTTTGCTTTTTGTTGTCACACAAGCATCAACTAATAAAGTATATACATAATTCATATGATACAGTTTTATTTTTGTTACATGGTTCTTCTTGCCAAAGGTACAAAACACTTTGACTCTGCTGTCATCATTTATTTTATCATCTAAGAACCCTGGGTAAAAAGAAGTCCTTTTCCTGCCGTTTTGCTTGCTTTAGTCTCTGTACATTTCCCAGCTATGGCACCTTGTTTGGATGTCACATTACATCCACATGTAAGTTCTTTAATTATACTCATTTGGGTTCTTTTATCATACTTATTCTGCTATTAGTGTATCTGAAAGCTTGCCATGATACCTACAGTGTCACACATATGGCAGGAGTATTGTCTGCTCTGTGAGTAGGGTCCAGGAGGAGGTTGAGAGCATAATTGTGTGAGCAGATCTTGGAACAAATGCCAGCGCTGATAAGAACCGCTAAGAAACAGGCACATTATCTGCTCCCATGAGAATGCCGGATGTTTTCTTTTATACCCTAATTCAGTGGTTCCCAAACTCTGACCGATTGCGCACTGCCAATTTAAAATCATACAACCTTAAGTACCACCAGCAAACTTTTCCGTTCAACCTTAAGCACCACCAGCAAATTTTTGTCATAGAAAGTAATGATAATAAATCTGTTAACGCATACCACAGAGAGGTTGTCTGCATACCACTGGTGGTACCTGTACCACAGATTGGGAACCGCTGCCCTAATTTCAATGAGTTTGCCCACCTCTATAAACGGCACTGACCCAGCTTCACACATACAAAACTAAGTTTGCTTTATACCCCTCACTAGTTCTTTGACTCATAGAATCACAGAAAATGAGGGTTGGAAGGGATCTCAGGAGGTCACATCTAGTCCAACCCCCTGCGCAAAGCAAAACCATCCCCAACTAGATCATCCCAGCCAAGGCTTTGTTTACTCAGGGCTTAAAATCCTCCAAGGATGAAGATCCTACCACCTCTCAGGGTAACCTGTTCCACTGTTTTACTACTCTCCTAGTGAGAAAGTTTTTCCTAATATTTGACTTAATGCAACTCCCTGGAGCCTAGTAGCATGAAGGTCATCAATAAGCTAACTTCTGGGCTCCTCCAGGCAGCTGATTATGGAGGCAGCTATGGTCCTCACCCAATTGGCTAAAAGTAATTAGCTCTATTGAGACAAAAAATCCACTCCTACCTAACGCCCTTTATAAATGGTGTGTGCTGTACCATGATCCTTACTCCATAAGGAGCAGAGCAGGGGCTAAGGTGTAAGGTGCTAATCTAGGTCTGTGAAATGTCAGGTCCAGGGAATGCCCAGAATCTCCAGCGCTTCCCAGAGTGCTCTGACAACTTTTTACAGAGCTCAAAAGGTTCCCTAGAGCTCTGAATTTCTCACTTACCTTGTTCCTCCTTTCCTCATCTCTTTGTACCTCCTGAGCAGAGCCTTTCCCCCACCTCATCCTGAGGTTCTGAAAAGGGCATTAATTCTTTTTTTCTGCTTCAAGCACTTTCTTTAAATGATCATTGAATCATGAAATGCCCTGTCTCTGCCAATCTTGGGTAACCTAGCTGTAGTGTTCCCTCTAGATTTGCTTATCAAAGGTCAAAAACCTTGTGCTAATAACAGCCGTAGTTCCATGCATGCTAGCTACTGTTCTGACAAACTTCTGTAACAAAACTGCTGTTTGCAGTTAAATTCACTGCATCAATTTATGGATAGCTAACAGTACAATAGTCTTCCACTTGCAAACGGTTGTACTACAAGGGCCTGCATTTTCATATAACCCTTGCTAGCGTGGAAACTTTTCTAGTTAGAGGCACAAGACCAGGAGCTAAGAGTTGCGGATTCTGTTCTTAGCTTTGTAACTGAATCAGCTTATAACCTCGGTCAAGTTACTTAACCATTGTGGAAACTAAGCAAAATGATTATCTACCATCTAGTTTTGGGATTAAGAACACCCAAATACACAGTACATTTAAACATCACATTCATATATGTTTGTGCTTATACATACACGGGCACACAGTTGGCAGTACAGAAATGGAGAATTAGTGGCTTTTGTTATCATTGACAAACCTCCTTAAGATGTAACCAGTAAGGCAAGCAAGCTAATCAGTCCACAGCCAGTATTAAGTCTAAAACAATCTCCAGAAGAAATGTGATTAATTCGTGCATGACAGCTTAAAGGTCAAAGCCAAAATGCAGTGCTTCTTGACTGCAAAGAAAGAACTGACTTATTTTTATCTCTTCTTTAAAAATTACAGCAGCCATGAAGTGGCTCAAGGAGCAGAGTAATGAACGTCATAAACCTGCCTCATAAAAATGGCATTCATGCAGTAATACAGCAGGTCAGATGAGCAGGGAACATTTCATTAAAAATTCCCCTTCTTGCCTACCCAAGAGAGACTTAAAACTAATCATATAAAATGGCTGAGTGACACCATTAACGAGCATTAATATTTTAAAGCTTTAATAGTACAACAGAGCTAGGCTGTTATATCAAAATTATACAACCTTATTAGACAGTGCACTTGGCTGTATTGTACTTGAACTGTCAGTATCCCTGATTGAAAATGTTAAGGTAGCCAAGGCCCAGGGCATAAATACTTTAGATATTGTTTGTCCATACTTTGCAGGCATGCTAGCTTCCTGACGTACCCGATTCTGACCAGATACAAATGCACAGACAATCTGTCACTTCTGGAAAAAATATTATTTACCTTTTCCACATTGATGGGGGTACGAGATCGTTGCCAGATGAGCTAAGCTGGAAAATGCTGGTTTCAGAACGGCGTTCGTTAAAATGAAAGCTGATTGGAATTTGGCTCTTACTGACTGGATTACAGTGTTACACCAAATTAGATGCTGGGATGGAGTAAAAAGCCCTTCCATCTTTCCTTCACTGTAGAAGACAGAGCTTAACCATGTCTGCATGATGTGCCCTAAACACAGGGAGATTCAGGAGACAAAAGGGAGAACCCTCTAACCCTCTGTACGGCTTGGGGGGAAAAAGGAATCAGGCAAACATCACAAAGCCAGCAATACATTGAATCCTAAATTAAGTGAGACATTTAGCTAAGGATCCATTTGACAAACCAGAACTAACAGCTTCACTGGGAATCATCTGCAGTCATATGCAATAATCTTGTGAGTTAGAAGCACTTACTTACTAAACAAACAAAGTACTTCTAATGAGCAGACATTATTTCCAGGTTCTCTTTTGGCAAAATGAGATCTCAATCATACTTCTCAGTTATTAAATTCATGAAACAGAGCTAAGGGAGGAGATGTAGTCAGAGACAGCATTGAAAATCAAGGGTCTGGTAGTGTGTAGCATGTTTGGTAAGCACTGCAATTCTTACTGGTTAAGAAATATCTAAGCACTGCTGACTGACATGGTGCAAATCTCTAAGTCTTATTAGTCCTCTTCTTGATTAAGATGATCTTGAAGGTTACTTCCCTATCTTCATACTACCTACCTCTTAACACCTTGTCTGCCTATATCCTTAGACCACACAGCAACAACCAACACAACCTCTTGACAAAGAACTTCCCCATTCACCAATCACTAATCCTTCTTTAAAAGTTTATGATTTACAGGATAGTGATTAGCCGATGTTGATAAGAATGTATACTGTACACTACATCTTTAGTAGGCATTCTACTTAAGGAACATCTGAAAGATCAGCAAAGTTGTTATTTAAAAGCACCTCTTAATTACTTTGGCATTATAATGAATGTTCCTCACATAGGCACCCAGCTGTTTTGTTTCCTCTTGTATAGAGATGGAGTAGTGAATTGCTCAACAACTGCCTGAGCGATAAGACTCTGGTATTCTTAAGATTGAAGAGATAATGTTGATGACTCTGGACAATTTCCCTCCCTCTAAATGCTATAATTTTAGTCATCAATTGACAAAGGGATTTCGAAGAGAAGACAGCAATGGTAGGAGTCAACTCAATATTGGTTACTTAAACAATATTTATAGTAAACTGATGCTATGATTTTGGAGGGGGTAAGAGATTCAAGTAAAACACACTAAATTAGCAAAGATAAGATCTTCAAGTGCTAGAAATTCCCCATAATCCCTACATGCTTTCTTTTTGAGCATTATATATGGGTAGTAGAAACAAAGCAGCCTTAATATCCCAGATCTATAAATGCTATTGGACTTGAGTAGCTAATCTTTCTTGGCCATGTATAATGATGGTTGCTACTGGTTCTTTGATTTGTCAACAACTCAAAAACCTGGAGCATTCTTATCTGATACAACAAGAGGTGCCACATCCTCTGATGTGCAAAACAGAAACAGCACAGCTCCTATTATGGTAGGTCCTAGTCTCCAAAATGCATTGTTTATGCATCTGTAATGTAGATCTATGATGCTGGCTAGAATCTAATGGCTGGTCAGGCCCCCCCATCTCTATATTGCAACGCAAAAGTCAATAATAAGTCAGGCTTTAATGCGTGTTATGTGTTACCTACGAATATTATCCAAATCTCATCATTGAGGAAATCAAACAGCCCATATTTTTATAACAACAAAGGCATATAAAAAGTTGTTAAACCTGATCTGGAATGAACTAAGGAAACACCGTATGACTAGCTCTCTCGTTCTGTTTGGATTCTCACAAGCTGTTGTACCACCCGAGAAACAGACAGGACAGAGTACAATCATCCAGAATGTTGGTGTGACATCCTAACACGCTGTGAGAATAACAGCCGCCCACGATACACATGCCATAAGCAAGCTAACAATACAGACAGAGGAAAAGTCATTGTTATGCACTTTCCAGTTTAGGCTGTGAGCCTGCTTTTCAACTCTACAGCCCCAAGACTTTTCCATCATTTCCAAGTACTTTGGAAAAGTCTTTTTTTTTTTAATCTAATAATGTCAAAAGTCCTCTAACTTATAGAAATACCTGGGTCTATAGTAGAAATCACAGCCAGGGAGAAACATAAGGCAGCCATCTCTCTCCAAGGAACATCCACTATTTTTCCCCCAGAAATGAACATTACAGCCCTTCTATACAATAACTACCTACTTCTACTGCTTAAAACTTAACAAGCTGCTTGGGGAAACTATTCTCAAATCTCTGGAAAACCTTTGTGAAGATGAAAAGTCACAGTCTTTCCTATCAGACAGAGGGATGCAATATCTAGACATCTAAAGGACTTCAGCAATTTAGGACAAAAATAGCCATTTCTTTTCTGTTTGAGCTATGTTGCATTTAACAGATCTCTTCCTGAGGCGATAAAGCTTTGTATGTCCCTGATCAGCTTAGGAACACCACACTGTGCTGATGCCCATGCAGTGCCTATACTTTGTTTTGATTCCAACGTATTTTTCATCTACAATTAGTTCCCAGAAAGAAACACCACCTCGGCTATCCAAGACAAAACCAGAGGTTTGATAAATGAGGCATGGTATGAAATTATTTCACTGTGTTAAAATTTTCAAGTCATTTCCTGCTGACTTTGAATTAATTTAAGTGGCAAACCTCCCAACAGCCCTTTCATAACAAAAGGTCCATCATTACACCCTTGTTGCAGTAGTGTCAGAACACCCTTCACCTAAAAAAACTTTCGCTTTTCTAGTTGGCATTGTTGGCACCACATCTTAATATAATGCAATCTTACAATAAAATCCTTTGAATGCACAGAAAGCTTCATACAGAACACACAACTTCTATTCTATTAGCTTTACCTCCTCTTACTATCTGTTCTCAGCCCTAAGATGTAATTAGAAGACATAGCAAGATATTGCAAGGACAACCTTCCCTCTCTTTCCAACCTTCCTACCTCCAAAAATGCAAAGAAGCAAAGTAAAAACACTCCCAGAACATAAAACTATCACAAACTGTATGCAGTGATTACAGTTCAGGTATGGCAAGGGATGGATTTTAAAAAAAAGAGACAGATAAAGCTATTTGGCACTGTGCCACCTGTGAGCAGGCCTGAGACAGAATTAGGGTGACTAGGCTCTGAGCCAAGAGAGGACAGGTATATCACAGGGGAGAAGAAGTCACCAGATGTCAGTACATCTACCATCTGGCTAAACAGCCAGAGGCAATCAGGAGCAAGGAGGAGAGCCACACAAGCATAGCAGTGAGAGGCTCTCCCAGAAAAGAAATGATGTTAAGAGATTCTGTGGCAGTCAGTGGGAATAAGGTGAAAATTGGGAGGGGGGAGGAGAGGAAAGAAAGCTCCTTCTCACCTAATTCAGCAAAGAAAGCTCCGTTCTCACCTAATTCAGCAAGACGTCATTATCAAAACACAAAAGATGTGTGTGCATGTTAGTGGTAGAGGTACCCTATTGCATTATATAATCCTCCACAGAACATATGAGATCTTAGACCAGAGTCAAAGACAGACTTCCTGGTCCTAGAAAGATGTCACTAAACTCGAGAGACCCAAGAAAACAGTAACAAAAATAATAAAGGGCTAGAGTGATTTACAGATGAGCAGACACAGAAAGGACTAAACATGTCTGTCTGGTCCAAACAGAACTAAGTGGGGATAGAATAACCAAGTCCACATATTTCAGGGAAGTGATACCAAGAAACAGAAACATTTGAATTATATAAGCACTAAGAAGGAAGGAGAATCTTTATGGGCACTATGTGGGTGAGCATATACTTTAAAAAATATATATCTATATATATCTATCTCAAGGAAAGTGTCCACCTGGTAAAAATTATAAGAGTAGGCAACTTGTTGTTTTTTCACTTGTTATCTTAGTTTTCATTTGTCTTTTGAGTACAGAAAACTAATAGAGTGGTTTTTCTTTTGCATTGAACTCCGAAAGCCCACAACAGGTCGGAATGATTTTTAATGCTATTGAATCCTAATTGAAATCTCTGGTTTTATCTTGTAAATCATGTTTGCACACCATACAGTGTGAATGTATCCTGGGGCACCCTTGAAAGGATCTCAGGGTAGCCCAGGGTGACATGGCATCCTGGTTGAGAACCACTGCCCTAAAGAAATGGTGGATCCTCTCCTCTTGGACCATTATAAGCTAGATCACAAATTCACTATACTCCAGGGAGCAAGTTTGCATTTAGAAAGGGATGGAGGAATTGGACTAAAACAATCTGACTTTTCCATAAGCATTTGAAATTTAAACTTGACCTGTATGTAAACAATTTATTTTCCAGTCACAAATACAAATATCACCTGAAACAGGACTTTTGGACATGCTGGTCACAGGATTCATATTCCCCTGAGGTTCATATACTTAGCAACTCAAGGAAAGGTCAGAAGAGTACAGGAGCCTTTGGAAAGGGAGCTGAAAATAATTCTGCATTAACGCCAAAAGAAAAGTAATTGACAAAGCGGTTTGGAAGCATTTAGGCTGAGAAGTATCTTTGACAACTGAAATCATGAAAGAAATATGTAATAATTTGCCATACAGAGTGTAAAGCCCACCATTTCTTTAGAAGCTCCTTTCTTTTCAGTTCTTTAGCTGAACTGAAAAGTAATACACAACCTGCAGGGAACAAGCATCCATTATGATTACGTACCTATAAGGTAACTGCCATGGACTTACAGAGCAGGTGCATGGTTACCCTTGATTTCCAAAAGGGCTGGTGGGGAAAGGAACGCATGACATTCAGTGGTTGAGGGCAACGTCTGGCTCTGAATGCAAGATCTCTGGATTCCTGCTATCTTTGCCCAGCGTTAGCAATGCCTTTGTAATATATCATTAATATATCACACTCCTCTGAACTCTTCCACTTCATGGAAGTGAATTATTAGTGGCCTGTAATGAGAGCGTATGTGGACGTTTGGTAAGCAAGAAAAAGGGGAGTATAGAGGAGGCAGATGAGGAGCAAACAGACAAGCCCAGGAGCATTAATGGCAGGGCTTTGCTCCTAGGATAAAAACAGATTTTGATCTCTAAGAGGCTCAATGGTCCAGGAGAATGCAATTCATTATATCCGAGTTCTTTGGAACAGAAGAATTGCTCTATTTGTTTTCTGTACTCAAAAAAACAAGTGAAAATGAAGAGCTAGCATTTTCTGAGGGGTGCCTCCAGTCGAATGAAAAGTAAACCTTCCAAATATTGTCATATCCAGGTCAGTCCCTCTAGCTTTTTTTTTTTTTTTTTAGATATAAGGATATAGAAAAAACATTGCCTCCTTTAGTATCTGGAAGACTATCTGAGGAAAACCATATTTAACAGCTACTCTGATGTTCAAAAGTACAGGGGGGAAAGGAGTTAATTATGTCAGATTCCTATTGCTTTGCAACCAAGTCCAATTTGTCTTGCTCCTGGCAAAAGTCTGCATTCAAACCATGTATCTTGAAAAGCATTCTAGTCCTCTCTGCTTTCCAATTTCACCTTTGCTTCTCCTGCTCTATTCTTAAACAGAGTGCTGAGAAAACATGAAGATGATTTCAGTGGTATAATCTTTATGGATGAGTTTGTTAAAACTAGTGCTGAATTGTTCACTTGCCACAATAATTACAGAAGATGCAGAACCACCTTCTTAGGCTATATCTTCAATGTTTCAGTGCAGATGGGAGGGGGTAGCAGTATATCTTGTCAAGCCAGGCGGAAAGAGCTTGTCCTTTTTATTCATAAAGAATTTTTGCATTTCCTAGTGTATTGCTCCAGTTTAATGAAACCCGTGATTGCAAGCTCCCAAGTAGCACTTCAGCTCTGTGCAAGGACATGTAAAGCCTTCCAGCCTTTTACACAATATATTTCTTTAGCTAATAAATCAAGTCAGGCCTTTTTGAGTAGAGCATTGCTCCTTGTGAAGGAGTGAAGAACCGCCTCATTTGACAACGCAAGGGAAAAAAAAAAAAAA
>NW_017729001.1:19301862-19306957 GCF_001723915.1 Gavialis gangeticus
ACAACGCAAGGGAAAAAAAAAAAAAAGCCCTAATGGGGGAACCGGCTTCATTTCAAGGTGACACTAAGCAGAGAAAGCAAGGAGAAGCGGCAGATTGGTATTCTGTGAGACTCCAAGCAGGCATTGGACATGAGATTCCTCTGAATTGAGGTAGTCTCACTCCATTAATTCAAAAACCGATTGAGGTGGAGGGAAAGTAGAGCAATATGCATTATGTATTTGTTACAAAACTATTGTGTCAAAGCAATATTTAGTGGTAAATTATGGCACTATCAGGAGGAGGATGCCACATACATAAATCAATTTGTCTCCTATGCTGGCAGGAGTGTGACAAAAAGATAAGAGCTCATCAGTGCCATTATTTCACTAGGCTGGAGGAAGAGAGAGGATGGGGAGGGGAGAAGTATAAGGGGGAACCAAACACAGTCACTGATTGTAAGTGACAAAATGAGGAAGGCCTTGAGCTTGGAGGAGCAGAGTTAAGATGTTATCTCTAAGTTAAAACAAAGAAACAAAACCTCGACTAAATAAAGGTTGTACAATACAAACAAACTCGCCTCTCCCCTGCAGGAGGGACAATGGGGAGGGAGATGGGAGAGCCACGATTCATTTATTTTTCCAAGGACAGCTTGAAAAATTGTAAGGATTGAAACAATATTTTTGCTGGCAGAAAGGGGAGGGCAGGGGAAGGAATAGGGCTTTATCAGAATAAAGGGAAGTACAGATAGCACAGAGGTAAATGGTAATTATGGCTTTATGGAAATATCCTATTAATTACTAGGTCATTTTTTGTTTTACAATTGAGTTGTCAATTTGCAACTAATTTAGGCCATGCCAGCATAATAGCTATTTACAGATCACACAATTGCCTGTATGGGAGGAGCACATGGCCCACCGGCTACAGATGCCATTTGAGGAGCGCCAGAGGTAACTTATCATTCTGGGAGCCCAAGTTACCAATTCAAACAACCCCAGGCACTATGGGCACACACAGCAACAGGAAACATAACAAGGGAAGAAAGAAACTTCTCTCTTCAGTTGCATTCATTTTGTGATAATAAAGCAGAACGGCTGATCTGTATCCTCCAGACAGACCTGCCCTGTGGCAAGAGAAGCTGATCTGGGAAAATCAGGATTATCGCTGCTTGTAATGACCCTAGTTAATTCTGGTGTAGTGTGCGACTGCTCCCTTAATTGTACCTCCCTGGCTGTCAGGCAAAAACAGAGGTGCTGAGAACTACTGAAGAAAAACAGACTCGCTTCCTTGTCTTACAGTGTCCATTCTCACCTTTCCCATCTGGGGATGCATCATGAGCAATTCAAAGCTGCTTCAGAAGTCCTTTCAGCCCCACATGGCAGGAGCTAGAAATGTCACTTAATGTGCTATCGGAAGGGGCTTCCACACCGTGGTGAGAGATACCATTTGAGAATGGAAATGGAAACTGGGAATGTGGAATTTTGATGCTGGGGTGAGGTGTGCTGGGTGAAGAGAAATAAAGAAGAGCAGCTGTAGATCAGCATACCTCGGAGCACCGAACAAAAAATATCTAAAACATTCAAATTAAACCGTGAGCTCTGTGACAAGATGGCCAATTAAGACATCATGGGCTCTAAAAATTCTGGTAGGCTGCAAGGTTCCCAGCAGCCAAATTAAAGACATGCGAAATGCCACTGTGAATCACTATCCTTCTGTGAACAGGCATTATAGGGATCTTTTATAACTATGACAGGCACGACAGGTGTAAGCCATTCAGAAACATTAACAACTTGTAACACAGAACCAATAGAACCAATATTAGCTTATTTCCATAATTGTTTTTATGTTTATAGAGGCATATTCCCAAACATCTAAGTTTTGTTTTTTTCTAATATGTCATCCATTAACATGATAAGATAGTTACCACGTGTCCCTGCAATTACAAAGATTTTTTTCAGACCCTTAGCAAAAATGACACTTTCCTGGTTCCGCAATGACAAATTAATGCCTAGTGGTGAACTCTGGGGGCTGCTGCAAGAGTTGTGCCTAGAATTCACTTATCATTTTTGGCAGGATGGAGCAAACTTGTTTTCCTGTCGAAGGCAGGAATGAAAATTTTACAGGGCATCACTACCCAGACCCTTCTGAAGGAAAAGATATATGAGGCTAAGGGCTTCTCCCTGACCAAAAACGGGTTGGATTTAGCCAGTGAAATTAAAGTTAAGACCGGTATGGCATGTTGAATTCCATGCAAAAAGCTCTTCTTCAGCAAACTTAGGATGGTATTGGAAACCGTAAAAAAAAAAAGCTAAGGCAAAGGGGAATAAAAGAGTTTATCTGGTTATAGGTCCAGACAAAGACATGCAGATAACTGCCCGGATATTTCAGTTTCAGCAACACTGTGATAGCGACTTGCTAAAATAACTACAAGTGAGAGCAATGAAGGGCACAGGAAATAAAAATAAATCTCAGACAACAAACAACCTCAAGCAGATTAGCGAACACTTTATGAAATTATCACTTTGCAACAGTATAAACAATTTTAAGTCAATTTATAAAAAAAAAAAAAAAATTCCCAGAAGGCAATCAAGTAAATCAGGTAATTATATCCTGTAAGGGGAGATAACATCGGGAAAATTAGCAACACTTCTGCACATAAATCAGAGGAAGGAAAGCCTTCACACTTCATTTATTCATTATCACATTCTATGCATTTCCTACATGAGGAAAGGGGCTGGCAAGGGTGATGCTGGCTGTGGGATAACCATTGTATTCTCTATATCTATGGGCCCTGGTTAAGATCGTCCTATGCAGAGTTGCAAACCAACCCAGCAAAGCAGCTCTGATAACAATATGATTTGTCTTAATGTTTTCAATATTAAAATTAGCGATAGGTATGAACCAGAATTTAGAATGGAAAATCTCTCCCCCACCCTCCAATGACCTCCAGCATACAGATCTGAATACTGTATCCCAAGCTTTCCTTGAGATCACAGATGGTCAAAAGCTCAGATCTGCATTTAAGCACATACCTATATTTCAACATAAATAAAACCGTTTTGCTAAATAGGGATGGCATGGCAAACGGGAGGCCCTTGTGACACTGGTGCCATTCCATTTCTGGAAAAAAGGAGAAGTAATAATTGTCTGAGCTCTTTATTACTTATAGACTATGGGACTCTACTGACTGTTGTCACAATAAGCCCCTTCTCTCATGCCTGTCCATTCCTGGTCTAAATTACCCATCACAAGGTGGACTGCTGACTGGATTTACCTGGCTCATTTCTACTTAAAATGCTTTGGACACAGATATGCTTGGTCGTATGCTTTGCGCCATAACTATCTATCTGTCTAGGTATCTATCTATCATAAATTCATCTGCCTTGAGATGGGAACTGCAAGCATTTTTTATGAGCAGACTGAAAGGTGGAGTCTAATTCCACTGTAACTTCTGTCAGTAACACCTGCGGTATGTCATTTTGTACCGTCTATCAGTAGTCAATCATGGTAAGCATGGCTGTGACTCCTCTAGTAACAGTATCCTAGAGCAGTGTTTCTCAGCCCACAGGTCGCAAGAATATATGAAAGGGTTGCAAACAAACTTTAAACATGGATTCTCCTTTAAAGGAGAAAAACGTGTGAAACCGTGCCTTCTCCCTTGCAGGCTGGCAGAGCTCCAGCCTACGAGGGCCTGCTTGGGCCCCCCCCCATACCCCAACATCCCCTCCAGCCCCAAACACCCACCCCTTGCCCCACATATGGAGTGGCAGGGAGAGCTGGGGTCTGCAGGGAGCAGCGGGTCAGGAGTGAGGGGCACTGGGTTGGGACTGGCCATCAATGTTTACAAATGGGTCCTGGTACAAAAAGGGTTGAGAACCACTGTCCTAGAGGAATTACTGTTTCCCTTTTTGTCAGAAATGGAAGAACACCAAAGACGCTAGCTCCTCCAATTCACCAGTTCATTCTTTTTCACCAAACCTGTAAGCACATTCTTACATGTAGGCATATACTTTCATTCTACTGAATTTAAAAGGACTTAAGCAAGTACCTGGAGTGAAGCATGAACTTACATGCTCCGATGAACAGGAATGTACTTAAGCAAGTGCTTAAATATTTTGCGGAGCTGATGCGTAATCTACACTAAATCAGGGGCTTTCCATTCTAGTGTCATGAGGAAGACGGAAGCTTCCATCCTTTCATACAGATATGTGAGAGCTGCCTTGCTTTCTGTTGCAAGCACAGTATATAAACTGATGCCGGTGGGGACTCTCTAGTTGTTCAAGCATCTCTAAGATATTATGGCAGATAAGCCTTTTAGTAGTTAATATTCGTCCCCAGCTGCTTTCCTACTTTATAGATTATCATTTCTCTTTAATAAAGGAAAAACCCTAAATCCCCCAGCTTCAGCTGGAGATGGATTTTCATTTATTTGGTTGCAAGAAACCAAATTAAGAAAATTACTTTCTAACTAATTTTATAGTGCTAAAGAACATCTGATGATATGCTGGGGAAAAGCTTCAAGCTTACTGGATGAAGCTGTTAAGAAGTGAGTAATAATTGGAAATTTACTATGAATAAATCTTGACAAAATTAAACTGCATTTATATATATACACTATAAAACAAGGTCAAATGGTGAATTACAAATGCCCTGTGTCATTTAGCATGGGGAACTGTACTGGGTAGAGAGAAAAAAAAATCACTTATTTCAAGCCCTGAATACGGATAACCCTTCCTTCTCCCACCCTTGTGAACCAGAATTTTTCCTGGTGCAAAAGGACCTTATTTATCTTTGTCACTCCTCATTCAAATTCACCTCTGGAGAGAATACGGCTGGATTTGCTGATGGCATAGTGTCATGTTATTACACATTGTTCAGCTTTACAATATGTTCACTAATGTAGCACAATGCTTTGTAATATGCTTGATCAAGTCATTCTAACTTCCTTTCACCTTGAGATGGCATTAAACCATATTGAACTTTTCCTTCCTGGATTGATATCTGCTGGACCAGATATTTGACTGGTACAAATAAGAAATCCGTGGAGTTCCACCAGTTTATGCCAACTGAAGATCTGGCTCACATAAAAAAATGCACAGAAATTCCCCTTACAATAGC
>NW_017729001.1:19307057-19308508 GCF_001723915.1 Gavialis gangeticus
AAAATGCACAGAAATTCCCCTTACAATAGCTGCCACTTGGGTGAATTTGGATTATGGTCAGGTGTGTGCTACCAAACAGAACCCCCTTATTTAAAGGCAATAGTCCATCTATAATACCCTATGTATAATGCAAAAAGCTTCCTCCATTTGAGTCAATGGCTCAACTTCTTGCAGTGGTTAGGGTTTCATTAAATATTTCCAAGGCATTATCACCACTACACAGTTATTTTGAACAAGGAAACCCATCTTCTAATGTGAACAGAGTAGAATCGCTGCTAGAGTCCATCTTTGATCCACCTTAATACCACCTGATCCTAACCCAAATGCATCGTGAGTTATCATTGCTTTATAGATTTTGTCAAAGGACATGAAGATGGAGTGCAAAAATGTGGAAATCATCTCTATACATAAATTAATCACTCCAGACTTTGTGGAAGATCCTGAGTTATGCATATGTCAACAAAACTCTGCTGAAGTCAGCGGAGCTATGCCAGTCTACTCCAGCAGAGGATCTGGTTCACTGGTCTTCAAATGCCAAGCTAAACCTGAGGCAGGAAGTACAATTTAGAAGCAGAAAGGCAGGAAAAAGCAATGAACCACACGGTCCTTTCTTTGGCAAGTCACAGACTGGACTACAGAGCCCACAGCCTAGCAAAAACATTCTTTATAGTGCCAGGGCCAGGCTGGTGACCTAACAGAGGGACGAAGTGTAATAACTGGTCACAGCGGTGCATCACTTAGTAGCAGCAATAACATGACTAATGATAACAGCACCTACTTCTATACCACTTTTTAGGTACATATCTCAAAATGCTGTACAATGGGGGCCATCCTTATTTTACAGGGGGAGTTGCAATGACACAGTGACTTACTCAAGACCACCAAACAAAACAGCAGCAGCACTGGGAACTGAATCTATGTCCCACTCCAGGGCCTATGCCACTTGGTCTTCCTACATATATGGCTCCCCCCTACCTCTATAATATCTATGCACGTCACACACATTAATTGACCCCAACAACATTTCCAAGAGGAAGGGAAGTTTATCATACTCATTCTACTGGTGAGAGGCTCAGCTGCTGAGAAACTAAGGGTCTTGCCCCTGGTGACAAAGGAGGGCCTCTGGCACAAGCAGAAGCTGAACTCAGGCATCCTGCCATCCAGTCCAGCATCTTAATCACCTGACTACCCTCCTCTCCGAAGTCCACAGCCACACGTGAGTATCGGAAAAGAAGTGAGGGGATTAAAGAAAAGATAATCCAACTAGCAGTACAAGCAGCCTCCAGTTTTAAGTGGAAAAAGGATATGCAAGATAAAAACCAGGTCTCGTTAGCAGGGAAAGGGATGGGCTATGTAGCCAAGTTCCTCAGAGGCTCAGACTAACTCTAGGAACGCACTGGGCTTTGCCCTGCATGCAGCACAATCCTACAGAGCTTCACACCGGCTGGTGT
>NW_017729001.1:19308761-19329217 GCF_001723915.1 Gavialis gangeticus
AGCACAGAGCTTCAGCATGCAACAAAAATATTATAATTTAACATGAAAGGCAAAGGGCACTTCCTGAGGAAAACATCAGGAGGAAGGAACTTCTCTTTTTTACGACCCTAAACAGAAGCATACTGTCCTTTTATGGGATTAAACAGCAAATATCTGTGAGCAGGTACATATTAACTACTGCTAGTTTTTCCTTCATGATAAGTTGCATTTATTACTGTGTGGTTAAAAACAAAAAACCCTGCTGATTTAAACCCTTTCAAGTAATGTTTGTTATGTTTCCTGCTGTTAGTATTTGCCTAGTAATACTTTGCTACAGAAGTTAGGTAAACTTGTCATGGAACATGTTTAACAATCCCCATAGGGACTAGCTCTGAACACCGCCTGCTCTGTTACGGAAATTTGCGGGGCCTGAAAACCTACCTGTAAGGGTTTTTATTTTAACCCAGGGAGAAGGGGCCTAAGGCTTGCTGTTACAGATCAGTCCAGTGGGCCATCAAGTCTTATCAGCCAGGACTGACAGTATTCAGTGCTTGATGGTTCAGAAGATGAACCCCCATAATAAAGTGGGGTAATTACTCTACTGAATCCCTGATGGCTCTTAATTTCTACGTCTTTATGACCCACACGAGGCTGATCTATAACAGTCTCCATCATTCTAGCCAAGCAGAAAGGGCTAGAATTCATACCCCGAGCCATATTTTTGCTATTACTGTTATTTTACACGTATTAGTTGGCAATACAGCCATTGACAGTCATTGGTAACTTAAGGCACCGAAAGCAGAAAGGTTAATACTACTAAAATTATTTGTCACGATTCTTGAACTTGTTGCAACTGTATGGTGTACAGGAGCATGTTTTTCCCAAACAGGAGGAGAGAAGAATGAGTTACCTGGAAAGAAGTCATAAAAAGTTCTGAGGGGATTATTTAGTAACATCTGCTCATAAAGAGATTGCAGCTCTTTTAGTGGAAGGCAGGAAGCAGCGGCAAGTCTGAGAATTGTGTTTTCACTTTCTAAGGAAGTCACATTATATCCTTCTGCAAACAGATGGGTTTGTGGCAACAGACTGCTCTGTCAACGCAGCTATTTTACAGCATCAGATAGCCGTTGCTAATGTGGATGAAATGTACCTTCCCCCCCCTTTTAAACTAATTTTGGGATCACGCCAAACCAAAGTAAGCTTTCAGTTTTCAGTTCAAGATGGCAAAATATTATCAAGAAATGCAAAATTGCAAGGACTCTTCACACCTCCAGGAAGGTGATGTGTCGGCAAAACTGGGAACTAACATCTCCAGATTTCCCACAGTGCTTCCCTCAGTCTTGTACGACCCATGCTAATCAGATCAGTTAATAAGAGGTTACACTATGCCACCATTACCCACAAGACCAAAAAGTGAGACACCAGTTCAATAGGACATACCAAGTACGTCTTTTTAACATATAAACACGAGGGCTGTCAGACGATTAAAAGATCTGATTGCAACTAGTTGCACAATTAAAAAAATAGTTGTAATTAATCACAATTTTAATTACACAGCTAAAACCTCAAAATTATACACAGAAAAACTCAAAATTATGTAAGTACTTTGTATGGTTGGGGGGTGGATGTAGGTTTGTGTGCGTGTGGGGCTGCTGGCGGGGGTGTGAAGTTTGAAGCCTGGTGGGATGTGGGGTACTATAGATCAGGAGTGAGGGGCAGCAGCAAGGCAGGGGAGGCTGTGGCTTGGGAGTGAGGGGCAGACCCAGACACACACACAGACCCAGACAGTGCCCAGCAGGTAAGTCTGTGGAGGGAAGGGGCATGGGGGCAGACTGAGGTCCCCACGGTGAGGAAGGGAGTAGGGCAGGGGATGAGGTGAATAGGGCCCTGGGGCCAGGGAAGGTTGTGGGACGGACCCACAGGAGACTTGTCCAGGGGTGCATGGGGCACGGCTCCCTGCTGCTGCGTGCACCCCGAAGGAGGCACGTGTGGCACATGCCTCCCAGATTTGTGCGTGGGGCGGAGACAGGCTGCCTGCTGCGGACTGGGGCTCTGTGCCCTGCTGCCTTCACCCTGGGAGCCGTGTGACATCACGTTGTGCCTCCTGCTGCTGGGCAGGCAGGGGACATGGCACAGCCATTGCGTGGCTCTCAGGGCAAAGGCAGCAGGGCACTGCTCTACATGCCGCCGGGATGCATTCCTGGCTGCATTCAGGCTGTGTGCGTCTGTGCACGCCCCCCTGCTGAAGCCACCCGAAGCCCATGCCTGGGCTGCCCCGAGGTCCTCTGTACTACCACCACTGCCCTGCTGGGCAGCCCAGAGGTAGCAGTAACAGCAGTGGAGTGGAGCCCGGGCTCCAAAGCCATGTGCGCGATTAACACATTCAAAAAAATTAATGCAAGGACCAATTAATGCGTTAATCGTGTACGTTAACTGCGATGAATTGACAGCCCTAATAAACACCCTGCTTCTGCCTTTCATCAGCACTGAAATATGAAACAATGGTGACAATTAGTTTAACATATTTCTGCTTCAGAGTTAGCCTTGTATTTATATGAGTTGGTAGCAGTGTGCTACTCTCCATCCACTTCATTAACTGAATGACAGTAATGATATAGGTTATTAAAAGATCAGGTTATATTCTTTCTTTCTCTCTGTGTGGTTATAGTCTCTACATATTAAGGTTGTGTGTACAGCTTCAATTGCTCTCTAACATTCCCTCACCTCTCTGAGGCTGGCTGTATTTTGTCATCTTGTCTGGTGGCCCAAGTTCTGCTGAATAAAATGCATCATATGGGTAATGATTTTCATTTAAAGCAAAGGATTATATTGGCTATGCTCACACCCCTAAAATAGGGGAAACAGACAGAAACCTCTCCCCCCTGCACACAGGGGGGGACTTTGGTCTAATATAACATTTATCTCCCCACTGAGAACCATTCATCCACAAAGTCAATAAAGTAACTATTGCTATCCTATGCATCAGAACAGCTGAGTCTCCTTCACAACCAGCACACTGGCCTGACAACTCAAATTCCCCACCATCACTTCCTTATTTTGGTGGAAAACATCCCCAGCCCCCACTAAGATCCATCCCTTTTGTGTTCAGCATTTTTCCCTGTGATGCCATAGGGTTCAGTCCTGTTGCCTGAACTACACGTGCATCTTCTCCTTTTCCTTCAGCTGAAAGGATGGGACGAGCCACTCCGGCCAAGGCCAAGGCCAGTGCAGTTTCTTGAGTACATCACAGCAAGGCATGGTCAGTGAAGCAGAAAGCTTTTCCCTCTCCTCAGTTCTGCTGAGGAAGTGAGACTCCTTTAGTTCACATTTCAAACTAAAGACTGTCTTGGTTTGCTGCGACTCACAGAACTGGAATTCTCTCCTCTCCTCCTTGGTCAAACTGGATCTGAACAGCAGTACCAACCGGGCTCATCAGAAAGTGCTGCCTTATGCTGCTTGGGCTTTTCCAAAATGTGATTTTCATGATGTCCCTTTTACATTTAGGCTGAAATGAAATGTGATGCAAGTTAAGCTATATCTTGCTTTTCTGAAAAATAAAAACGCTTCTTGCTTCCATTCTTCCCTCACCTAATTTCTGCTAAGTCTTCAGAGGGAATGTTTACAGCCTGTTTGCCATCAAAGAAAGAAACAGTCTGCTACTTCTCTCTTCTGCAAGGATGATGATACAACATGCTCCCTATGTTAACTATCTGCTACTGCTTTGTAGTGTAAAAAAGAAATGTCTATTGACTTCCAGTAACTGTTAATAATGCTCTTGAGAAAGGAATCTCATAATTTATTCATGAATGTGCTTCTCTTGAATCCTTGCTCTTGGGATGAAATTTGGTATCTTCAGAGGCAATGTGAAGGAATGGATGGGGCTGGGGGGGAGAAACAGGCGTGGGTTAAAATTGTCCATCAGTCATCTTTCAGCCTTGCATGGAGGAGAGATGGCACTAATTTTATCTAAGCTGCCTCCCTCTGAAAGCCCCTGTGCCTCCCACATTTCCAGAAAAGATGACAGATTATGCAGCTATTTCTTCTCCTTGCATACCTCCTGTTTCCTCTTCTGGGAAGTTAATTCCATCAGGGTCCCATAACTCAGTATATCAAGGGGGAAATTCAGCTCTCATACAGTCACATGGGGCTAACAAGCTGCTAAAGAAGTAGGAAGTGGCTTTTCTATGTGCTTAAATCTTTTCAGTCTTTTCCTCCCTCCAGTTTCAAATGAGAAGAAATAAACAGCTTTTACCCTGTCTATGTCTACTTGTACTATCATTAATTACATTAAAAAAAACTGAAATACTGACTCTAAGGCACACCTGAGCCTTTACACCTGCCATCCACTCCTCTGGCTTGCCACCTCAGTTTTTCTCTAGCACCGCCTGGAAAGGATGCATGCTAGTGACTGCAGATGGAGCATCAGAACACTCTTTAGTGGCACATAAGGTCATTTTTCAGCATGCCTTTCTGTCCTTTGCTGCATCTCATGGGCAGCGCAATGGTGTATGGGTGCCCACTGCAAAGTTCTTCTAGGCTGCTTTGGAGCTGGGGCCTGAGAAGAAACTACTCCATTATGGAGGTCCAGCTAAAACATCTAGGAACAGTGAGCAGAATTGGGGTGCGTGTTTGGAAGGGTGGGTTTAATTTTACCCCACACAGTCTAATGACAAACCAACACTGATCCATGGTTGAGCTCCCACTTACTTGATTGGCACTATAAGCCTGGATCGTGGGATGTCACAGGGTTGCACAAATAAGCAACAGTGTGTTTTGCCAGGATGCTAAGGCATCGCACTGTGATATAACATCTTGGTTTACTAAATCGACTCATCCTATTTAAACCTGCTGACTCCTTAAAGCATGCATGTCTAGGTGTTCTGTAATAAGGTTCAGGATGTGGGTTAGTGTTGCGACAAAGTATACATTTAAGGGGTGGACAACAACCCTGACTAAACAGGGGGATCTCCAAGTCAAAACCCTTGTAATGCCAGTATTACAGGGCCTGAGTCTAAATGCTCTTTAAGCGGAAACACTTAATTCAGAGGATTGCAGGGGGGATTTCATCAGTCAGGCTGTGGGAGTTTTGTCATTGACTTCACTGGGGTAAAAATTTATCCCAAATCCCTTCCTTTAACCACTGAACTGTGCTGCCTCCCCATTCATTAGCTCCCTCTCCGCCAATGACTGTAATCTCAGGATGTGCCTATACCGCTTACTGCACCATAACAAGCCAGCTCCAGTGCTAGAAGCTGTCTGGTCATGACAGCCTGGAGCTCCATAGAGGTTAATTTATTCTGCTTTTTAGTTACTGTGGCTAGACTGCTCCTGATATCTAAACTAGGTTGCTTAGAGTTAAGCCTGTGTTCCTGCACTATGCTGCAGTGTGCAGCTGAGGAATATCCCGGTGAAGACAGCAGCAGTTTTACACCTGCAGTGTCCCCAAAGCTCTCAGTTTAGGAGTTTTCACAAAATTCCTGTTAACTAGCAGGAGGCTGAAAATCTGAAACCCTAACTGAGATAAAGCACCAATGTGACAAGCCGTTTTAAGGATTTGCAAATTACTTTGATGCAAAGCTACTTCTGTAATTGTGCTGCTATCTGAGGAGGTGAAAATGTAAAAGTGAGGAATGTGATGAGAACTGTTGGGTCTGTTCTTTATTCTGAACACCACCCCTGAAAGGGCCAGTCTTCCCATACTAGAGATGCAGGACCAGGTTCTGGTCTGAGTCACAACCACAATCAAGTCAATTTTCCATAGCCTCAAATGGATTCCTACATTGCTCATAAACATTCACAAAGGAGAGCCATGTCTTTTAGTAAGGAGTGTAATCATAATTTTTCTCAGAGCTACATAGAACGTGTTCACCGTTAAACAACCTGAGATACAAACAGGTCCTCGTGTTCATAGCTGGAGTTCAGCTCTGAGCTTGAAGTCTTCCAAACTCGCACTTCTCTGCAGCCCCACTATCCTCCGCAAACCTCACCCCTCCCAACCAACCATTTCTACCCAGCTCTTGCCACTTTGACTGTCTCTTTTTACTCAGGGAGAACTTTTTTTGGCAGTCATCTCAGCATAGTATGCAGCTCCACAGGAATTCCATTGTCATTTAGCATTAATTTAATGCCCACTTACTACAAAGTGTTATGAGGAAATGATACACTATTCTTGGATGAGACGATTACTCTGAAACTGACTGTGTAATGAGCATGTGACTTTGAAAGGTACTTCCTATTGTTTGGCATCTTTATACTCTCCAGCAGAAAAGTGCTGCTTGTTTTGACAAGCCACTGAAAATTCTGTTTATTGCTTTAACAGCAACGTTTTAACTGTCATTCTGCAAGGAAAAAATGTTCAGTAGTTCAAAACACACATTTTCAAGGAATGATTTGGACATGCTTATCATGCTCCTGTTTATATTTAAAAAATGTGAAATTAGCTTACAAGTCTGATTTCCCAGCCCTGCCTGACGTGGTGCTGCATTGCATGCTAGTCAGGGGCGCTTAGGCACACATCTTTTGTTTGTCTGAAGAGAATAATTAGCGGTTATCCCAATTTTATTTAACTTAAAAAATGTCTAGTGGAACTGGGAATTCCTGACACCATCTTTTTTAAAAAGGATTTTAATCTGTTTGTGTTTGATACCCAACAGAGATGACAGTAGGAAGGTATAATGTATTCATAATATTGCTTCGAGATAATGATCTTCTGGTGGTAGATAAATATTGTAGTGAATCCAATATACTCATTTTCAAAAACACAGACACTGATCCTGTGACAATGCCCTATAACAATGACTTTACAATCTATTGTGTCATATGACTGGAGGGAGATATTGAGCTTTCAGATTTACAGACTCAAGACTCATAAATTATGTTCTGTCAACATGTGGGCTCCCCCTGATCGCTGCCTGCAGAACACAATAACTGGCATGGAAGCTCACCCCTTGCCCCTACATATTTGTAAGGGTGATCCCCTCAATCATTTTCTTCAGGGGCATGGTGTTGGTGGAGTAGAGAGACCCACTCAGATCTCATTTATGTCAGTGTTAACTTGGCTCAAGGGAAGGCGATGGGATTTCTCTGTATATCATCTTTTATGTGCTGGATTGGGTTTGAACCCAAGACAAATCAAGCTCCCAGTCTATAGTAGCGTTACATACAGGTCTGTGTTGTATCAGGGTTGATGTTAGTCTTACGTAGAATTTAGATTATGGATTGCATAGGGTGGTTTGGATAGGCATGATCTTGGTGCAGGCAGGGGGTTGGACTGGATGGCTTCTGGGGGTCCCTTCTGGCCCTTCTTCTCTATGATTCTGTCCATACTAGCTAGGAAAATTAAGTCGATACCTTTATAGCATTTAGGAACAGTTTTCTAGAAAATTAATTCAAGTTCCTGAAGCATCTTGTGTATCAGCGTCCCCACACTTCAAAATGGTGGCAGGGGCACTTTATCTAAAGCTCATCCAACAAGCTTTAGTTAAAGTGCTCCTGCTGCCATTTTGAAGCGTGGGGATGCTAATACGTGAGACATGGAGGCTGGCTGGACTGCGGTAATTACCACGCTCTGACATGCAGTAATTACAACCTGTCAGAGCACCCTCCTGGCTCGTGTACCTGCATCCTTATTTTTCACTCGGTCCTTAGGTCATAAACACAATAACTAACAACAATGGAAACTAAAACAAACCCACAGGCAATTTCTAAATAAACCTAAGCCAGGAAGATTTAAAGTTGCTGAATCAAGGTTTTGTTTTGTTTTTTTATTTCATAGCTTCCTACTTTAATTCACAGTGAACTGAACAGGGTGGATTTGGTTAATTATTAGGATCTGGGGTTTTGAGGTTGATCAACACAGTGGAGATGCAAGTTTTCTGTATTTAAGAAATAGATGCCAGTGAGATTATAAACTGAACTTGTTTTGCTAAAATCTTCAAGATCTTGCTGCCTCGCTGACATTTTGGTGAACAAATACTTTGCGTTGAGTTTTCAGAGAGGCGTGGGAGGCTCACGTCTCTTATTAACGCCAATAATCACACAGCTAAGTCACCACACGGTGCTCTGAGAACGTATTCCTTTGTGCATTATTGATATCTGGTTTAAGTATCTTAGCTAGGTTTTATTTGTAAATACAAATGGAGTAGAGCTACAACACGGGTAGCAGGTACCATCTTTTCTTTTCTGGAGAGTATAATTTGCAGTTCCCCCAATTTTATTTAACTTAAAAAAAATTCTAGTGGAACTGGGAATTCCTAACACCATCTTCTTAAAAAGGGATTTTAATCTAGTTGCATTTGATACCCAACAGAGATGACAACAACACCTGAAATACTGGATAGGACTGGATAGGGCTGGTTGAGACCAATCTTGCAAGTATTCAGCAACAGTGCACATGGCTGGAGAGAGGTGGAAATGATCTAGTGTCCAACTGTTGTCAACAGAGACAGCTAATAGGTTAAGAAAGCATTTTAGCCATAATGCCTCCAACAAAATGAAACGAATTTTTCTCCGTTTCTGAAAATCATTGTTTCACATGTAATGTTATGGTGTTTTAACTTAATGAAGGTAATAAAGTTAAAGTTTCTTTGGATGAAAGAGAAATCAAACAACGCTCTGCCACCAACTTTGCAGGAGCAATACAATCTTAATGGGGGAAAATTATATTTTATGCTTATATAAAATTATTTCATGATGGCTAAGGGCTGTATAGTCCTAACCACTTTAAGCAAGGGAATAATATTGGCATTATGGTATGGTTATTTGGAAGGTATCCCCTTGTGTCTCTCTCTAGAGTTTCTTTTTGACAATAAAAGGAAGTATTGAAAAACGAAGCATTCATAACTTTACTAACAAACCCCTGATAATGACAAAGAACATATGTTTAATTAGCTTAGAAGAAAGTTCTGTAAACACTGCTAGCGAGTAAGCAGTTGTCTGAACAATTAAATCTAGTGAATTCATTACCCAAGTTGCTGCTAAAGCCCATGTAAAACGTCAAGACATCAAATACCCTCTGCATGATATTTACCACATGTTTTTTGTCTCCTGAGCACCTTGCAAAGATGAAATAATGAATCCTCACACCACCCCGGTAGACAGGAATGTAAGAATCATCCTTCCACTTCTATAGATGCAGAAGCTGAGGCTGAATGGTGAAGTACCCTGTATTATGCCACACCGTGAGCATCACAGCCAGACTTGAATCCATTTGTGTCTCAGTTACGGGACCTGCACATGGCTACACCCTACTTTTCTGTGATGCACAGAACCTACTGCCTCCACTAGCAGTGTAAATTAAACACTGTCTAGGGC
This sequence comes from Gavialis gangeticus, assembly GCF_001723915.1. Lineage (NCBI taxonomy): Eukaryota > Metazoa > Chordata > Crocodylia > Gavialidae > Gavialis > Gavialis gangeticus. The sequence continues at coordinate 19,318,053 of NW_017729001.1, forward strand.
TTAAAATCCTCAAGTCAATGCCAGTGCTAGTGTTAATTCTGCCAATCGCCACTCTGCTGATCCTCTGATGTCAACCAGTTATGAACAGGAAGCCCAGTTTAAGAACAAGCAGATTTATGGCTAAGAGGAGATGACAGGGCTGTTGGCTTAGCAGCAGTATTTGGTAACCAAGAACCAAATGATGCCTTCAGATACTGATTTACAATTTTTCCTAGAGCTGCCGCTAGAATATAGCATCAAGCCATGAGCAGAACTTGGCATAAAATATATTTGTTATCAGCTATGGTTAGAGATAAGAGACAGCTAAGACAGCTCAGATGGAAGGGGTGAGGAAACAGGGAATTGTGATGATAGAAGAAAAGAGATAAGATGAGGCAACATGAAAGTAAGAGAGAAGCCTCTGTTCTTTCTTCCCCTGTGACTGATGCCATTTCTTTTGGAAAGAAAGAGAGGGTGCTCAGAGGATGGAGAGTCTCAGCTAATCTGGTCTGAAAGAGGGAGGTGCTTTGTGAGGATCTAGGTACTTAAGGATAAACCGGCACAATTTGTAATTGCCTAACTAAATCACCCTATGCCCTCTGCAATTTTGATTTCTGGCTCAATCAAAGCTAGATGTGCATTGTTCCACACTGTGATCCAAAAGGATCTGTTTGAAGCAACTGGGACATTGATCAGGTGATTCCTCTAGCCAATAATAAGAACATGATAATTTAAATTCTTAGTTAAAAATTAAAAAAAAAAACCTTAATGAGAAAAAATAGCACATACTCCGAAAGCAGAAGTTACTGCAGCAATTTTAAGAAGGTTTTTAATACACACACGCATATATTACACACACACACACACACACACACACACACACACGTGTAAACAAAACAATACATATACTATATATAAAGTTATGCAAGCTTAATGGAATAAGGCAAAAATTCAGACAGAGAAAGTAAATATCATAGTCCTTAAATCCTTAGCAGGTGTCTTCAAAATAGATAATTTCTAAATGCATCAAACTATTACTCATGGTAATTTCATTTCTATTGAATATGCTAAGAGCTGCAGCTCAAGGACAGGCATTTATTGAAAGCAGGTCGCCGAGGTGTTGCAAAAAACGTAATAACACTCTGTGTAAATGAAAACAAAAACCATTAGGTTTTTAACTGGGGAATTTCAAAATCTAATGCACACCCCATCTGGCAGCTGTGATTTAACCTACCATGGTGCAGAGGTCTCATTACTACATCGAGAGGGGAAATTTGGAGAAGATTGGAATCTGCTTGCAACCATTTAAGTGACCGATGTTCAACCACCCTCTGCTCAGAAAGTGGGTGGCTGGCTGGCTGCATCAAATTATATCATTGCTTTTAAAATTTCAAAGGGAGAAAGGAAAGTGAATGGTTGAGCTACCACATGAAGGTGAACCTCAGGCCTATTTACCTGATATCAATATGAAACTTCAAACCCTGTACTATACACACAAGCAGCATTTTTTTTTCCATCAAGTGAAAATTTACAGTCTCTGAAACAATATATGAGATACAGTTGTTAGGCATTAGCTTATAACTTTTATGGCTAATGAACCCTACAGTATTTAAATGTGACCCAGCAGGAGCATCACAGAAGAGAACAGGAAGAAAGAGAGAGGGAAAGAGAGAGAGAGAGACTGACTACTGGTAGTGAATTGCCTATGTTTCCCCTGCCTTTCTTGCATAGGTGGGGGGCTAGAGGACGATATTTTTAGACAACACAGGGCTAAATGGTGGGAAAGAGACATACTCTACCACTTTGGGAGTCTGGTAATAAGGAGGACTGAGTTGGATTTAAAACGAATGAACACATCTTGGATACTCTGGTGAACAAACCTGAGCAGAACTCTCTTGGGGACCCTTCAACATGGAGAAGATGGCAATCTACACTTAATTTTAGAGATCACTGAATTGAATCATATAGAAACAGAAGCTGAATTGAAGAAGGAGCACAGTCCAGTAGGAAGAATGCTAGGCTGGAAGTGAGGAGGGCAATTCTGCCAGGTACCTGCTGTATGACTTTGGGGAAATCACTGCCTCTTCCCCTCCTACTAAATGTCTGTCTTCCCCCTTTGGAATGTAAGGTCTTTGGGGCAAGGCCTGTCTCTTCCTGAGCTAGTTGTGCAGTATCAGGCACATTTAGTACCACAATCTTGGTTTGGGCTCCAAAGACATTGTGCTATATGATTAACTAGCAGCAGCAATTACCTATGTATGCATGTGAATGGATGCACCACACATACATTTAGTGTATACATATGTAGGGTTGTTTTCCAGGGCAGATTGATCACCTATACAATAGATTTCCAGAACTACTTATATGGGCTGCTGCATAAAGGCTTGTCAGTGCAACAGGGCAAGATTCTGATCTGAGTCACACTGGCGTAAGTTTGCTGTCATTCCATAATCTAGGCCCTGGCATTTTTAATTAGCAGAAATGCCTTTGGGCTATATTTACCTCATATTTCCTGCTGCCTGTTATGTGACAATTATAGTGAACTCGTCCAAGGCGCCCTCTAATCTTATATGCATCTATTAGTTGCTCAAGGAAGATAATCACTCTGTCCAATCAAACTAGAAGATAACACGCAAGCTACAATTTACATGTTACCCCTTTTTGCTATATTGCAATTTTTACTTAGCCCTAGGGTAACACACTATCACTATTAGCAATTTCCCTTGTAAATTAATCAGAATCACCTAACAAATAATTACAAACCTCTCTTCCAAATCTATTATCTTCAAGTTTAAATGTGGGCAGATGTTAGGCTTGAGGGCGTATTTTATTCCAGGTATTGTATTAATTGATGATTCCTCGCATTATAAACAGAGAACCTTGTATTATTGTTGAACCTCTTTAATTTTTTTCTCTGTTCCTATTAGTGCTCATGCTAGGTAAATGTCTAGCAGCAATGGAATTTTAAACACTTGGCCAATGTTGAGTCAGCTGCTAGAATTTGAAGGCTCCCTTCTTACCCGTCCACTAATAGTCAACATTTTGCTCTAACACTTGTTCTCCAAGAGATACAAGTTAATTTATTCTTCAGGTATCCAGGAAGAGTGTTTGTGCCCAAAAGCTTGCAATTAAAGACTTTTTTTTGCAAAAAGCTTGTTGGTCGAATAAAAGATATCATCTTTACTATGAGTCCCAATTGAATTTATTCTTCAGACTTCCTGCCCTTGAGTTGATTTGGACAAGATGCACACAGTCATTTTAGATTAGGAATAGCTTGCAAAACAAGATATTTTGACTTGAAAATTCATTTTTCCCCTGGCTTAGAAACCTAGAGTGGAGGACAGAGCTCTTCATTAGTTCATTATGGAGAAGAACAGAAGCTCTGGTGGCTTAGACGAGAAGGACCTCTTGGAATGGATTATTCATTCAATATTCAGTCCAAAATGTAAAACCAGGCCTTGAACACATGGAACATCTTGCTTCCTGTAAGGGCTTTTCAGACAAAGCCAAAGAGTTAACACCTTGTAATTTTTCTGTTTTGTTTTTCTTTTAAAGAAGAAATGTATTAAAACAAGTAAACATAAAAGATTTCCTTGGCCTGAAAACATTTGGGTATCGAGGAAGCCTTCAAAGCTATATTGCAATGTTATGTTCTCAAGCTTCACATCAGCTAAAACAGTTTTGTACACCAGGAAGATCTTTGATTAACAGGTAAAGCTGTTTAGCGCCTTTCCCACACATATAGGTAAAATAACTGCTTGATGGCTGGAGTTAACTACTTCAAGGCAGCAGTGTTGCTTTGAGCCTGAATATACTCACTGTGTTCTAAACATTAGAATGATCCCCAAAAAAAATTAAGCATCCAAGATTAACTTAATTATATCCTATTTTTAAACACTGTTATTACCGTTGTTTTATCCAACGATGAATGGACCTTCATAAGGACTTAATAAATACCTCCCTGTAAATCATGACCATACAATAAAGCACCAGGAGTTAATTCATAGCTTCCTTCTTTTATTATTTTTCTTTATGACTTCCTTGTTTGGACCTTATCCTGTTTCATCACTCACAAAGGGAAAACAGAACTCATGCAATCAGAGGCATACCTAGTTCTGGCTTTCGTGCATTCCCAAGAGGAAAAAAAACCAGACAAGCATGAGCTGTTTTTTCCCAGTTGGTGGAAATAAGACAAGATGTTATAAATACAATCTTCTGCCTGATACAGCTTTCCTATGACTTGCTACCAGTATTGTATATTTAAATCCTAAATTCATACTATAGTTAAGGAAAACCTTAGGAAAACTTCTTTCAAATATTTTTCTTTTCTGTCTCCAGAAGCAATCAATGCATATATGTCGGGATAATTGAACTTATATGTCGGCCATGATAAGAATAGAAAATGTTCTTGTTTTTCATTTGAGGAAGATCTACTCCCTGCCAGCAAGTTATGACCAACAAAATTAAACGAGAACAATCTAATTAAATACAAGCAAGGAAAGTCTAACAGGTTCTGATGAAATACAGATACAGCTGCTCGCAGTACACGCCACATTAGGATTAAGATCTGGTGTCAATAGTGTGCAATCACAATAGTGTATTAGTAGAAGAGACTGCCTTCAATGCAACAAAGAACACAGTTATTTTTAAAGACACAAGCAATCCCACCGGCCAAGTCTTTTAGAAGTGTCTAGTGATTTTGGATGCCTCAAATGCTGGACCTCCAACTTGAGATGCTTTGAAAAGAAGGCTCTTTTTAAGAAGTGCTCAGACACTCCTATCTCTGTATATTTGGGCGCGTCTAAAAACTGAGGTGAGCAAAGCCACCAACTACTTCTGAAAATTGTGGCCATTCCTTCTACTGGGACTGCTCGCAAGTAGAAAGTTAAGAATGTGCTTAATGATGTGCCAGATCAGTCGCTGCTCAGAGAGAGAATGGAGATGGATTCTGGAGTGGAAAAGGTGGCCCTGAATAATGACCTTCCTAAATCAGCTATCCAGGATAAATGTTCTGAGCAGATGGAGAGAAATCAGATGGAAGAGTTGGTCTTTGTTTAGACCAGGGTCAAGGGGACATTTTAGAGCCCAAGTTGTGTTTCCTGGGACCACTTCCTTGCATAGCTAAAGTAACCCAATTAATGCGGCATCAACTGTCTTATGCATAGCCACCATCGATCAGGATGCTTCTGGTAGTGGTTACAAGAAAACAGAAGGGTCTTACAGAATCAGAAATCAAGAATTTTATTTCCTCAAACCAAGAAATCAATACTTGTGAACACAAACAGGCATATTCAATTATACCTAAAAATGATAGTTGCATCATAATATATTAAAGGGTTAATTATATGCACTATAAAAAATAAGTTTTATGATTTACAGTGCACACCCAATCCCTATGATCTGGTCATAAATAAAAGGGCTGGTGATAAGGAAGGCTGCAGGCAGGAGAGCAGCTCACCATCTTTAATGGGCAGTTATATGACATGCTGCTAGTACATTGGCAGTAAATCAGCAGAAACATCTTTTATAGAGTTCTCGTTTTTATGATGTCATTAACTTTCCTCCTTATACTTAAGGGATAATGAAATAAAGTCATGAGGAGGGATCAAAGGATGAGCCCGTACTGTGTAGTCTGAAACAGCCACAGGGGAATCAGCGTTGCCCACACATTCTAGCAGACATTTTGATGGTGGAGAAAGGAACAAGGAGTGGAGGAGGCAAGAAAGACAGCCAACTTTTGGCAAAGACAAAATGGCATACATATTAATGAGCTGTTTTAAGAGAAGGGTTCTTTAAGCAACAGTCTGCAGCTTGAAAACACCACAATCCTCCAGAATTTAAACACGTAAGCAGGCAGGGTCAACCTGATGTTCTGAGCCTTTTGCTACAGAGGCTGCATTTTAAACTGAAGACTAGCACACCCATTTTGGAGAGACTCCCTGTGTACTGGTGTGGTCACATCCAGCGTCACCCAGCTCTTAATCTAATGAGACATACAGTCTGGGGCATCCAGTTACCAGTCGAGTTAAGCATGTCATGGAAGAACCAGCAAGCATGCTGAACTAAGCCAAGCAGACAAAAAGACAGTTGTGCCCAATGAGGCCCGAGTAGGCATCTGCATCTCACGTGACAGGAAGCAGGTCTTGTCTGCAGATACTATGATCTGCATTCAGTATTTTTTTTGTATTAAAATACACTCTTATTGTCAGGTAACAGGCATCCTGATTGCACATTCCTCTCTTTGAGATTCCACTTCAGACAGTGTACGCCCTCTCTCCTCCAGTCCAAACATCAGAACTAAACTTCGATTTTTTTTTAAATGGTCAGAATTGGATTTTCAAAAGTAGTCAACAGAATTTGACTCCTGATACTAGAGGCCTCTGAAAATAATGCACAAGCAGAATCCATTTACACCGAGGTCCGCTTGCCACAGAACCAGAACTGCGGTTTCCACACTGTGTTTTCCAACTAGATACGATCCCCGCCTGAAGGTCAAAGCTGCAGCTCGACTGTTTCCAAGAGTTTGCAGGTTTTGGTTTGGGTTCACAGCTAAACGAGTCAGAACAGCAGTTTGAGATGCGCGAGTTCTTTGTCAGCAGGAATTCCAGCTGTGCATACAGACAAGAAGCCTCATTTGGTTATTAAACCAATATTAAAACAGATGGAAACTGTTTTACTGGCTTTTCACTGGCCTTCGGTTCCACAGGTGTCACCAACAATGCTACCGTTCTTCAAGGCAGCTGCCAGGAAGAAGCTCAGAACAAGTTTTAATTACAAACTTGTCTTACCAACTGAAAATGTTTAAGAGCAGAGTAATATGCAGGCAATATACTACTGCACATGAGGTATGTTATTTTGGATGCCTTTCTGCTTTAACTAAACCTCTCTCATCAGAGTAAAACTAATAGCCTGTGTTGGGCAGTGTGACACATTTTGTCGTGATTAATATCTGTAGTAGGTTTGTGACTGATAAATGGTGCTAGATACCAGAACTCTCATCTCCTTTTCTAATTTACAAGGCTGTTCACCAATCGCATCTGAATTTGAATAGAAGAGCGTCCCCCAACTGCTCATGAGCAGGCACAAACCAACACAGGCTGCATGACAGCACCAGGAATGCGGGCAAGTCAATTCACACAAAGAGCAGGTTCCCTCTGGGGTTAAAGACATGACTTTTCTTATATTGTTAGGGGTAGTTTTAAACAGCAAAAATGTAGTATTGTGCAATGGGATGATAACCATGGGATTTTTTCCTCAGTAAAAAAAATCACCAATTCTCTGATAAGAAATTGCAAATTCTCTGATAAAACACCCAAAACTCATGATTAAAATGGAAGGCCACTATATATATTTGAACACAAAGTTTTCTTGATACATTTACAATGTTAAAGCAAGTTGGAAGCCTACCAGTGCCTCAATCACTATGATAAAATAAATTCTAAATACCTATAAGTTTTGATAATTGATTTTGGGTTTATCACCATAGAAAATCAGAGCTCCCCCTGCCCCCTTAGCAAACAGAACACAGGCTCACAGCCCCCCGGCCTGCAGTGCCCCCCACTCCCCACACAGCCCCCTGGTTCTGCTGGTGCCCCACATTCCCCCCCAACCCCACAGCCCTGCTAGTGCCCCTCATCCCCCCCACCTCCACTGTCTGCTGCCTGCCCACCGAGGTGTGGGGCTGGCTCCGCACCACTGCACACGGTCCTGGAGGACAGGGGGGACCCATGGCCCCCAGATCTGTGTACAGGGCAGGGGTGGGCTGCCCACTGTGGGCTTGGGCTCCCTGCCCTGCTGCCCTCCCCTGGGCCCCTGCAGCCTGACAGATGTGACCCAGTGCAGCAGGGCACAATGGGGCCGTGCAGGAAAGTTCGTTGCTGCTGTGAGTCCCTTGCCCGTGTGGGGATGGCAGCGTAGGGGACACCTTGCCAGGGCAGTGTGGAGCTCACAGCAGTACTCTACCCTGCTGCGCCAAATCACACTCCTTGGGCTGCGAAGGCCTTCAGGGAGCGGGGGGGAACAGCAGATCTGCAGTGGGCAGAGAGCTCTTTACAAAACTGCAAAATCCATGGGTTTCTCCATTAAAATGAAAAATCTGCATTTTCCTCATGTAAAGGGGGAAATATGCATTTTTCTCCATTTCCCCAGGAAACAGAAAGCCTGGATCCCTGCTGATGACCACCAGTCCCACAGTACAGGGTCCTGGATTAAGGCTTTGGACATGATCCATGCCCAGTGAAATAAATGGAAGGTGTACCATTAACTGCAATGGCCTTCGAAACATGCCCTTTTGGAACACCCTGGTAAAAAAAAACTTCACATTGTCTGGTGGCCATCTGATCACCGTGCTAACTACTGGCTCCAGTACCCAGTCTGCATTAGTGCTCCACATCAGACAGCTGCATTGACTTTGCCAACCAACTGAAGGTGAATATAATGAAACAATGTTAGCGCTAAAGGATTAATTGAAAGGTTTGCTTCCATAACAAAGGTCAGCAGAAACCTGGCAGGCTAGAACTGTCTTGACTTTTTGTTATTTCTTACTACCAAAATTGCCCTGATCCGTGTGCAACATCAGGCATTGGCAGATCTTTGATGTACAAATTTTATGCAGACTTGTCTGTCTCTCCCTTTCAATCTGTCCCTTAAACAGGATTTCCTACTTGTTTTGCATAACTGTTTCAAAGGTTTTGCAATTGAAACAAATAAGAGGAAGTTCATTAGCTTGTCTTGGAGATTTGCATGCCTACATGCTAAGCACTAGGGTCAGCACATTTGTCTGCAAACAACGTGGTCAATTAGGAAGAAAAACATCCATCAACAGGTATTGTTACATTTTTTGTATGCAAATTTTTAACAAAATGCTAGGATGTCCTACAGCAAACTTCAGACATGTACTTGGTTGTAGTTAAAACTCTTGAGGCTATTCCGCTAAATTATCACACAGCTTGCAGCAGAGTACAGATTGACTCTACTCATCTCTCCACTCAAATTGAAACTGTCTTTGTCTGAAATATGCATGTAGCAGTTCAATGGAAGAGTACCCAGTCCTGCTTCCCAGAGAATGATAATGGCCTAAGCCAATATGCCCGTCTATCTCTTGCCTGTCTGTTCTTACGGTTTGCCAACCTCCACGCAAGGGAAGGAACTGAACGGGCATTATTAAAAGGGGATAGGGGGAGGGAGGAGGGAATCTTATGCACCACAGCTCTTCCTAAAAATAAGAAATTGAGTTATCGTGATGCTTCTTATAGGGCTTTATGCATTCAAACTTCTCTAAATGAGGGACCACACTATGCATTGAACATAACCATATAGATGATTGTATACCATTACCTAAAATTGAACTGAGCCTGTTCAACCTGCGCTGCACTCCAATTTGTCACGGGAAACAGTTTTCCTAGCCCATTCACATAATGAATGTGGATATGAAGTTAATGCCAAGGAAGATAAGCACCCTAAGGGTTTTTTAAGCCTAGCCTTCTCTATCTTTTCCTACATTATTTCTCAGGCAATATTGCTTAGTGAATTATTTTTCCTTTTTTAAAGTGGGGTGTGGAACATTAGCAAGATCTGATGCTAGCATCTAAAGTGACCTTGTTATGCAAGACAGATTTTATTGCCACCTTGTTATTAAGAAAGTTTTTGATAAACTATAAAACATCTGCTTTGCTTTTGGGAAATGCCACTGAAAGATACTCAATACATATTTTTGTGGCCTGCTGATGTTTCTCTCTTAATAGGAAACTTACTATTGCCTTAATTCAATAAAGTACAAAATACAGCTTTGGAAATAAGGCTCCATTAAAAAAGCAAGCAAGTACTCCAGCACCTCCAGTAGATTGTTTGTGAGAGCTGGAGGGAAATCCTAGCCTTACAGAGGTGAAAAGGCAGACACCCCCTGAACTCTAGTGGGCCAGAATGCCACTCCCTACCTTCCAGTCTAGGGACAGACATTCAAAAAGCCTGAGCCTGAACTGATTCAATCTTTGCAGGTTAGTCGAACCTGGCTAGGCTAAACAGTTTGTAAGCGAATACACATCCCCTCTGGATTGAAAAAATGAAGGCACATGCCTGCAGTAGCCAGGCTAGAAGCCAGGGGGTGGTAGAGCAGCCCACCCTTCCCTTGTACACTGCTGAGCTGAGAGGGGAATGCCAGGCCCCACCAGGACACTCTGATCATGGAGGGGTTCACCCCACTTCTCACCAGGACAGCAGGGAATTGATAACACAGTGTTTATCACCCCTAACTCAGTGTTTATCAGCCCATTAAGAAAACAATAGAGGGACATTACCAGGTATCTGTTGGATCTGCCTTTGTCCCCATCTGCCACAGCACAGACCATATCCAGCACGTGGTCTGCTAGTTAATATTGAGATGTGTCTAAGACAGAGGGGACGGGGGAACCCCTGCTCAGCAGGGAGTGGGGAGGGGATGGGGGAGCAGGGGGAAGCCAGGCCTGCAGTCTTTGCTGGAGCTGCAGCTAGGGAGCAGAAGGGAGGGGCCAGCTCTGCTGTGGAGCAGAGAAACCAGCCCAGTCCAGAGAGCATGCCAGGATACTTCATAGATTCATGGACATTAGGGCTGGAAGGAACCTTGAAGATCATCAAATCCAGCCCCCTGCCCCAGGGGCAGGAAGTCAGCTAGGGTCAAAGGATCCCAGCAAGATAAGAATTCAAGCATTTCTTGAATGAGTCCAGAGTAGGTGCCAGGTACCACTTCTGGAGGGAATCCATCCCAGGTCTTGGGGGCTCAGACAGTAAAGAAATGTTTTCTTATGTCCAGTCTAAAACTGTCTTGGAGGAGTTTTCCAGACGTTCTCCCAGATCCTGATGTACACCCCTTATGTACTTATAAGCAGCCACCAAGTCCCTTCTGAGCCTACGCTTTTCCAGGCTGAAGAGTCCCATGGCTCTCAGCCTCTCTTCATAAGGCCTATTCTCTTCCCTTCTGATCATGCACTTGGCTCTCCTCTGGACTCTCTCAAGCTTCTCGACATCCTTCTTGAATTGTGGAGCCCAGAATTGGATGCAGTACTCCAGCCGTGGCCTCACCAAGGCTGAGTACAGCGGGAGGATGACATCTTGAGATTTACTTGAGAAGCATCTATAGATTCTAGCCAGAGTTTTGTTTGCTTTACCAGCTGTGACATCGCATTGGTGGTGCATGTTTATCTTGTGGTCAA
>NW_017729001.1:19334217-19335920 GCF_001723915.1 Gavialis gangeticus
ATGTGGTCAGTCACGACCCCCAAGTCTTTTTCAGCCATGGTGCTAGCAAATGTAGCACTGCCGAGCCTATAAATATGCTGTGGGTCTTTCTTCCCCCAGGAGGTGGAATACCTTAGATTTATCGGTATTGAACGTCATCAGGTTTGTACCCTCCCACTTACTAAGTTTATCCAAGTCAGCCTGGATCACTAGCCTGTCCTCAGGCTAGGGGAGTCTAGTTTAACTTAAACCAGCAAGGGACGGACACTGCATAAACTGGTTTGAACCAAATCAGTTAAGTCAGATACTACATTCAACCGGGTTTATCTCAAGTCGGTTTCAGCCATTTTCAAACTGGTTCATGTGCACTGAACATCTATTCTGTTACAGGTTTAAACCAGTTTCTGATCACTTAAACCGGTTTATGTGTAATGTCTGTCCCTAACCCCAGTTCCCAACATTACCATTCTTTCAGTCTAATTACAGTGATTATTACAAACCATCGTTATGTCTTTCTGAAGCTTTGCATGGGTCCTCTATGGTCTTGTTTTACTAAAGTAATTTTCTGTTATCTACACATGTGGACACCAGACAGTTAAATGTTCCAGATTAATTAATATGTTAAATATACAGGATTTGGGGCAGATCTTTCCATGCTGGAGCTTCTATTAATTCCCTTCTGAGCTGAACTTGCATCACATATTTCAATACATTGTTTTCTACTAATTTACTAGTAAATTACCAGTTTCTAATCTAGAGCAGGACCTTGCCTGTCAGCCTACAACTAGTTACTTTTCTTAGTAGTTTTTGGCAAAGAACTTTAGCAAACACCATCAGAAAGTCCAAAAACATTTTATTTCCCATCATTCCCTTACAGACTATCATATCGATTCCATTACAAATTACTCTTAAAAATTGGATAGACACTATTTCCTGGAGAGAAACTAAGCTGGTTTGCTTCTATCGTATCATGCTTATCCAAGTATTTCTTAACTTTATCTGTAATTATCGTTTCAAACAATTTTCCCGATGGTATCACTTTTTGCACCTTTATTAAGATAAGTACAAGAGTGACTACTCTCTGGGCTTCTGGTATTGTGACAGGTTTTAATGCAATATCTCTTAGAAGGCAGAGATACTTATTTTTGTGATCCTGCACAAATACTATAGCTTCAACTCTGAAATTATTTTTGTATGGTGACTTTCATCATTAAAATGTCTCACTTCTGAATCATATCTTTTGTTTAATTTTTGAGTAGGATTATAAAGTGAAGAGATGTCAAATGGGATAAAAAGCAGTGTTCTTCCAAACGTATAAACATAATGTTCAGCTAAATACTCAAGAACAGGAAAAACTATCAGAACAGATCCTAACAATCATAATCTGAATAGGAGATAAATGAACAAATGATATCATCACATGCATTAAAGCTTATTTTTGTATATTGATGTAAACACTATATTGTTTACTGTACCACTATTAAGAGTAAAATCTCAAAAATGACATTTTAAATCTGGTCATATGCAAAACAGGATTCAACGTGGAATATTTGCACTGCACTGGTGAGGCCATAACTGTAGTGCTGTGTCCAGTTTTGGGCCCCCCACTACAGAAAGGATGTGGACAAGTTGGATAGAGTCCAACAAAGGCAACGGAAATGGTTTGGGGGCTGGGCCACGTGACTTAGGAGGAACTGGGTTTATTTAGTCTGCAGAAGACTGGG
>NW_017729001.1:19335963-19348847 GCF_001723915.1 Gavialis gangeticus
GGGGGGGGGGGGGGATTTAATAGTATCCTTCAACTACCTGAAGGCGGGGTTGCAAAGAGGATGGAGCTAGACTGTTCTCAGCTATGAGAGATGACAGAATAAGGAGCAATGCTCAAGTCGTACCAAGGGAGATTTAGGTTGGATACCACGAGAAACTCTCTCACTAGGGGTCTGGTGAAGCACTGGAACAGGTTACCTAGAGAAGTGATGGAATCTCCATCCTTGGAGGGTTTTAAGGTCTGGCTCAACAAAGCCTTAGCTGGGATGATCTAGTTGGGGATGGTCCTGCTTTCAGGACCAGGGTGGGACTAGATGACCTCCTGAGGTCCCCTTCCAACCCTAACTTTCTATGATTCAATGTTTTACTTTCTATATTCTGACAATTAATATTACCAAAAACCTGGAAGGTCCTGCTGGCAGGAAGCTCCTATCAGCACAAACTGGCAGTATCTCAGAGAAAGTTCACTGCCATGTCAAACAAAATCCTTCCTGCAGAATCTGTCTGATACTGAAAACTGTTCCTCCTGTGACCAGCTTCACTGAAGTCACAAGAGTCCAGGGCCATACTTGGAGACAACACTCCCAAAAATTAACAAGGCAGGTACCAAAATGACTGAGGTTTCTTCCATACCACACTTCATCCCCTAATGACTATGTCTGGTGCAAGCAGAATGGGGTGGAGGGTGTCCACTCCCACAGTGCTGTGGACATGGCATGGACATAGCCTTAGGCTGGGACATTCAGAGGAGCATAAAATAATTAGCTGCCCAACTCCCACTGCAAACCACTGGTAATCAGTACTGTATTATCCATAAAATAAGCCCATGGAATTAGCATGCAAGGTTGGTCATCTACAAATCAGGCTGACCTCAATTTAGCATTTGGGATTTCTACTACAGTGCTTATTGAGATTTACCATCCATATTACCAGTGGTATCCCAGCACCTCGTATTTGTGTACACAGCACAGACAGTGACACTACTTGCAAAGTGCTATTTATCTAAAAGATATCACCATTTCTCTGTTAGTTAATCTGCAGCGTGGTCCAATTTCTATGTGCAACGGTCTCTTATCTGAAGAATTACTAACTAGTAAAGAGAAAAGCCATGACTGCCAGTCTCCAAGCATCACAATTTCTTATGGCTTTACTGCGGAACATTAAGACAGGATGAAGAATTAGCTGTGCCAACAAGAAAATTTGCTACTGTCAAAGCTATTTAGTTATTCAGAGTTACAAACATGATTTGCTGCTACCAAAATATCTACTGGGCTGTACTAAAAGTGTAATCTGATATCTGGATATAAATCTCTTTAATGAAGGTGTGGTACAGATTATGTTAACTATACACAGAGATTAAGCTCTGTTTACACACGCGTGCACGCACACACACACACACACTCAGGCAAATTGAAATGGAAGATGATCAACCAGAGAGAGGTTTCCTAAGAACTCCCGCTTTTTTGTCTTGCCTTTTTGTTACTACTAGTAAATGTTGAGTTTGCTGCTGCCCATTTGAACGTATTTTGCATTTAACCATACAATTTTATTTATTATTCTCGGCCTGAACTTTTCACAGCGTCTCTTTCATCAGTTAAATTCCCCCTTTTGAAACAAACATCTATTTGAACAAAAACAGTCTTTAAAAAAATCAAAGCGTTTTCAGTGAAATGAAGTTTTCTGGACTGAATTACCCAGCCTACACCATAGCATGCTCAGCCACTGGAAATTATTTAGAAACAACCAAAGTATAGGGCCAAAGGCCTGAGGCCTTTATCTGGGCCACATGATTGATGTGTTGTGGGCCCTGCTGTGGTTAACAGTGATTTTTATCTGTTGCTAGCAGCAACAGTCAGGGTCTCAGCATGAGGCCAGCAGCAGGCTTCATTGCTGAAGCAGGCCCGCACACAGGGACAGACAAATAGTCTTTTCAGCTGGACAGGTCTCATGGGGGGTTTTGACATAAAGGGCCCTTTGGAAAGGCTGGAATTGTCAGTCCTTTGATGGCCTCATGCTGGGCCATTAGCTTCTGTTACTAATTTGCTGTGCATGTGAGAGGGCAGATCTACGTGAACACCTGCAAGCTGCTCTAGTGCATTGTGGGAAGGATTTTATAGGGAGAGCGAAGGAATAAAGGATGAGGCATAACCCCTCCATCTAAAGGGCAGATGACACAGACTATTATCATTTTAAACCTTCAAAAAGGCAACTCTGAAATAACATCAAGGAGTCTAACTCAAACCTGAAAAAGCGAAGAAAGCAAGAAAATTCAGAGTTAATAAGAGGCCAACCTTAGCTCAACATGCTTAGGTTTTGCAGGGATTGTCAGGCAGTCGGTAATCTTGCCTACTACAATCCCTAGACAAAATGGAGAGTTGGTTTGGGGCAGAATTTCAGTATGAACCGTCACCTTTGCCACTTCTGTTTTGAAATTCCATTTCTCCCTTTCCATCACCCTGCAAATTTAAAATGCAAGGGAAATGAAATAATATAAGACCAATATATTAGCTAACCATTTTTGATACAAGACTCAGTACTATGGAGCAAAAGTCAATTGTACATTCTGCACGTTTGACAAGCACGACGAAGGGACCTGCATAACAGTACACAACGAAGTCCCAGACCATACAAGTCACACCAGACCATATAATTCTGCTTCTACTATGCAGATAACTGATACAATGACTTATGAAAACACTTTCAGAAATGCAACATTAAACTTATCTGTGTATAGCTAAATCTTCCAAAAATGGACCTCACAGACTGCATTAATATCGTGCAGTCTAACTTTTATCTTCAATACGGGGGCATCGTATGTCCCATGCACCAATTAAACCCAGAGAAATAGGGCATAGAGGGTGGATAGGGTTTGCCTGGGTGCCCTGGACAGTGGAGAACTGCAGCACATTTATGACAAAATCTAGGCTACTTACTTAGCTGCTTCATTTACACTGCTGTATCCCTAACATGCTGCAATATCAGTATGTTTGCACCTTCAATCAGCAGATTTCCCAGCCTATTAAAAACAACAAAGGCATTAAGATCTACCAGCATACCCTGAAGGTCCCCCACATCATCCTCGCGTTCACAGAGGCACAGCCGCACAACTTTGTGTCTGGCCCCTCCTGATCCACCTTTCATGAAATGTTCCCATCAGTGCTGCTGGCTCTGAACAAGCCAATCTCCAAATAGTAAGACTGGCTGAAGGAAATCACAAGTTTAAAAAAAATTAAAAAAGAAATAAATTATTAAGTTTGGGGTCTTTTTCTTAGCCTTATAGTTTTACAGGTTCTAGGGTCCATGAAGGCTCAAAATTCATTTTTTCCTGTTTTAAATGAAACCTGAGAGTCTTGACAAAAATCACATGGCTCCAGGAACTGCAACTTTTTGAACAACAAACCTTACAAGATTCACAACAGAATTTTAACAGCTGGCAGCACGGCTGTACTAGTGCAGCTCCTAAAGCGGATGAGTGCTAATTGGGAGCCCTGAATTCTCCACCAGAGGTTTCAGAGCAAAGACATCTTGGGGCTCCCTTACTCATGTCCAGCTGCATGACGAGTGAACTGTAAAGGCATGAGAGTAAAAAGGGAAGAGGAGGCTGCCTGTAAGAGGAAAAGATGGGAGGAACATTGAGCAGACACAGGTGAGATTTCATTGAAATATGAATAAAAGAAATCGCCCTGCTGAGGGCACTTCCTGTTCCATTTCCATCATTCCCAAACCCATTTCTCAAAAATCAAACTACTAGATCAGGGGTGTCTAAGACACCCAGGCCTGAGGACCGGATGAGTGGCATGGGGCCAGTCTGTGGGCTGGATCAGGCCTACAGACTCTCTCCCACACTCCCAACCATACCTGATCTGGCAGCTGCTCCAGCCAGTCTGGGACCTGTACTGCATGTGGTGTGGATTTAGAGAAGCAAGAACAGGCACCATGTGTAGCGCAGTCCAGCCAGAGCAGCAGCCGTGCTGCACATGGTGGCCACCCTGTCTCGACTGCACTGCATGTGGCACTTGCTTCTGCCAGTCTGGGACCTGCATTGCACATGAAGCTTGCAAGCGTTGTGTGCAGCACAGGTCCCAGACCAGCTGGAGTGGTCACCATGTCCCAGAGCGTGTGCTGCCTGGGGTGCAATGTGGCCGGGGCACTCTGTGCATGCAGCTGCCGTGCCAGCTGGACTGTGCCACATGCGGCACCTGTTCCAGCCCCTCAGTGCAGGTCCCAGACCAGCTAGAATAGCCACCAGATTTCAGGTATGCTGGGGGAGAGGAAGGGGAAGGAGGAGTCTGTAGGCTAGATCCAGCCTGCAGACTGGCCCCACATGGGATTGATTAGATCCAGGGTCAGCACTACGGGCCAGGATCCAGCCCACAGGCTGTATGTTTGATATCCCTGTGCTTGATAAAACTGCCAGGTACCAGCTCTGCCATTCCTGTTCTGAATCAGTTGCATACCTCATATCATAGCTCAAAGATAATAGTCAGTACTGCCTGCCCCCAAGCATATTACAGAGGGCAGCTGGTAGTCAGAACAGCAAGCTGCTTTGTTTCCCTGAATTTACACCATACTTGGCTCCTCCCTCTGACACTCTTCTGCTCCTTGCCCTCTCTAGCTGTCCAACAATTTTCCTTATCTCTTCACTGTGAAACCACAAGCTGCCTTCCAAGAATTTTCATTGCAAAACTGCCCTCCCCTCTGGCCTCTCAACAAGCTTCCTGACCGAGGCACCTAAACAGGATCTTTAAACAATTTGTCCTTGATGCACGAGGTGTCAAAGTACTTTTGGCAAACAAGGTGGGCAGAGTGTGTGTACTTTAGTTAAAAGCATACCAACTCTCTGTTTCCTAAATGCCAGATTAAATCAACTTCCATCCACTATTATCTACCTCATTCAGATCTGCAATAGGTTTTGGAAGTTTATAGAGCTGAATTCCAGCATATTGCAAGGTTATCTGGATTTTAGTACTGTATTGCAAAAGCTGTCTACCTTATCAAATCCTGCTAACCAAATCACTAGGTGACCATCATGTATGTATGTATTTTAGCAACAAATAAAAATACCCTCCAGCAACCCCATACTTTCTCTGAGAAGCACATTAAAACTTCAACAAGTTTATGGGTAAGCTGGCTACTGACAACATAAAATGCACACAATACTTTTGTTCTCTAAGCCAATCGCAATGCAGCCAGTCAGTGGTGCAGGGACTAATTGCCAGTCTACTACGTTTACGTCCTTCGGATAAAATGATTAACTCTACATCAATCATTGGCTCTTGTAGAAATAAAGTCACTGAAATAAAACACTGCCGCAGAATCAATTTCTCTTGGTTTTGAAAATAAATGTCTTGGCTTTTCTTTTCCACATAAATGCCTTGAGTTTTTTTCCCCTAAATCCAGAGAGCCCATTATCCTGCAACAATGGGGTGTTTTTGTGTGCATTTGTTTTGTTTAGATTCCACTCTGGTCCCTCGACTCTGCCAAAAGGAATAAGCCTTATTCTACCCGCCTGCTCTCTCTCTCCAGCGTGCTGTTTTTCTGCTTGGAACATAACTATTTTCTGAGGAACCATAACTATCTTCTGCTTCAGCAACTGATGAAGGAAATGATGGAGACAATCCACATTTTTTTAGACGCCCTATAAAGTTTACACAGTGTCTGCTTGGCTCTTTACCAAAAATATGTCCAATCTCCCAGGGACCTGTTGTGCCTTCTCAAGTTTCCTTGAAGTATTAACCAATTCTTGCCTTATCTTCTCATATTGCACCAAATGAAGTCTTTATTGGAAACAGCGCCTTTCATTTCCCCATCATTCTCTGTAAATGGGAAAGATCCATTTGGAGATAACGAGCCTGATTTTGACTTGCCGGCAAACCCCCTTTTTTTAAGGAAAATATTTGAAGAAAACACACGCGAGGAGCAATGTCACTGTTTGTTCCGAATTATAAATATGGAAATACAGACAGAATGTTTTAAAAAAAATTAAACGCAAAGGAGTCACAGGCAGTGGCACAAACATGACACAACCAAGCTCAAAAGACAAGATGTAAAAAAGGAGGACATTATTATGAAAAACTAAACTCATTGCAAAGAGGTTTTTTGAAAAAAGAGTGACAAATACGTGAGCGTGTAGAGATTGGGCTTGGAAACAGGACAGATGGCCTCTTTGGCACTTGAGCAGACGGGAATATTAAGGTTTTCATCAAAATTCTCAACTTCAGCAGGCAGAACCCAAAAGGTTGTTGTCTTTCTGATTCCAAACACTTCTGGGTCATTACCAGTGTCACACACTGCATTCCCTATGCAGCAAGAACAGCCACTCCTCCCCCACACTGAAAAAACACATTTGCAAGGGACATGGCCCATATTTTCTGAAGACTCAATTTAGAATTAATGTTTCCATGATTTGCATATTGAACTTTCTTTGGAAACGGAATAATGCTAAATCGCTCTGGTTCAGACCAAAGCAACTCTTCCTGTGCTGCTTCTACTCAAACAATTTTCACTTAGACTGTAAACTCTTATTGTCAGGATGTGCCTCACTGTATGTGTGAACAATGCCTAGTACACTGTGGGTGTTACTGAAATGTTAAAACAACAACATAAGGAGGATGCTGTAGGATATTTCCACTGGTGTTGTCTTGTTGTCACTTAAACTGATGAGTCCTACTGTTGCATTGCACATCCTATCCTTTCGCTACATAGGTCTATGGTCGGGCTTCTGTTGCTTACAGAAGACACTGACCAAAAAGGCCACCGAGCTGACACTGCTAATGACAAAGTGCTAGAAAAAACGCAACACTGAGTTTGCATGCAAGTTTCTAAGTACGAACA
The DNA here is from genome assembly GCF_001723915.1 of Gavialis gangeticus. Lineage (NCBI taxonomy): Eukaryota > Metazoa > Chordata > Crocodylia > Gavialidae > Gavialis > Gavialis gangeticus. The sequence continues at coordinate 19,342,796 of NW_017729001.1, forward strand.
TTTCCATCTGGCCTCACCATCTTCTACCTACACACCGTCTGCCCCAAAAGGCATGTTACTCCGAATAAGCAGTCTCCACAATATCTGACACTATCAGATGGGTGGCTGCTTATTCACTTCTTCATTATTTTGCACCATAATTAACAGAAGTCTCAGATTTATTAGGATATTCTTCAAAGGCACAGTCTCACCTTGGATAAGATTAGAAGGGAGCTTGAAAATGAATACATTAAATATACTTTTTCTTTTCCAAAAACCAACAACAACAAACTGGGTAATAAAATAAAAAACCACAGAAAGCTTCCAGACATTTAATTACAAAATGTATGCATATGACAGACATCAGCAAGCCTACAGGAAGATTCCTGCTTCAGTATTCAATGCAGCCTCAATAAATATTTCAAGGTTTCAAATGGATGCTTTGCAATAGAACAGTTTTCATTTGCACAAGTGCCGGAAGGAAGTATTCAAAGCAGGCTTAAAGCAAAAACAGAGTATTTTCCTGTAAAACTTTAATTGGGAAACTGACACTATATAATCTGTACATCATTGCCTCCGAGCTGTTGTTAAAAAATTAAAGCTGTATCAAAAGAACTGCTTTGTTAAATTAACACATGTTATGCATACCAGACATAATCTGTGCCAGGAAAGGAAATAGCTTTGAGTCAGAAACGCATTGATTGTTATGGTTGTCACTGCAAGTGTCTGAGCCATGCAATAGGCAGACAAAAGCATCTTATGTGTATCTTATACACACACACATTTATAACACATACACTATTTTTTAAATTAGACTCTTTGGAAAATAAATGAACAAACGGTGCTTCATTATAACGCTCAAATTGGTTCCAAATCCTAGATCACATGGCGTGATCCTGCTGTGAAGTAACAGTAGAGGCTGATCCCCAGGAGCTCTCAGAGCACTTTACAGGGGAGGCAGGTATCATTACCCCCATTTTACAGAGGGTGTACTAAGGCATAGATCAGCGAAGCCACAAGCCCAGTGTCAGGCTAAAGCCTCTCTCTCTGAAACTGCAAGAAACGTAGTCCACAATGACCTGCAAATTTCCTCAACACTGTACAGGTGTTTTAGCTCGGAGCCAGAGATGGTACATTACTTTACCTCCCTGTTTGGTTTACAGCGCCTTCATGACATTTCACAAGGATGGACAGCGACCTAACAGTCCACTGCCCACTTGGCACAATCAAGCTTGGAGAACGTAACTTGGGGTGGGTAGAGAAGTATTTAGTGTCCCTACACAGCCCCCCACGTTTTTATTGTTTTAAACCTTGGGGATCCAAGCCACACTGACCATCCTTCTAGCTTAGGACTGGATCAGACTCACTGGAGAGGCTACCAACAATGCTTCTTACTAAGACCCATGGTAAGGTGCTCTTCAACGATTTAGTTCACTCTTCCAAGCTAAAATCATGTGTCAGCAGGCTCAGTGAGCAGGAATCCTGTGACTAAAGGAAAGCAATACCTTTTAAGAGAAGTAAGCAAGTACAACTTGTAATTTGTAATGTTCTTTGCTGGAGAAGTGAGAAGGTAAACTGCTGGGCCAGGGAAGGGCTTTCATGTGCTGCTGTCCTTCAGTAACTGAGAAGCACCCAGATTACACCTCCAACCATACACACACAGATTTGCTGACAAGGAAATTATTGATGCTCTTTGCTTCTGCTCCTGATTGTGTAGCACAACTCTAGACCACTGTTGCTCAGATTTACGGATAAATGTTGAGATCCTTAAAACTTGCCTAAAGGAGTTAGGCTATTAAATACCACTGAATTAAGTGGACATTGCTTAAATCTCTTAGGCTCTTTTGAAACTCTTAGATTTGAGCTGCACCAAGCAATGCTTCACTTTCAATGCTGGACTCTCAACGGCTTATTTAGAACCAATGAAGTTAGCTGATACCTTGTGAAACGTGGGGCATGCAGTAACCTCTGTTCTCGTACTCTAAAAGCTCACTCATTCACTTGCACTATAAGAGAGCAGCTACAGCTAGGAGAGGTTTTTCTTTTATTCTGCCCATGGACCAATAACCAGAGGGTACTGCCATACAAATAAAAGCCATTACATCACACATGGACTTTATGGTCAAACTTTTCAAAAGCAACTACTCATTTTGCATGCCTCAATTCTTGAGAATTCAATGAGACCTCCAAGCTGCTTGACTTTCAGAAAACACTCTCTCTAAAATGCTCTCTAAAAATCTGGTTCTTTTAACATGTTTCAGGATAGTCAAAAACTGAAGGACCTCACCATCACTTTTGGAGATCTAAGCCATATTTCTTTGTTATGTTTTCATAGCTTTGTTTTGGCTTAGGGTTTGCCAAATGTATGCTGCGTGCTGAGAATCTAGGACTCCGCCGTATTACACAGTGGTGAGAATGGGTTAACAGTTTCAAGCCTGTTAAGATAAGCAAAATTTCCCTTGACGTTGTAAACTCTTCAGGTGGTTACAGTCAACAGCTTCTGCTTTTCTGATGTCTTCTCAGAAAAGAGCTCACATAATTTTATCAGCCTCTGGGGTGACCATCAGATAACCAAGCTATTCCTGTCTGAACCACTCAATGCGTCTCCACCTTCCTGTCAATGGAAATCCACAAGACAACCAAGGGACTGGAGCTAACCACACAGCTCACAGCTTAACTGATTAAGTAGGTGGGAACTGATGCCAGCTCAGCTCAAAGTGTCTTTCTCTGCTAACCAGAAACTGGCCGCAAGCTGTTCAGGGGACTGACCACAGATATCACACCGATAACAAAACAGTTTGGTGAAGTTACAGCTTCCTGTTGGAGTGCTCTCACAATCACATGCCACTGACTCTCAAGCAGGAAACAGACTCAGTTAGTTATGCAGGCTGTCAAGTTCCTCATGTGATATACATTATACTCCGTTGTTTTCAACAGGGACCATTTATTACTTTGTTCCCTCCAGCTCTCTAAAATTAATGGAGTTGAGTTTCCTAAGGGAACACCAGGAAGACCTAAGGGGGAAGGGTGGTTCACATGGACTGGAACAAACCTGTGCCCCCAAACACCATCCCCGAGGGGTTCATGACTGTAAATTATACAGCACATTGTGGTCCTTTGGAAACTGTTAACAAACTTCAGCTTGTTACAAGCAGCTGCACAAAGAGTGGGGAAATGAAAGGTTTGGTGAATTAGAAAGGAGGCTGCACCTTACGATCACCTTTGATCTTTGTGTACATGCCTCTAGTCACACCTCAGTTACCAAGTTTTGAGAATGACACTATATTGGTTAGGTACAATGCCCAAAGAAATCAATATAAAGGACTTGCACTGACTTTTTGTTGCCCAAGTAGATGATGGTCATAGAAAAAATGGTGCACCACTTGCAGAAATCAACACACCATTGCTGAAATTCTAGTGATGGATGTTCACCATGAACTGTTTGCATAGGCAAATCATGACACCAAGAAATTCAAGAATAATTCTGAAAAAATAATAAATTATGTTCTGCAAAAGAAACGACTGTGAACAATTTGTACATCACTTAGGATCTGCTCAGCTCTAGCTGTCTGTGGAGAACAAGGTAGAAGAGATATGAACAATCTGACTAGACTCACTGGAGAAGGCGGCAGCAGTTTGTCCATATAAAGAAATAGTCACGCACACACGTGCATGTTCTGGCCAGCACACAACAGTTTTCCGTTACTGCCTGGCCTTAGTTATTATGAGGTGCATCAACATCTAAAGCAGAATAAGGACCCAATCCTATACCATCCTTCCTCTGTAAGTGCTCCAGAGTAAAACAGACTGGCCAAGGAAAGAGTAAACTTATGCGGAAGTAAAAAATTAAGAAGTTCCTCTTTTCATTAACTGTTTTTAATGCCACAAGGAACAATTATTATAATATATAGTTTCTGCATAATAAGAGCCAAAGAACTTCATAGGCAATAATTGTTGCATCAAACTCATAACTTCTATATGAGGTATGCTTTGCTGAGTATGTGCAATGTGACTTCAGCTGATGTTGCCAAACACCTGGCACCTAAATCCTTTCCTAGCATGTTCCACAAAGGCTGCCAACACTGACACACCCCCTAAAAAAAAACCATATAGCCCATGACAATGTTACCCTCTGGAAAACCCTAAGAGCACTATGAATCTGTGTTGCAAGTACTCAGACATACGTGGAGTGAATCAACAGGCAACCTGAAGGGGTTAAGGTAGGAAAGCGGGGATAAAAAAACTATGCACTATTATACAGCACAGGGGAGACAACAAAGGGGAAGAAACTTTAAAATGAAATGAAGTGTCTGTGGAAACCATTGCAGAGATGTCTACCAATGGTGATGTGACAGGTCAAGTGAATTTTTGGCCAGTTTATCGAACTTGTTGCAAAACACTGTGAAATTTATGGCTGACTTGAAAGTAAGGCATCTGGAAGGCCGCTATAAATAATTAATTACCTTAAAATCTAGCAGGGATATAATGAAAACTTGAAGGAACAGCTCTTCACAATCCTCCTTGAAGACAGCTGGACACTGCACTGCCACCTGGGATTTTTTTTTGTCATATAACTGAAGTGATAATCAGAAGTGAGCTTAGGCTCAAAACTGATCTCAAGGCTGTGGCAGGCTGCCCACTATATTTCCAATCAAAATGAATAGCCAAGTTCTTCACGTGTACAACTGTGGGGCCAGCTAAAGGCAGCTCTGGATGTTGGAATCCATGCCAGAAAGAGGTTAGGAAACCAGGCTCTAAAAGGTAATGAAACAGAAGGAGCTCAAGTGGCAGAAAATTCCCACAAAAACAAAGCAGGGCAAAGATTTATGAACAGCAGCGTTACATGTTTTCAATGCCTGCACGTTCCTGCCCTGTGATGGGCTGCAAAGATAAGAGAGCAGCTGCAATAAAACACGGTCACACCTACAAACTGAAGATTAGGCGATTTAAGCTGGAGTTAAAAATTCCCTGTAGGAAATCAGTCTGGCATTACCAGAAGATCTTAATAATACAAGTAACAGCCAACTTTCAGCATGGCAAGTACTTCAGTTTAGATTGCCACTAACATCTTTGCTGGAATCATTCACCAAAAGGAACAGGTGGGTGAAAAGGCAGAGCACTTTGAGACTCACTATATTTTGGACTGCACGGTGATTCACATCTGGTGCGAGCTCTACTCACAAGATATCATATTTTTGCCCTTGCCCTGCATTTCCTAGCTTTCTTGAGTTTAGATCGGCCTTCTGTTGTCATTTAAGCAAGTCTTTTATGGTTTCATTTATTTATTTGTCATAAAAAGGAAAAAGGCATCTGGGTATTATTTCAATTTCTAAAACTTACCAGCCAAGTCACGGTGTGTGTGACCGAAATTTATTGCCAGGAAATGGGAAGCCTAAACTCAAAGTTGGTGTGAAGTGAAAACATTGATACAGCACAAGTAGCGTCTCGCTCAGCTGATGCTACTCAATCCTTCATTTCTAATTAAAAGTGCATTTGGTGAAATATCCAAGCTCTCTACTTCCCTTTCCCCACACGTCTAAGGGCTGGAAGTTTCTCTTTTCTTTTCCCATCCAGAGTAAGGCAGCCCAGGAAACTTGGTCTCCTTTTTTGGAGCAAACAGATGTTTGTTCTCTATTGAAGTCTTTGGGCTGACCCATCGCTCTCTTTCTTTCAAAGATAAGAGTGGCATCATTTCTCTACTCAGGTTCCTCCCCTCCTGAAGGGAGTGTTACCTTCCTTCTGAAGATGCAGCTTCACTTCTCTGTGTGCTGTACATATTTAATGGCTTGTTAAACTGTAGTCAGCCTGCAACACCATGGGGAAACAAGAAACCCCAACCCACAAAGTTGATTCCACCCCAGCCCCCAATTTGCAGTTTTCATAACATTGCCTTAAAGCTTGAAGGTGTTATTAGAAACCCTGCTAGGTGTGATATCTGACTCAGGCTTTTATCTGTTGCTTCATTAACAGCATAGCCACACCTTGTTTCTTATCAAGAAAGTGATAGATCTGATCATGGAAATTTCTCTCTAACCTTCAACAAATAGGCCTTTTTTTTTTTTTTTTTTTTTTT
>NW_017729001.1:19348919-19350276 GCF_001723915.1 Gavialis gangeticus
TTTTTTTTTTTTTTTTTTTTTTGCAGGTATAGGTGGTAGTAAGAGGAGGAGAAAAAAAGGAGGAAGAGGTGATGTGTCAGATCAGGTGAAATCTCATGTACATATTTGGTGTATGCAAAACTACCATATTTCCTCAAAAATAAGATGAGGGTCCCCGCCTCAGTCAGCATGGGGAACAAACCCCCTCATCTTATATTTGCAAGTGAAGTAGAGGGGGGAGCCGGTGGCTGCTATGGCTGTGACTGTAGACCCACAGGAGCCTCCTGCCCCCCTTTACTTCCCCTCTGCAGATTCTGCACCCCCCTACCCCCCACCCATCTTTTCTCTCCCCTTTACTATTAGGAGCAGTTCGGCTCTGGTTCAGGCTGCTGTGCTCTTCCAGGCACAGAGCACGTGGAAACTCATTCCCCGGCCCAGCCAATCAGCAGTGGCAACACTGCTGCAAGCCCAGCAGGGCCACGTGAGCTTCCACATGCTGTGCTCCTGGAGGGAGCAGCCTCTGCCAGCATAGAGTGGGGGAGGGGAAGAGGCAGGGGCAGAGACTGGGGGAACAGGAGGAAGGAAAGAGGCAGAGATGGGGGGAGTGGGGAGAGGCTGTGGGGAACTGGAGGTGAGCAGGATGCAGGGGGCTGGTGGGGCAAGAAGGCTGAAGGGGGAAGCAGTGGGTGGGGCACAGGGCAAGGGGGGCTGCCTGACCCATCCCTCCCCTTCCCCCCGCTACTGCTTTCCCTGATGTAGCAGTGGGAGAGGGGAGATTCAAGACAACCCTACAGTACCTAGATTCTATACCTGGAAAACTCTAACCAATTTATACATTTTGCTATACAGAGGGTCATCTTGTATTCAGGTTGTCTTATATTTGTGTAAATATGGTAAATTAAACATTCTCCATTGCACGTTATTTTTCTTGTTGTTTAACACATGCAAAACATCATTTGGGAACGGCTTAACAGAAACTGTACGTGTACAGGGGAAGGAACGTGATAATTAATAAGATTGCCAATATCCTCTCAAGCAAATATAATACATGCTAAGGTTGGACCAGTTTTCCCCTGCTGCATCTTATTCCACAGCTAATTAGGCCAACATAACATTTGCCCTCTCTTATATTTCTGCACCAGTGTTCTGAGTTAATGACACTTATCTCTTTTGCCGTTTCTTTTCATTCAGTGGTTTTGGGTGTAGGTTTCAGTAAGAGTTTATAACATGAGATAAAACAGTGGAGCATAAATTTCTCCCACCATCTTAATTTCCTCTGATTAGTCTCCACCAGCATGAAAGGCATTAAACAGGTTAACTCTGGATTTTTTGTCTGGTGTTTTTTTTTTTTTTTTTTTTTTTTTTTTTTTTTTCTCCA
>NW_017729001.1:19350334-19356761 GCF_001723915.1 Gavialis gangeticus
TTTGGTTTTTTTTTTTGTTTTTTTTTTTTTTTTTTTTTTTTTTTTTACAGTCCACAGAAATAGGATATATAAAGTCTTTGCCCAGATGGTCAAAGCTCATATTGATAACACAAGCCCACAACAGAATGAAATAAAAGCCCCAAAGGCCCCAGTCGCCTGCACTCTTTGTAGTGCACTGTTAGCATCCGTGTTGTGGATCCTGACCAAAATAGATTTCTAGTCTGTTCCATTTATTTTTGGTAAACAGAAAGGGAAGTAAGCAGAGAGTGAAGAAAAGATATGGGAAAAGAGCCTAGCATGAACAACAGGGTGAAAACAGCTGAGATGCAGATAATAACACAGGCTGACTTATTACACAAGAAAAGCTACAAGACGCACGTAACACAACTGCCTTAGGACATTCTTCATCATAAAGTCCAGAAATAAAGATCAGATAGTCTCAAAATCCTCTGTCTTTCCTCTTGGGCAGAACGTAATCCTTTCCAGACTCAGACACTCGAGATGGATATGGGACGGCTCTGTATTGCACCATGCAAGGCAACTGACAACCAGGCTATCCTGCCCAGTGTGCCTAATCGGGCAGGGGAGGGGGGCTTTTTGAAGATGAGTCTGTGTAACAATAATGTCTTTCTACACAGACTAGAGTTTGGATTCTCCCCTCCCCAGAAATGGGAGGGGAGGAGATTACAAAAATAAAAGTGGTAAAAAATCAGATACTAGTCATATGCCCAGTCCCTCAAGGGGATCTTGCAGGCTCGTGGTGTCAGCTGGCTGTACTTGCATTAGAGCTTGCCGGTTTATGTAAATCAACGTCATCCAATTATGCTTATGTCTTATAAACAAAGGGGCGCCATTGTGTATCTGTTACGTTTTCGATATGGCTGCTATGTGAGCCTCACAATCAGACGCTCTGCCAATGCCACTGACTCAGACGGACTGAAATGTAGCCAGCAAGGGCCCTTTGTGCTTATTTATGGCTGTGGGGATGAGTGAAAATTTATGGGACTTTTCATCATAATTAAAAGCAGACGTCATTTAATAGGAAACAGATTTTGAGAAAAGGGAACTTTTAAAGGAAAATGTGTGCCAAGGGTATGCGTAGCCTCTGCTATTTGTATAGTTGAAATATTTTAGTTTATTTACAATTGTGCTTTTGCCCAAGTTTTTCATAGGGTACTTCAAAAGAGTCCAAAAGCCATTTAGAGGCCTTAAATAACATGCGTGCTAATCTTCCAGCAACATTTCAATTCATGGATCACAGAAGCCTCAAAGGACAAGGGCCCAGCTCCTCAGCTGGTTTAAGTCGAAATAGATCCGTTGACTTCGACTCAACTCAAAAACTCGTATGGCACCTTGAATTACAAGAAAAGCGCACCAAACACAATCCCAAAGCATTTATTGAGTGACACACGTTGGTCTGGGGGTTAATCCAAACACAGGGACAACGAGGTTCTGATCAAATGAGGATGCTTAGAAACACAATAAAGGGAACTTGTGAAACATCAGGAGATTCAGACCGAGGTGCAGTTACAGTTCTGGTCCGCGGGGAAAGCAGTTTATTTATTTACCAAAACGGTAGCCCGTAGGTATCTAATGCAGTTAATCCTGCAGGACGGGAGAGTCAGTGTGTGATGGGAAGGGTTGATAGCCACGCACACAGAGTATGAATGCTATAAGCAGCAAGTCTTGGAATATTTTTTTTCCCTTTCACTGCCCGAAGCAGGAGATCTTAATCTCCCCATTTAAAGAACACACACCACACAAGCATGCATGTGGGTCCCTAGGTAACAGAAACTATTCTCCCAGAAGAGGAGAATTATCTGCAACTTCGTTTAGACCCCTGATCAACACTTCTCCCTAATTGGCTACTGTCATATTCCCATTCTTGTACACTCGTCTTCTGGCTGACTGCACTATTTCTATTGCATTTGTATCCCAAGGGACTGAATGTTCTAACCCTGGGTCACGCTCCCCTGCCTACCCTCATAGCAGAGGGTGCTGCCACCTAGTACTTCTAGGCCACTCTTCAGAGTAGATGTTTGGTGAGACTCAATGAGACACATATTTGGTGACACAAAAGCTTATGCCTTTCTAAAGGAGTTAGTCTCTAAGGTGTCACCCCGCCCTGCCTTCTGCTTCACTTCACACTGACACAGCTAATTACCTCTCTCTCTACAGTAGTGAGAGAATGAGACTCTTCCAGACTGAAGGAGAGGATGGCTGCAGGGCCGAGGTATACTGGTGAAGACGGACTTTGGAAGCCTGCATGGTGCTTGCCTCACTCATGTAAGGTTTGAGGTTTGTATGTATTCTTGCATGAGAGTTACATCCTGGGAGGGAAGGAGGGAGGACGCACTGAGCACCGAGATGAGTTTCGATGACTCAAAAGGGAGAAAAATCGTCTTCAAACTCTCTGCAAGCCTTGTGTGTTTTACACATTCCTTGATATCCACGATCTTCATATAAATTATCTGAGATACTGGTTTCCGCTCTTCAACAAGAAAGATGTAAAATTTACTGAAGTTGATGGGCTGCCAGGAATCTGACTAAGCTGCATAGAGTTTGATATTTTACAGCAGCAGCAAGTAAAAATCAGCTGCATTTGTTGCCAAATGTGTGTTACTGTTGTTATCTTTTTTAAACTATCATTCTGTTTCAAGACCAAAAAAACCCAAATGACGAAAACTAACTTTACACATTTTGTTTGTTCCAATGTGTACCCACAGACAGGTTGGTACACTGAATCTGTATCTGCCACGTGCTTTCACGTTTATTCTCTATTATATTTTAGTCCCCTCCATTGTATAAGAGAAACAGCTGCACAGATGTTCTATAAATAAACCACATGATTTATTTGAAGGGGTTTTTATTACCACGTAATTCCCACTATTGTCCCTTCTTCATCTCCTCCGTAAAAAAAAAATGAGTTAAGTAAACTTTAACCTAGACTTAATCAATGTGCAGCACTTTACATTTTCAACAGTTGTGGCTTTTTTTGGCTGTTAAATCAGGTACACCTCATGTAGTCCCTGGCATTTGTTACTGTGTCCATTGTAACTAGTTTCTAAGTGCACTGTGTCATAAAACCATAATGTACAACTAGCAAGTACGCTTAGGAGAACATTCCAATAACTTCTAAGTCTACAAGTAGATAGTTTGAAAAAAGTCAGGGTGTTTTTTTCAAAGGATATGCCTTTCTTAAGCTGCTATCCAAAGTCTGTTTGTCTGTTCGCAAGAGACACATTCCTGACACACAGAATGAGACCGAGAATCTCAAAGCTTATTCATGTGCACAAGAAACATGAAAGTGTCAAGGAAGATAAGACACTGACCTCCTTACACATCCTATCTACTCATTTCTCAACCTAGAAAAATGCATATTTAGCACATAAGAAAAGGGCATGAAACTCACACTAAACTCCTTATGAGATAAAAAATTTACTAAGTTCATTAGTATAATTAATGAAGTTAACAGGCTTTGTTGGGGTGCCCAGCACTCAACAATCATGTCCATTATTTAGGCACATACATTCACTTTTCTGCCTAATTGTGAGTCCAAAGTATCACCATCTTGTCTTTGGTCCATAGCTTGCATGAGAGCAGCTAGCTAAAACATTCAATACATAAGCTGTTTTGACCAAAAGTAAAAAATTACACAGTATTCTCTCTCTTCCCTGATTGAATGAGCTTAAATACGAGCACTGGAAAATATTCATGATAATGGATTTCAAATTCTCTTTCTGCAAGAAGACATTTCCTTAAAACTTTCTGTTTCTGTGAACATTCCTGAATATAAACTCATCTGCAAGGATAATTGAAGAAAGCAAATATGAAAGAGTGCAGATTCAAAGTAAGCCTGTTAAAAATAGGAGCATACACAAAAAAACTTGTGGTGTTTAAACAGCTGTTTGTGATACCCAGTGCAGCCACCCTACATAATAACTTTATATATCACCATTTTGCAGGTGACAGTCTTCAACAACATAAGCCACACACACATATCAAGAGGATATGACAAAAGTATAAGAAACAGTGTCTCCATCGCACACTGCTCTTGCAAATGCTATTTTTTTAAATGTGCTTTCACCATTTCTGGCAAACAATCTCTTTGATGTAAACAAGGGCAGTGTCAAAATACTGACTGAGTGTTTAAAATACAGCTGGTTCTCTGAGAAAATGAAACCTTTGCAATATATTACGGACAACCCTTAGTTTGAGGCCAGTCTTGTTGAATCAGCGGTTAAAACATCTCACTGCCACCAGGGAGAGGCAGCTTCCAAGTTAAGTTTGGGCCAGCAAGGTCTGGCAATGTTAGAAGCAATAGTCTGGCCTTATGCTGAATCAATTTAGAATAGCATCATCGTCTTGAGGGAAGTGGTCAGACTCAATAGCTGGTAGATGATGATGAGGCAGAAGGCAATTTAATAAGGAAAATGACAATCCAGATGGAAAAGCAACCTGAGCCCTGAGCTAAGACTGATCTCAAAGTAATGCTACGGGGTGTTAGGAACTCCCACCTCGTTTGCCAGGCTCTGGGTTGGTAAATAAAAGACACTGCTATGACAAACCACTACCAGTTTTCAGACGAGGAACTAGACAATTTAAGATCAGGTATTCAAGAGACAAAAGCAGATTTCTTATCAGTCAGCAACAGAAAAAAACTACCAGATGATTTATTGGTTCAGGGACTCTGAAGAATCCTTTTGGCCTTTTTCCATTAAGATTTCAAAGCCCACGTTACGGCAAGTGGAAAATCGTTTAATTTCCAAATTGTGCCCCGAGACATAAAATTTGTGGAGGTGATTCATTACTATTTATATAATGCCATGCATGGTGCTTTACAGACAAAGAGAAGGCATAACCTGTGCTTTAAGGTATATTAATATAATCAGTGGATCCAAACATTTGTATGCAAGAAAAACACAGCTCGAATATTTTGGGGGGGACTTCAGCCTCATGCTAGAACAAATGGCTCTTAAGTTTTTTTTTAAACGAGGATACTTACCTGAGCTCTAAAACTGGAACACAACCAATCAGGTTCATAACACTCCCCCAGTGTCTGCGGGTACTCGGCACCAGCAAGAAGCACGCAGGCTCCATTGCGCCAGTTTAGACCATTACACAGTTCACATTATTAAACACACTCGGTTCAGTTACTTTAGAGGATTACTCAGAAATTTTATAGTTTGATTATGAAGTTGATTTAATGACCTCCTACCCTAACTCCATAATCTCCTGATAAAAGGGATCAGTTGTGAGTCTTGCTACCAAGCATGCACTCTGGGCCGTTCACCCAGGAGGCAAAAGCTTATGTTGCAATAGGGCTTGCAATGGCAGTGATTACTGTCAATAACTGTACAGAGGAACTGTTAAATGAGTTAAGAGTCTTCTTTCTAATTCCAATTAGCATACAACTTCACTTACAATTTGAACACTAGTAATCAGGAACTACATGACACGTTGGCAGACCAACGGCACCATCATTCAGGACTTCTAATACCATTCATTTCTCAGAGTTGTGTGTAATCCAGAACTCACTAAGTAAACAACCTGCAGCTGGTGTCTCATCTCTCATATCTGCTCTATACATTTATATGCCTGCTTTTTCAAATGGGTGAATGCAAACACTGTATAGCCAAATGAGAACATCACATTTCCCAGGCAAAATATCATTATTGCACATATAAATAAGGTATCTGCACAACCAAATGGCCAGTTAAACATCATGATGGCACTGCATACTCATGTAATTATATCTAACTACCTTTGAAACCTGGGTCCTATGACATTACCCGTGATGATGGCATCTTTGTTTGCTCAAGGTAAAAGCATTAATGTCACCCAGTTCTCATCGTGGATGAGATTAATTCTGCCACTACCAGTCATACAGCTCAGTGTTTGACAGCAAGAGAATTTTGTCTTCAGTTTTTGATTTGACTGAAGGCTCACAGCTCCTTTTAAAACAAGAGCAATTTTGTCTGGGTTTATTTTATTTACTCACAGCAAATGCTGTTTTTGCTATTGTAGTTTTGAGGAAATATCCCAGGGACTTTTAATTCTTGGAAATCTTCGCTCTTTTGTAATAAATCCCAGTAAGAACGAAGAAAAAAAGAGCCCCTAAAAATAGGCTATTTAATGCTCTCTCAGGTGAAGAAACTGCTTTGCTAGATACACAAGACAGTGCTTTGCTCAAAGGCTGTTTTTCATGTTTTGTATTCCCTTGATGTCAATGGATATGCAACAGGTAATATAAACCTCTGCAATCAGCAGTAACAGAAATGAAAGAATTAGCTGTAAATTGACTTACGGAATAGCCTCTTCCTGAAAATGACTGAGCAGAACTCTGTGGGAGGAAACAATATGCCATAGTAAGTAAGGCAAGTGATCATGTGTACTATAATATATATATATATATATATATATATAT
>NW_017729001.1:19356988-19363235 GCF_001723915.1 Gavialis gangeticus
TGGGGAAAACTTTACAACCAAAACACCTCTTAAGTTATTTTCTGACATTCTACGTGTTGCCACAGGAGTCACTTCATAAGAGCCAAAAAGCACTTGCAGGTGGTGGCTTCATGCCTGCTTCATACAGTGATGCAATAGCTACAGTGGGGCTTCAAAAGCACCTTTCAATTGATGCAAAGGATTCTCATTTAATTCACAGTGTAGTCTTGACAGAAGGTCAGATTCAAGAATGCAATCAAATATGGGCTTAAATCCATCCCTATTCAGGGCTTTTAAGGAACTTGAGTGTGTGCATAAAGCTGTCTTCTTGAGTGAGAGCCTGGAGAAATTGTCCCATGGACTATCTTCCTCCCCCCTCACTCATGCTTGAGCAGACCATCTAGCACACTCTTCTCTGCGATCATGTGACTCATCTACTCTTCATCACTGTGCTACCTCCCTGTGAAAACTATTTCCACTACTAACTGTGAACAGAAGCTGCAACAGGCTGCAGTAAAGGGTCAGGGGAGCAGTGGTAGCAGCTGAAAATGATGAAGGGACCTGCATCACGTAACCAGCCAGTCCTCCAGCACCTGCTCCATAGGCATGGGCCAAGGCTGCTCTGCAGTCATTATGTCCCAGAGAACCCATGGCAAGGTAATTAAATTTTATTACCTAATTTATACGTGGATAACATGGTATAGAATGATTAAGAGAAAGTTTCATAGCATTTAGTGAAAGAGATTACACTAAAAACAAGGAGTCCTAGCTCCCCATTTCCCAAGGTATTCTAATGGACGCTGGATCCTTAACAGAACCACTATGGGGAGTATAAAGTGTGGTATCAAGGTCAGTTTGATAAGATTTTCTTCTGCTGCTCAGGTGGCAACAGTGACAGGAGTCATATACCACCCTACCAGAGCATTACATAGTACCAAGTTCCTGAGTTATTAAAGTGAAATGACTGCAAAATATGGTAAGCATCAGAATTTTTTTCCCAGTAACTAAAAAACCATCTGTATTATTACTCTGCAGTTTTATGGATAGAAGCCACACAACTTAGATTTGCTTGGATCTAAGGCTTCCAGGCTGCATAGGAAAAGAGAAGCTGACTGGGAGCTATCTGCCATTAATAACAAATTAAATTGCTTACTGTATATAGGTTTCAGCTTCTAACACATTAGATGCAGATTTGACCTCTGCCTCTAAACATTACAAAAGTTTCAGAGCTATAAAATAAACCTTTTAATGTGAAGTGGCTGAAAATAATGCTATGGAGTGATGAAACGAAGGGCAGTGATATTTATGGGATTTCTGAGCTGTTACGACCAAAAATATCTCAAATACTACTAAAAAAAAAAATGGAACTGATCAGAAGGTACAGGAAAACTTAAAAACAACATCGCTCCCTTTACATAAAGATATTGAATAGATTAATTCAATTACCTATTCTTCCACTGTTGATAGCTTGCCCCTCCAGTTAATTCACCAAATTTCAAAAACTAAAGTGCACAGATAATTGAAAATGGGTCAATTTACTTGCTCTGAAGGTGGCAGGTGGAAAGGGACTAAGGTGAACGCTCTTGAAGCTTCAGGTTAAATACAGACCCTGACAAGGTTTAGCAAAATAATAATAATAATAATAATAATAATAATAATAATACCACCACCACCAGGTTTATTAAAATCTCCCTTCTGGGATTTTAAAGACGAAAGCAGCAATTAGCACATACGGTGTTATTTCTGGAAATTAAGATCTGACACTGTTTACTCTGTCATTTTTCACAGTTAAAAAGTTCTCTGTTGCAAAGGTATTTCTCCCCAGCATTATAATATTAAATGTCCTGGAACTGAAAAAATTGGATGACTTTTTCTTAGTGACTTTTTATTGCACACGTAAGGCTAGTAATTGTTGAACCCACTGGATCTAATGCTTAAAATCCTTTCCAACATCTCACACATTTAGAATCAGAGAGCCAAAACCGGCCCTTTCAGAGCAGTTTTCAATAGATGTCCCCCATATCCACTAGAGGCCCAAATATTCCTGCTTCCTGGGGGAGCCGGGTATGTTCCAAGAATCCATATCCATTGCTGCAACCAGAACCCCTGAAAACTATAACTGATGAACACCATAGGAGTACCAGACCGGAGTAGCATGCAAAACGTAAGCCTCTTAATACGCACTCCAAATGTGAGAGCCCTTTTGGTTCTATTTTAGAATAAACCAGGAAAAGAAACTAATGGGGCCCAATCCTTAACATTTTTATTTATTCCTTACATAATGAACTGTGGCAGCATATATGCAGATATAATTAAACCCCGTTGAACTGAATTCAATTTTCAACATTATTTCTGTTTCAAAATCTAACATGCAATTTGTGAAAAAATTAGGAGCACATGCTTCTTTGTGTTGCTTACCAACCTGTGCTGACCAAAGCCAGCAGGGTGACGGTTGGGAAACAAGATACCCCAAGAACCCTAAGGCATAAGCCTTTCTGCTAAGGAGACCAGGCAGCGTTAACTGCTACAGGAGTAGCATTTGTGTGATATAGATACCTGCTCAGAGACAGAGCTGCAACCAATAACTGTTTGCATGAAGGTCATACATCTCTTTATGATTTTCCAATTTCAAGTGGGTTTGAATCATCAACTTAGGCCTTGTCTTCACTGTTAGAAAAGATGTATTTTTTAACATTTCAGGGTAACTAATGTGTGTGAGCTATCCCAAGGCGATAACACAATGGAGACAAAGCACTTTGGTTTTATCACAAGGCAAACTTGTGGTGGTATATACATGCGGCTGACATCGGTAAAACTAAAGAACCTTGTTGTCTTCAATGTATTTTCACTACGGCAGAATTCATGTGTTTTAGTTACCCCTACATAAAGAATATACCTTTCTAGCAGTGAAGACCGGGCCTTGGTATTGAAAGGCTCTACTATCACATGCCCTTTTGAGACATCCAGGCACTCTGTAATTTTGTTTTTAAAATTTCTTTCCTTATTCCTTAAAAATATCGCGTGATTATAATTGGGGGAAAATATCATTACAAAAGTAGGGTTGCGTGATAGACCTTTAGCTGGGCCTTCAATTAAGAGTTATTTCCTTCATATTAAAATAGATGTTTTCTTCCCAGAATATTTTGATGATGCAAAAAAGAAATGCCCCTGACTAGTTTTGGAAATGATCAGAATTACCAGAAAACTGTACATGAAAATTGGAAATTGTTTACCGTGGAATATTTTTTGTTATTTTTTAAATTTGCCATTTTTGTTTTGGCTAAACTATTCCATGACTTTGGCCTGGAGTCACAAAAAGGTTTTGGCAAAGGACTCATCAGCTCTTCCCCCAACATTTGTTTAGCTCTAGTAACTCTTTGCTGACTTCTCCTTGGGATCTGAGGGAGAGATGCCAAGCATCTTGGGGCACGTCACAGATGAAACCTGGAGCAGAACGGGGACCTGAACGAACCAGGGTCTCTCAAATCCTACGCTAGTGCTCTAACCACAGGACCAGCCCTCTTCTCTGATCACAGGGTCAAATTTACCTTCTGTCCAGTACACTCAGGCTGACGGTGTTAGTCAGCATGCTGAGGAATAAATAAAACTGAAAAAAAGAAAAAAAACTCTTTGAGGTGAGTTTTCTGAGTAAAACCTTACCAAGAAATAACAAAAGAGATTTGTTTTCCAAGGGTCTCATGCTGTTTAACCAGCTTTCTAGTCGGGCTGAATTTCAGAAAAAAGATGACAAAATTTTCTACCAGTCTATGCCGGTATATAATATGCCTGTCACTAAAAGTGTTAATTCAGGTAGGACCAAATATTTTCTCTCCCAGTGATGGGCCTTATAAAACCGGACACATTTTGATGAGAGGGAAGAGAACAAGAGCAGGAAATATCCCATGGCTTAAGCAGGACAATTTTTATGCAACAAGTCCATTCAATCACACCCTTCTCTATGCCAATACAAAGAGTTCAGTTAACTCGCTGAAGGCCAGAGTGTGTCAGATGTTCACGTACACTAGAAACCAGGACTTGTACCTTGCACTGTTACCTTCTGCATTGCTCTGTGTGGGTATTTGGTGGATGAACCAGACTTGTGACGGTATATAGCCCCTGTCTTCAAAAGTCAACAGGCCTGTTCTATGCTCTGCCTCAGATCAGACTGGGATTTCACGAGGTGTCAACAGCAGCTAACATTTAAATCACGTGCCTGCAGAGTGCCTCATCCAAAAACCACCTCTGGACAGCTCAAGTTCCTCCCTCCATTCAGATAAAGCACACACCTCACTATAGGCCCATCCCAGGCATGCAGCTTTACTATAATTCCTACCATTTTACCAACAGTCTTGCCATTTTGATGCATTAATGAAAATCCCAGCTCCTGAACATAACTTGTTATGTAAGGACAGGGGCTTCTATTTATTTTTTTTTAAACAGGCAATTCCCTAGTCCTCAGTCTTTGCAGGAGAGAACTTGGAAATGTGATGCCAATGAATCCTAAAGGGTCTAAAACCAAAAAGCAAGAAAACAGACTTCAGTTTACTTTAAGCTTGTGACTGTTAACCCATCTCAGCATTTTGGGGGAACGAGACTTTTGCAATTGGCAATCATACCTTCTCAGTTACGCCACTTCACTCTTACTTAGTATTTCTCTAATTGTTCTATATACATCATTACAACTCATCCTCCCATCACCCCTTCTACAAATGGGGAGATTTGAGCAGCAAGATCTGAGGCCAAATTTTCAGCATCCAGAGCTCTAGGTGCTGAACTACTGAAATCAGGCCTAAGGGAATTTAGCCCAGGTCACCCGGGTTCTCAGTGCAGACTATGCCTCAACTTCTTGACTGTCAGGCTTGTGCCAAACTGGAAAGAGCTCATCTTCCCTTTTTTCAAGTACAGCAAGACCACATTATAAACCCACTCCCCACCTCTGCCCAAAATTCACTAAATTGTTTTTCCCAACTCCATGCCTTACTTTGAGCCTTTTTAAACTCTAGCTCTTCCTCTACTTTTCTCCCCTCTGTAGCTCTATTAGTGTGTCTCTGCTTCATGTTCAGACTTTGACTGTGGCTCTTACTTGGGTATTCCCATCCCTACTACTTAAAGGAAGACTTTGGTATGCAGGGATAATGGAACACATGCATTTCCATATTCTTTCTTGTCCCTCTCAGGTCAAGTCAAGCAGATATTTTTCCCCCAGATGGTATCAACAATTTCCAAACAGAGCTCTGCTAACATAGCTCAGACTCCACTGCCAAAGCTTTCTATTCTTCCTGTCCAAGACAAGAACAGCTTTCCTAGAATAAAAAGCTTTAGTAGTACAGGTTTCTCTCGCCAGCCACGGTTTTGAGTATCCACACTTAATAGTCTATATACCATTTTGGCTACCATGGTATACAGTTTTGAGTAACCACAGTTTTCTGTGGCCATGCATCAGCCCGCCACCTGCCATTTTTTCCCCGTAAGCCTTTTGTTTTGCCAACCACGGGTACTTTCAGGAACGCAGCCCCCATGGTTGGCAAGGGAAACCAGTACTATTCATTTCTGACGTGAAGCCATTCATCCTCTTCTATTTACTACTTGGTCTCACCATATCATTGCCACTGTGAAATGCTGATTTGCAACTGGTGACTGCAAACGTAACCGTGACTTGCAATTCTTTTCACTATCAAATTATTAGGAGTATTATTTTTATTGGTATTACGACGGCAGCCAGAGTCCCCATTCGGAATCGGGCTCTCATTGTACTGGCCATGGTATCAACAGGCAACAAAAAAGGAGAGCGTCTGTCCCAAAGAGCTCAAAATGTTAGCAGCCCAGGATTCCCACAAAGCTCCTTCAATACTTTCCATCATTTACTATTCCACTTCTGAGCTCCACAAAAAGTGCTACCCATTCACCTAAGTCTTGACCCTATGGTATTTTATTTCCACTGGCACCCAGCCTGAGCAGAGACAGTGAAGCAACATGTGCCAAAACCATGTGATGGTTTTGTGCAGTGGACAAATAGAGGCTTACAGTGAAACTGCTGGACTCGTTTTCCCTTCAGAGGTTTGTTTGATCATTGTTCTGGACAGGGGCTTAAACCTTAGGCATATCTAACGGACCAGGAGACCTGGAATACAGCCCTTGTACTTGCTATGATATTGCAGCTGCTTTAGCCCATTTGCCCCAGCAGGGGGCAGTGTAGTACAAAGAGTAGGAACAGGACAAGGAGAAAAATAATCAGCGGGGGGGGGGGGGGGGGGGGGGACAAAAAAAA
>NW_017729001.1:19363245-19366255 GCF_001723915.1 Gavialis gangeticus
GCGGGACACAAAGAACAGTTCACAATAAATGTGCAGCTTGAATTAGAAATCATTGAAGCTGTATTGCACCCATCTACTGGGGACAGGATTACACATCCAGACTATATGGTAAGTTAAACACAGATCCAAGAATATTCAGAAAAGAGAAAGTCTCAGCATTTCCGCTTTCCCGAATGATGGATTTCTCTTTCCTCGTTACATTTTAAACATACCATGGATGATGGTGATCGCTAAGGGAAGGCAAGAGAAGAGAGAGAAAACCCTAAATGACTAAGCAGAGGTGCTTGTGCTCCTGTGCACAGCCTAAATTAATCCCTTGAAAAGGAGAATTTTTACTCTAAAGTGGCCAACACCTCTTGCAACATATTTCCTAATCAGCTGGTATTTATGGTCGATATTTTATATTTCCAATTTCCCCCTAAGGGCTCACGAGAAATCTGCACACCTGCCAACCTTTTCAGCTGGACCAATAATTGCCAATTTGCTCTTTGCCTCAGTATATCACTCAATTTAGCCCTTGCTGTGCCCTGCATACATCCTCATTCATCTAGGTGCCCCCATGACAATTAGAGTGTTAGCTTCAGCTAACTAGGGCAACTATTCTACTAGGGTTGGAAGACAATTATTAGTCTATTTTCCCATCTCGTGGCAACAAAATTGAGAATCCATGACAATTACATTCAGCAATTCTGTACTCTGCCTCCTGCTCCTCCTCCTCCCCCTCCCCCATCTTCCGAATATTTCAAATTATCACAGCTCTACTACCACATTCAAATTTTCCATGTTCACAGGGAGTGAGGGTTCTATTTAAATGATAATGAGGGACGATCCATTCAATTTAGTGAGGGAGAAAATCCATTAAAACGCAGGCAGTTCTTAAGCTGATGGGTCAAGAAAAAGATAAAACCTTTTTTAAAGCCATTATACAAGGCTCTGTGTGGATTTTTACACCGTGCGGGACATCAGAAAAGATTAGGACAATTATGGAACGAAGCAAAAAAAACCCAACCCAAAACAAAACACCCAAACCTCCCACTTTTACTTGGGTCAACACAACAAAATAGCAATGGGGCTTATCGGCCTCTTAATTCTCGGGTAACGTCCAATTACCTTACTATGAAAGGCAGCAGAAGAAAATCCTATTTTGGAAAAGGCTGTTGATTGTGTGTTGGCCCTAAAGGAACCTGATCGGATGCTACAGGACAATCAGTTGAAGGGACTTTAAGTTTTGTAAGAGATTGAAAGGAAATTTTTATTTGAGCACTATGAGTATAAAACAAGTGGAAATCATACGCCCCCTCCCCAAACAGACGCAATCTGCCATGCAAACTTGGGTTCTTTTGTTTTCTCCCAAGAACTTCCCCATAACCATCAAAAACCAGGCCCAACAAATCAAAGCTTTGCAGCCAGAAATGATCTCACTAGATCAAATACACATTTTCCCTTCCTGATGATCTATAATCAGCGGCACTCAGAGTAATGTCTGGAAAGATATACTGTACAACACAGACTATTGCTGCTATATTATAAAGCTTTAGTCCTCTTTCTACAAGGAAAATTTGCTGCGCATCAAAGACAGAAGCAAAATCACGGCTGACGGTTTTGCGCGAGTGTAAAAGACACACTCGATCAATCGCGTCACTTCAGTCTTTTTCAGGGTGTAATTATTTCACAACAGACCAGGCCACCTTTTGTCTTCGTGGTCCATTACAGACTAATGACATACATTAATGTAAGTAAAGCACAACATGCTGGCACCCCATTAAATAAGTCACCTCAAGAAACAGTTCAAATAAGAGAAACTAAGCTGGTCAGAATAGCACCTTCTAAATGGAGAACAGCAATGAGGGTGGAGGGGGAGCCAAAGCATGGCGGGGGGGGAGGAGTGTGCCCTTCTGTGCTCCCAGGGTAATAATACTCAGTGTTATAGCCGATACTTGCATACATGCATCCCTGCACACCTGCTGTGCACCATATCTGCTACCACCTGCTTCATTTACTTTGCTGTTTCCACAAGTTAATAGGGACAGAGATGGGAGGTAAAGGCAGCACAGAACAGGTGGCACAAGAGTATTGTGAGCCCCAATGCACAGAGAAACAGCAGGGCAGCTCCTTGGGGCTGAGCAAGCGATAGGCCAGGCGCCTGAGGCAGCATGGTATGTCGGCAAGAGAAAGCAACTGCCCTGGGACAACTGTGGTGTAGTCTCAATTTGTAATCACTAGACGGCCCCCAAGGAAGACGACCCCCCACCATTCCCTTTAAAGCCTAAGTTCCCTATGAAGGTTTAATCCTCTGAGTGCCACACATAAGGGGTCAAGTCAGTTCAGCTGTACACCATTCATCTGAGCAGCGAGCCAGGAGATACCTCCGTAGAACCGCGTCGGGGCCTGCTCATCCGAGAATCCAGCACTCATTTTAACTCTTGACAGCATGCACCAAACAACCCCCCCCCCCAAAAAAAAAACAACACCCCCCAAACTTGGGTCCTCTTCCCCAGCTCTGTTCAAAGGTGTGCAAACAAACTGAAACCCCAGAGCCTTTGAAGACCAGCGCGGTGACCATCCCAAACAGACTACAGGACATTCACTGACATGCAAAGAAGGGGCAGATGCGAGTCAAATGACATCACATTAGTCTAATAACAAACGATGTGCATGCTGCGATTTGCAAGCTTCGCTTTTTTTTAACTGCTTAAATTACTTATTAGAAATGCACTAATCCGAAAGGGCCATAAGAGCAGCTTATTCAAAGTCCTAGTGGGTGCTCCAGCCCGCTGGCAACCTCCAAGAACTGGATCTCCGTTCTGGCTGAATTTCACTGGGGAAGTAACTATCTTGAAGAAAGTTAGATACCCAATGAAACTCAACTCTTACCGGGCCTATAATTACGTGGGCTAAGGGAGGGTGGAGAAAAAGGCTGTGCCACTGGCTTACCAAGAAAATTCTGCAAGTAGTGTGGCTCGAACTGGTAGATCTGAATCTTTTATGACTCCCCCCCGCCCCCCCCCAG
>NW_017729001.1:19371255-19372721 GCF_001723915.1 Gavialis gangeticus
GTCCTAGTGGGTGCTCCAGCCCGCTGGCAACCTCCAAGAACTGGATCTCCGTTCTGGCTGAATTTCACTGGGGAAGTAACTATCTTGAAGAAAGTTAGATACCCAATGAAACTCAACTCTTACCGGGCCTATAATTACGTGGGCTAAGGGAGGGTGGAGAAAAAGGCTGTGCCACTGGCTTACCAAGAAAATTCTGCAAGTAGTGTGGCTCGAACTGGTAGATCTGAATCTTTTATGACCCCCCCCCGCCCCCCCCCCAGCTGTACTGATCAGCATCCATACTTCCAGATGCCTCAGGTCACACACTTGTCAAAAATGGTCACACACTTGCCATGAATAGCCAAGGGGAGGGGTAAAGAGAACAGCAAAAAAAAAAAGGAGGGGGCGAAGGCGAGCCGGTTCTTGTCTAACAACATACAGTCAAAAACAAAGCACACAAAAAGATGATTTGCCGAAAGAGCTCCTAACCCCCTCCTTTCCCTTTCCAGTGCACTCGCATTCGTTATCCTGGAAGCAGATCACAGGGACATGTTATTTTTTTTCTTCCTCCCACCGTGCAGGCTGTTTACAGCGTCCCATTCGCACTCAAAACATGTAGAGAGAATTTTCCCCCGTCACATTTCCCTGTCAGAGCTGTCAAGCCGAATCCCGCTTTAATCTGCCAAAAGCACTTTTCTGCTGACATTTTTAATAAATACTTTCAGCTTTTAAACACATTTGTGGGAGCCATTTTTTCCCCTTTTTTTTTTTCCCTTCTTCTCCTGTAGAATGGGCTCTGAAAGCCTTAATAGCAAATACATTACGCTTATCAAAGGCTTTCTCCCCCTTCCTTCTGCATCCTGAAGCGGAGGTAGTGTTTTCAATTTTAAAGCTAAATTAACTGTCCAATTGAATTTGGCTGGTGTGAGCTGTTTTCTGTGACAGGTTTTAGTTATGAAACATATTTTACATTAATAGAACTCAACATGAAAACCACTCGCTCTGGGATTTCTGTGGCTTGCCATTGAAATGTTAAATTTAATATTTCAGACATGCTCGTGCCAGCGTTTGATTATTGTTCTTCATTTAAATCTCTCCTAACGGGAAAGGTCCTAATTAGTAAAAAATCATGTTTTAATGAAGGCGAAATGCTAATTGCTAACACAAAAAGCCTTCACATAAAATTATCCCAGCACTGCCATTGATTTCTTGGTGACTCAAAAGCCCATTTGTGTGTTTACACACTAAGGCACCGTTTGCTTTTGTTTTATCATAACATTTCACTCAACCTAGCGGTGAATTTCCTGAGAGAAAGACAGCTTCTTACCACCAACCCAAAAAAGCTTCTCCTGTCTCGGAAGTAGAAAGCATAAAAATAGGTAGGCTGGCTTTGCAGCCACCATAATTGCATGCAGGAGCTAAAAACAAAACCAGATGTAAAAAGCTTTCTTAACACAACTTTCCTCCCCCCCCCCCTTTTTTTTTTT
>NW_017729001.1:19372731-19380042 GCF_001723915.1 Gavialis gangeticus
TTCCCCCCCCCCCCCCTTTTTTTTTTTTAACCCCCCCACCATCTCCAGCCCTCTTTCCCCTTAGGAATAACAATTCCATTTTGTTTTCCCATCTCTGATCTTTCGCTTATCATATTATTTGCACCATGATTATAGTGTTTGCAAGGCAGCTCAACCACTTATGCCATAACACTCAATCATGACATAAAAAAAAAAAAAAGTTATTACACAGTGACCTCTGGATGCCAACATTTGTTCAGTGAGATTTATGAAAAGCCATGTCAGCAACGGGAATTGCTGCAATGAAGCAACGCTTGCTTCTGAATGGTACTTACATCACTGAGACGGTCCCTTGAGCTGCTCCGCTGAGAGCTTGTGGCCTCCCTTATGCTGTCCTCCTCACTATTTCTGCCACTTCTGCTCGTAGGGACCTTCATCTGGAGGGAGCAAAGAAAAAAAAGTAAAGTATTTTCAAGCACTGCTGTGCCTCCTGTTTCTTAGGTCATGGAGAGCATTTTCATCTCAATACTTTCACTGCAACTTGGAGAAGTGCTTGAGTGCATGGGGCTTCCCTAAAGATTGTGTTGCCCACTTGCTTCAGTGGGGTTTTTTATTAACATTCAAGGACCAGGTAAATATAGCACTCTCGGAAAGGGAACATGCTGAGCCAATGGCTATGACCCCAGGAATAGTGAGCGAAACATGAAAGGGGTTTCCATTGCAGCAGACTACTAATAAACCTCAGTTCAGACTGGATCATTTCAGTGCTGAAGACTCTTCTAACTAAGTTGACTTGTTGTTGTATCAGAATCTCCATCCCCAAATTTTCAGATTCCATTATGTATGTTTAAAAGTTCATTGGTGGTCTCACAAAAAAGGAACCAAACTTCTTTCCCCAACAGATTAAAGCCATTCATTTACATGGAATCAAACTTTTCGAGGTCATATTTTTCCTTGAAGTCTGTATAAGGGAAGTTCACACAAGGCCAGTGTTATCTGTCCTGAGAAAGCTCAACACATCCTTGGAAAATGTGCCAAAGAAAGGTAATCCGTGTGGTTGCCATTACTCTGGCAAGATAAAGATGCCAAAGCACGTGAACTATTTTGTTATTCCCATGCTACTATACTCATTTTACACCTGGGAAGCCGAGTCAAAAATAGACTAAGGACTGGATTCTCAAATGGATGTAGGTGCTTCTCCCACTGATTTCAGTGGGACCCAGTGTTTAAAAACTACTGAGGAGCTGCGGCTCAGTGACTGGCCAAGGGTCACCCACAAAGTCTATGGCAGGGCAAAAAAACAAACCTGGGTACCCTGTGTCCAAGGCTAATGCCCTAATTACTGAGTCATCCTTTGCTTCCCTTACTCACGCTTCCATGTCTTACTTCTGGTCTTGCTTACATGTGAACCCAGGGCACTGAGCACTCCTCAATCTACAGCAGGAGTAAATTTAATTCCACAAAGTGCAAAGGGGCACGAGTACAGGACAGACGTGTCAGTCATTGCTACATGCCTGGGATCATTTACTAACAAATTATTCTGCTAATTCCCTTGTGAAATATTGGGCGGGAGGAAGTGTTTGATTTATTAATAGGTTCTATTCATATCAGTTTGGCTCTATTTAAAATTACACTATTTAAAATATCGCCTTGTACAAATGGTTACTTTTAATGGCAATAAAATCCCCTTGTTTCTCTCACTGCTATTTCACTGCATAATCTTTAATTCAGCAAACTACTGTAAATATTTTACCCATCACTTGAATACAATATTATAGCCACAGAGAGGCGAAACATTAACCTGCTGTAGAGAATAAACTACATTCAGAGACCTCATAGACCAGAAAAAATCATTGTGACCATGTAGTCTGTTTTTTTCCTATATTACACAGGCTGAAATAATTCCTGCTTGGACTAGAGTACATCCACTGAAAAACTTTTCCAGAATTGGTTTAAAAATTCCCACTGATGAGGAATCCACCATCATCCTTGATAAATTGTTCTGATGATTTGTTACCTTCATTGTTTGCACCTTACTTATAGTCTGAATTTGCCTAGTTTTAGCTTATTATACCTTTGACTACTAGATTGATGATCCTTCTATTACCAAACTCCCGCTCTCCGCAGGTATTTCTAGACAGTAATCAAGTCAACTCTTAACCTTTTCTTTCTTAGGAACATGGGACTGGAGGGGACCTCTGCCGCTCCAGAGCCCAGCACTGCAATGGCCTACCATTCCAACGGCAGAGAAGTCATTGGTTAACATGTTCAGAGGATCTGAGGAAGAGGACCACATCTCAAAGAAGGCAGTGCTCCTCTCCCCTCCCACAAGTCCTTGCCCAAAATGACCCGGGGATAAATTCCTTCCTGGCCCTACATCTGGCCATTGATTTCACCCTGAGCAGAAGAGCAAGACCCTCTATGTCAGGAACCTATGAAGTTTGTAAGTACTGGCAGAAGCTGCAGCACATCCCATACAAAACTCTTAGACTTAGCGTTGATCAACATCTGATGCTTCAGAGGGAGGTGAAAGATCTCTGCAAAAGCCAATAAAGCATTTATAGCAGGGAAATGATTCCTTCCTGGTTCCTACAGGGGACCAACAAATGCCTTGAATATGCAACAGTTAAATTAAACAGACTGGCTTCCTTAAGTTTTATGTCATAAAGCATAATGTCTTCCAACCCTCTCACCATTCTTCTGGTTCTCTGAACACTCTTCAGTGCATCAGCTTCCTTGAGTTGTGAACACTATAACTGCACACAGTATTGCCACGGTGGTTAAACATCATGGTCAGATATCCCTGCTTGTACTATAATTTATCTACTTCTACTCAGGATTCCCATGTTTCTACATCCAAGCCAGCAGCATCACACTGATCGGCCAGGTTGTCTCAAGGACGCCCCAGTTCATTTTTTAATTACCTGCTTATCAGACAAGGACCCCTCACCCCAATACACTTTATTCCTTGAAGCTGGACTTGACATTTGGTTGTACTAAAACGCACAATATTTGCCTGAGTCCAGCCTATTAACCCACCTAGATCAGGAAGCTGTCTTTTTGATCACTTACCACTTCCCCATCTGTGTGAACCCACTCACCCTATGATTAGTCCCTATTCACAATTACAGTTTGAGGCAAACCAGACAGCAAGTTTTTATCCATTTGGTATATGCCATGATGATTTTATATCATTCTACTTCCTCAATCTACATTCCATAGATGTTCCCCTATTTACTGGCATTTGCTTATACCATCTTTCTATCCTTTAACTCTTTGTTCTTCATCAATGGATTCCTTTTCCAGTTGTTCTGTTATTTTTACTCAGGGCTGAAGTCAGGCTTCCAGACCTATAATTACCTGGGTCGTCCCATTTACCCTTTTCTAAATATTGGTGCATCTGCTTTCGTTCCATTCTTCTGGAACTTCTCCAGTTTTCCACTACTAATTGCAACATCAACTTTAGAAGTCAAGAAAGCTCACTGGCTGGCTCTTAAAACTACTGTATACAGCTTATGCAGACATGCCAGTTTTTAAAAACTCTAGCTTCAGCAGCGCCTGCTTAACATCCCTTTTTGTCACTGTTAAAATGGAAAGCATTTTATCATCATCATCATAGAATAGCACTATATCATCTGACTTTTGTCCTCAAATGCAGGAAATACATCGATACATACAACAGTTCTGTCTTTTCTTCATTATTATAGATAATTCAGCCAATTCCCTATAGTAAGGGACCAACATGATTATCTAATATTTCTCATCCCCTGAAAGACTGCTAAATCTGGATTGAGATGATAGCACCTTTCAGATACCTTCAAACAACGCCTAGCCAGCAACAAGTTAAAAAGAAAAAAAAAGATCTCTGCTGCTTTACAATCCCTAAACCTTCTTGGGCCCCAATGTTCAAACAAAAATATAAAGCAAGGGAAAGTCATCAATAATTTCAAGTTAAGGGTTTTACCCAACCTGTTCCCAACAGATCCCAACCTTTTGCTATTTTTCTTGAGGAGAAGGAGGAGGAGAAGTAGGAGTAGTAGCGGAAGTGGTAATGTTAGTAGTAGCAGCAGCAGCAGCGGTAATAGTAGTAGTATATTCTCCTATCACCTGTTTCTTTTCTCCAAAGTTCATTAAAGGGAAACTACACCTACACACACAGAAACAAATTGAGACAATTTGACCTGACAAGGTCTTGCACAGGCAAGCAAATTAGAAGCATCACTGCTGCCATTAACCTTTCCAAGTAAATATCAATTATTAAACTTGCTGCACTACCTCTGTCCCCAGTTTGCTGCTGTGAATTAAGAGGGTCATCAGCCTTTTTGACAGATCTTGTTCATTTACACCTGCTGCCTGCCAGCAGGGGAGCCCACACATCCGCAGCCGGAGTGCTGAGCCAAGCTGCCTTAATTCATCAGTAATTACCCTAATGAGCCACATGCAGGACTGAACTAGGAGGACAAGTTGTTCCGCTAAATGGATGCATTGGTTTCATGGGCACTCTCCACAGATCTGGGTATTAGCAAACTGGTCAAATGCTTGTTTCTTGAAGTTGCTCCTGGCTTGACTGCTTGATTTCCAATCAGCTTCTCTGAACGGTGTGGCTTCTGGCCATATCCTAAGGATTGAGCCTTACTCTGAAACCTGCCACCCCTCTTTGAAAGAGCTGGTTACCTATGAAGGATCCTAACATTAAAAGCCTGTCTAACCTTTGCACAGGGAACCTAAGTATAACAAAACCAGATAATTGCTTCCCCCTATCCCTCACCTCTTTCTCTCTCCCCCTGTTTGGTTGTCTGGTGTATTTCACAACTCTTTCGACAGTGAACAGCAGGAGAACTCTAACATGGACTTTCAACTTCAACATCCAGACCAACGACACTACGCCTACAGAGTAACTCTGGGAGCTGTCAGCATTAGTACAATACTATGCATTAGTGGAATATCCAACAGAGAAGGATGTAACATGCATTTTGCCAATGTACTGCAGTAGAATCATCACCTATTATTACACATTTCAAATGCATGAACAAACAAAAAGAACCTGCATGTTCAAGTGTTAAGGTGGCATGGTTCATTTTGGGGGGGATCAGCTCCTGCCCCAGCTCCTGCATGAACGCTGCTCTTTCTGAATATTTTTTTTTAAATGACCAATTTCAAGAAATGAGGTTGCCAATATCTTTTTAGGAAAGTTAAACCCAAACGGTACAAGAGGATGAGTATGCTGGATAAATTCTCTCTTCTAAGAGGTAAACTCTGTCCCTATCTGGATCCCAGTTCAACAATATGTTAGTCCTACCCCTTCTAAAAAGCATTGAAGTGCATTGCCAAATTCAGTCCCTACTAAAGTTAGCAAGGTTGTCTAGAAGCAGAATTTGTTCCTGCACTGTTTAAATGCAGCTTCTCCTTGATGCACGATATATCAAAGAAAGTGCATGTTGCAATGAAAAGCTGGCAGTTATCACCCCTGGACTTCCCTGCTAGCTATGTTACAATCCTAACCACAGATCACAAACCTAGCTTTTAGACTATAAAGTCTCCTTTCCACCTAACAAGCATCTCAAACCAGAAGCTGATTTGGCAAGGGAAAGTTTAGGTAAAAAGGCACAGGGAGATTCG
This sequence comes from Gavialis gangeticus, assembly GCF_001723915.1. Taxonomy (NCBI): domain Eukaryota; kingdom Metazoa; phylum Chordata; order Crocodylia; family Gavialidae; genus Gavialis; species Gavialis gangeticus. The sequence continues at coordinate 19,378,330 of NW_017729001.1, forward strand.
AAAGGCTGCCAGTCTGCATGCTCCAGGTGCTCATGGACAACAAAGCTGCATGAAAGCCAAGAGTTATGAACCTCACACCTTTGGACATCATGTAGCATGATTAAATATCATAACTCATTCCAGCAATAACTTCAGCTCTCATTATATTCCATCTCTGCCTTTCTCTGCTGTGGCTTCGTTTTATTTATTTATTTATTGCCCTCCAGTCTTTTCCTTGAGAGGAGGGAAAAATGTCCATGGACTGCATGGGGTCCTCCCTCTAGAAAAGAGCTTCTTTTTCATTATCACTGCACCAGCTCTCAACCCCTGCTTTTTAATCATAATAGATCAGTCCACTCTCCATTGACTTCAGCTTTTCCAATGTCATAGGAAAGCACATTTTTATTTGGTGCACCTATTTTCAAATCGCAGGCATGCTGCCCCTGCTCATTATTAATAAATACACTCCGATTTATCAGAAGCTCCGTTGGAGTGCCACAGGGAGCCCGGGGCAAAAGGAGACAAATTCTTTTCTTAAGTTGTTCTGAAAGGTGCTGGGCTTACCGACCCTCACCCCCATTAACCTAGCAAAGCTAGTTCGCTCCTACTGGGAGCTCCACAGCTTGCACAGCAGCAAACTCGGACTGATCTTGTGCCATCTCAATATATTTGTTCATTATCTTGCGCACACACAGAAGCATTTGGAAATGTACTCGGGGCACAGGCCAAATTGAATCATCTGCCTTCATTTTCCACACGATCTGAAGCTACAGCTGCTACAACAGGCTGTGGGATTTTTATTTTCCTTTCCTAACCGTTTTTCTCTCTCTTAAAGCCACAGCAGTCTGCTTTGAAACCTCTTGTCATTTCTGGTTTTTGTGTTAAGTTTCTCAGAACAGGTTCTACAGACACAATCGAATTTACTGATGCTTTATCGGGAAGAGAGGGGGTGGGCTATATCCCGAAAGCGGCACAGAATGCAGCCCCTGTTGGGGAAAGACATTAATATTCAGAGATGTCTTCTATGGTGGCTCAGATGGGTCTATTAAGCCATTAATCCTCTGGCCTCTTGTCGGTGGACAAGAAGTGGCAGGAATGGCAGCTGCCTACCCCACATACTGGTTAAGACCCTTTACTTAGTACGGGGAACACAGAGGTTTGGTCTACAACCCTCAACACACTTTCCCACGTCCAGAAAAGACAGGCACCGGGAACCCCATACAGCATCACAACTGAGATATGTCCACTAGTAAAGCACAGTGTTAACCTGACAGAAAGGCTGGATTCCCTTAAAAGCTCAGAAAAACAGGCGTCTTTTTCAGTTGCGTTGTGAGAAAGGACAAACCACCCCTATCCTGGCAAAAATCATACGAGCTCTATTTAACTACTGGCAAAGGCAGCTCCAGGAAAGCCAGGTACACTTTGCAGTCAATGCACTCCAAAGGGAAAGGTCACATACTAATTTTTAGATCAGTGGCTTTCAAGGCATTGCCCATTGCTGCTGTTTACATATCTATACCATACTGGTGATGAATACACTAAAGGTTAGTACAGTCTCCCGTCTAAACAGGCTTGGCAGCATTTGATTTTTATCAGTAAAAGATGATAAAAGTTCATTTCACAGACCAATGAAAAAATATTTCCATAATCAACGATCAAAATGTATATAAAGGGGACATAAGAAAAATTATGGCTTATGAAGTGTGTGATGACGGGGGGGGGGGGGGGGGGGGG
>NW_017729001.1:19380165-19397406 GCF_001723915.1 Gavialis gangeticus
GGGTGTGGGGGGGGGGGGGGGGGGGGGGGAGCATCGTGCTGACTGCACTCTGGACTGCAACTCCCGGAAAACCCAGGGGACTGGGAACAAAGGAATTGACAAAGCAGACAAGGGACCACTAGATGGTAGTCTTACAGTAGTTATGTTTGCTGCGGCAAGTGGTTAAACTGCACAATAATAATACTATATTGTCATTAATAAATTGTCTGCCCCCCACGCACCTAATTTCAAGCAATCCTTAAAATGCAAATCGATAAAAATCAAAATAAATGCTTAAAAATAAATGCTTAAAAATAAACATTGATATTATCTGTTGAAATAATTAAAAAAAAAATCTAAGTCTGCCAAACCTGCTTATAAATTAGCTGGAGGGACAACCCAGGGAAGAAGAATTTCTTGCAGGTGTTTCAGACTGCCAAAACTTATTTCTGGTTTCAGACTACTAGCCTGGTTCTGAACAGCTGTTCCTTCCAAAAACTTCTTGAGGCTGGGGAGTCCTTAATACAGGGGCTGTCCGCTTCTCAGCATAGAAAATGTTTATCAAACACAAAAGATGATAATGTCTAAACTATACTTTTGGGAAACTTCCTTGCTTGCTGTCTCTTCAGTTTGATCGTGAATGCGTGGCTAATGTTTCTCTCTGGTAAACTATCACTAACAGTGACCCTTCTGCACTAAGAGACAACAAACTGTTTTAATAAATATAAATTGACAATTTAATTAAAATATAGTTCAAAAAGTACTATTTGTGGAAGAAACAGTCTGTTAAGGGATTCCACTCGAGGCCAGTTCCGTATGTTTTAAGCTGCCAACAATAAGCAGCAGTGATATACACCTCACGGAGCTCTACCGCCAGTGATTAAAGAGCAGGCTGGAATTATAAACGCCTGTTTTCCAGCAGGAAAACAAAATAGTCACCCAGTTGCCTCTGGTTTTAATGCTTGAAACAAAACAAACCATTTGGTTTAAAAAATGTACTTCTTTAAACCTGAAAAGGCCCATGTATCAAAACAAGGTGGAATCAGCTAAACACATTACTTCTGACTTGTTTCCTTGAAAATCCAGCCTTAATGCATTCTAACAAAATTTATCTATCCCAAGCATACCACATAATGAGATCAACTGGGAAAAATATCAGGCTTGTTTGTATATTTTATACTTGCTCTAACTTGGCAGTTTGGAGATTATGTATTCCCCAGGTCCCTCCTTAAATCGTTTCACACGCTGCAATTTGATTTTCTTTGCTTGCCCTTTTCCACAATTTTTTTGATACATTTTATTGAGTTCTGGCTCAGAGGGAAACGTTCCCTTTGAATTAAGGGTGCAATCATTTTTTCTCTAAATAAGGACATATGGCATAGAAAGCAACATTATGGTTCAAGGATTTTATGATTGAAGTAGGACTTGTTTTAAAAAAAATGACAGTACCATCAAGTTAGATTAGACTGGGTTTTCTAATTAGATGGTTTTGCTATGTATCTTGTGATAGGCTATCATAGATATGGCTCATTTTTTTATTCTAACATGTCAATCTTTGCTTACTGTCACAAAGAGGAGGATGGCAATGGTAATGTACTGTGGTATACCAGGGCATTTTTATTTATCTCTCTGTTCAGTCAGGATGGAGACATTATCCAGGACTTAAAAGACAGCACTGGGTTCCAGACCACTGGGTTCGTATCCTGGCTCACTCACCCCGGGGCAGGTGACTTAATTTTTACTTTAGTTTGCAAATCCATATAATCGGAGCAAATATTTATTTACTTCACAAAAGTATGAGTGCAGTTACGAGCTTACATGAATGCTTGCAAAACAACTTGTGATTAGCTGATGCAAGGTACTATATATAAGCAAATAATGACTGACATCAGTCAGAATCAGTCAGAATAATATCAGAAATATTATCGGGGCAATGTTTATTTTGCAGAAATCAAGCAATCCAAAATTAAGAGATTCTCCTTGTCACTGATTTTAACAGCCTTCTGCACTGTTAACAATAGCACTCCTTATCATTGGTGGTTTGTGTTTGTTTGCACTTTTAATCAGGTTTTCCTTGTTTGTTTTTAAAGGGAAACAAGGTTGGAGGGGGAGGAAGTACAGTAGTTTATTCATTTTGGGCAGTCTGCTGGCTCTGCAGTCTTTGCCAAGGGAAGTTGTGCGTGCTGCCCCTAAAGTCAGTGCAACACCCTGCACTGAACTCGACTGAGCCGGTCAATAAGAAACACTTGCAGGCCAACTCCTAGATGCGTCTGTAGCAGCAGTGGATTGTAACTCCAGACATTCCCTGGCTCCTAGGCGGACCTTCCTGGGCTAGCTCGCTCCTCCTTTCTAGAGGTATAACTGAAGATGGAGCAGTCCTCTGCCTCCCCTTGTAGCAGCATGACTAGCAGAGTAGCTTAAAGACATAATTGTTAGTAGCAGTTGCTTTTTCTATGCTGGAACCAACTCAAGAAGCGGTTGCAAAGATTTTCACAAACTCCTTAATGAAGGCTGGCCTGTGTTGTGGAACAAAGCCTACAACATACTCTTATAATGGGTTATGCTGTCTTTACTGGAAGCTTACTGTAAATGCAGTAGCTGATGCTTATTTTGGAAGCAAGCTGATTCTTAAATGGGCAAAACTGCTTGATTTTACAGCTGCCATCAGACATATATAGCAAACTGCCCTCTGCGTGCCCCCGTCTATACTTGGCAGATGGTATTAGACAGCTGGAAAAATCTGGGTTTGACATACAGCAGTGGTAAACTGCATCAATGTAGACCAGCTAGTGTGTGTGTACGTGTGCAAGCACACGTGGGTGTGTTTGTGCATGTGTGCATATTTGCCTTCTGAAGGATAAATAGCTGAGCTCCCAATCATTCCTAATCCATTTAGTTAAAGTTTATTTCCCACAATAGGTGGCATGCAGAAGATATCTGGTGCTTCCTCTCCTCTCTGTCTGGAGCCAGACAACATGATAAAGGAGGCAACGTGTAATTTTGTGGCTCATAGCATAGATACCAAGCGCACACAACCTGTGGTAGCCCTTGGTTTGTTACGAGGGATATTTCATTTCGTCCTGTTGCAAAGACAAACATAAGCAATGGTGAGAAGAAAAAGCAGGATTCTCTGCATTCAGTAAGTGAAGGACCTGAGAGAAATAAAACAAGCTTATTGGGAAGTGAGGCATCTTTGGCTGTGTTAGGTAAAAGAGATTAAAGGAGCCTGCAGCCACAAAGTGACTGAAGAGGCAAGACCTGCAAGCCCGATAGATAACAACAGTATTGTAGCTGGAAAGAGCTGAAACTTATAACGACCTCTGCCGAAAAACTGGCTTCTAGTAATTACTGCCCCAGCTGGGAAATTCAGGCATAAGCCAGATGCCTTACCTACAATTTAATTTAGTGATTGGTCTAAAGGAATAATGGCCAATAAATATTGTGAGAGAGAACAGAGAGCCAGATACTAGGTAAGATTTGTAGCTCTGATTTTCACACTTAGGTGGTTCGGATATATGACTTTCAATCATAAAATGCTCCCCTGTTTACATCCGATGGAAGCAGATATGCTACATGTAGTATGAACTCTGACAAACGTATGTAGTGAAGATGAACAGTATTTTTGAGTTGATACTGTCTGGTCTTTAGGCTGAAGAATACCGGTGCTGCTGGCCCACTGAAACCACAGTTGTAAGGCAAGCAACACGGACTATGACTGAGCCACTGATTGACTGAGCTTCAATTCAGCAAGGCTGAAGATGTGTGGCTGGAGCCAATGGAGTAAATTAGGCTGAGTTTACACAATGCTTTTAAACATCATGTAGGAGGCAATCAGAACTGACAGCTTTAACATTGCTGTCATCTACGCATACAGATACCATCTATTAAAGGCTAATATCAACAGCTGTGCTGTTCAAAGCAACTCTAAATTTAATATACATATTAAATTGTCCAAAGCTGCAAGAGATGCTTCATAATAAGTTAGGAAATTCAACCAAGAAAACCATCCTTCAGTTTAGTGGTGCATTTCTCTGTTGGAAATCTCATTCATCACAAAGGAGGAGATGAAGGAAAAAAGCTGAAAACCTGTAAAGTACCTTCAGAACAGAAAACAATGAATGAAACCTTGAGGTTGGTATTATCAGTGATGTAGATGAGGCAAGAATGTTCAATAAATAATTTTGCTCTGTATTTGGGAAGACGCAGACTGATATACTTACAACACAGGAGGAAAATTAAGTATTTTCCAGTCCATTGGTAGCAAAGGAGGGTTCCAGATAACACTTATTAGGAATAGATATTTCAATAGAAAAGACAGATAACATGCACCCAAGAGTCCTTAAAGGGTAGGCTGAGGAAATATCTGGCCCACTGATATTATGTTTTAATACATCTCAGAAAACTGTAAAATGTCCGAAGAAGGGAGAAATGCGTAAGTCATACCAACAGTTAAAAAAGGACAAAGGGGATGATGGGGGTAATTATAGGCAAGTAAGCCTGACATCAACCCCAGGCAAAATATCGGGAGCAATGATATAGGATGCAAAGGATACAAACATAAAGAACATGAGCCAAGATGGCTTTACAGGCAATGGATCTGATTTCATTCCCTGATGAAGTTCTCAGTTTGGCCGCTCAAGTTAACCATGTAGAAGTAAAAGAATCCTGTAAGGCTTTTTACTGAGTACTGCATGGCATTCTGGTAGAAATATAAGCAACTATATAATGTCAATAAAGCACAGATTAAAAGGTTAAAACTGGCTAACTGACATTGCAAAAAGTAGTTGGCAATAAGGAATCATCACTGACCATGGCTTTTCTAGGACAGTTAACTAGAGATTGGCAGCAGGCCTGAGGTTATTCAACAGTTCCATCAGTAATGTGGAAAAAGATCATTAATCACTGTTGGTAAAAGATGTAGATGACATATACTGTTGAAGTGGTAAACAGTGATCATCTAGCTGTTGCTTGTCAAGATAAGCCCATTCAAACAAAAGCATTTTAACATGCTAAATTACAGAATTATACCTCTTGAACAAGGCAGGCAGCCCGTACCTGCCAAATGGATGACTGTACCCTAGAAATCAGCAAAGAAAAGATTCAAGGGGTCAAAGGGGACAGAAAACTAAACCTGATCTCCCAGCCTGATACCACAGCAAGGGAGGGGTAATATGAAAAGGGGAATGGCAAGGAGGAGTAGAGAGGCAGTTTTTTACCTCTGCACACAGCAAGGGTGAGACTGATACAAGTACACTGGGTGTGCCTCCTAGAGTCCAAGTTTTACAAAAAGAAGGTAAAAAATTGGAGAGGGTGCAGAAAAGAACAACAAAAATGAGTCAAGGGCTAGAGAAAATGCCGTACAGGGAGAGATGCAAGAGCTTAACCTGTTTAGTTTATTGGAGGTTTCCCGATTCAAATGCGATATCTACGTTTGTTAATGGAAAAGGCATAATGAGAGCTAATAGCTGAAAGGAGAAGTCAAATTGGACAACAAATTTTGACCAGGGAGTATAACTGAGTAAGGGAACAAACTGCCATGGTTAAGAGGAACTTCTCCTTTTTGTTGTCTTCAAAGTCCTGGTTGAAGAAATGCTACAGCCACATACACGTTACTGGGCTCAGTACAGGTCTAACAAGGTGAAATGTCATGACATAAGATCTACAAGAAGTTTGGTTAGATCCAACAGGCCATTCTAGTCTGAAAACTTTATGGATCTGTGACACAACCTGAAGAAAACGTCAAAAAGCTAGAAGGACATTTCTAAATGTGAACTTTTGTGTAAGGAATTATTGACAAAGATGTTGGAGACATGACCTAGGAAAATGGTGACAAACCTGACGCGAAAAGTAGGATAGATGTTTATGGAATCAGAGTCCCCCTACCCCATGGCTAGCTTTAAACAAGGTCTATGGGCATCAACCACATTGTAGCTAAATCAAGACAGGCTGCTGGCAGGCTGCACAAACTTGCCTGGGATCCTGGGGGTCTGTAGCAGCTGATCCCGCTCTGCTATTTAAAGCCAGCACAGGAATGTCTACATTCATACCTCTGCCCCCTGATCCTGAAAACATTTTCGCGTGACTGACTCCATGTTTGAGAACAAGTTGCATATGCCTTTGCCAGGCTTGTGCCAAAAGTGTTAGATAAGGAAAGCATCCTCTTGATCAGCTGCTTAATCTCCCCTTCTGGGATAAAGCTGCTCTTTATGATACATTTATAGTACTGTGCCCATTTAGTTTTAAAAGCCCCAAGCAACTAGGCTTCCACCACTTTTTTTAGATTGCGCTGCAGATTAAAGTACAATGTCACTGTCAGGAGTTCTTCCTGACCTTCTGTCCAAATTCAGTTATCCCACCCCTGTGTCCATGCATCATACTAAAATACAATCTCTCATAATATTTATACTCTTCTAATATTTTCCTGATCTATGTGCCCCCATACACGCCAAGTATTGCTCAGCCAAGTTGCACACACAGAGTACCTTGTTCTATCTTCCCTTTGAAGCCAATCCCCTCAAATCCCTTGAAGATTATGATGTTCATCTGACTTCCCTTTATCAATGTATTTTGGATAATACAGTGCCCAGAAATAAATGCAAGGTTTCTGGTGCGATCCTGCCTGACATGGTCCATATTCCATATTGTTCTGCTTGGTTATGCAACCCCTCAAGGCACTGGCTTCTTGTCTACAGCCATATTACATTACTGTATTCATGTTTCTCCCTCTCCTTGATTGTGTGTGCTTTGGATTAATTCTCCCTATAAATAATCCTAGAGGGTTGAGTCTTTGCCAAGTTTGCACTAGGTGGTAAGGTCAACGCAGGGCACGCACTTGGCTAATGGCATCACAATTCATGCTGTATGGGACTGGCAAGGTGCCACACACGATGCTCCATCCCCTGTCCCCCTCATCCTCAGCATGAAGGCAGGAGCAACTTTGTTGTAATGACTTTCTCTTTTCCAGTGGCAAGAAATGAAAGCTATAGACAGATCTGAAGAGATTAATTTTGACAGCAGCTCTTGCCCCTTCTCGGATGGAGTACAGTAATAACAATAGGGGCCACCACCAGAAAAATATCAACGGTTGCTAGAATCCGATATATTCTAGAATTTGCCTATAGTTACGGCTGGTGTTTCTTATACTGATCATTTAATGGCAGCCTACAAACTCCGTGGGGTGTTTTTTTTCCATCCAGTAGTTCACAGCAGCAGACTATTCAGTCATCTTTTAGATATTCACTCGGACAACCTCATGCATGCCACATGGACGGACATGCTGAACATCTGGGAGTCCTGCTCTACTACTAGAATTCCTTGGTATACACACAAACAACATGCATGTCCCATACTGTGGCCTTTCTTATGTGTGTTATATAAATGGACAGCCATTTACTTTTTATTTTAGTTCAACTAAATGAGTGGCACATATCAAATCTACCAATAAGATACCAGATCCACTTCCATCAACTTCACATTGGCAGAGGTTCCTGCTTGCACAGATGGGACTCTCCAGGAGAGAATGAGGTTGGTCATACGAACTCTGCCCATCTGTAAGCCTCAGCATACACTCCCCAGGCTCGCCGGGGGTCCCTTCAGTATTCTGCTCTCCTGAATCCCCAGCTTCCTACACCCTGAAAGCCACTCTCAGGTCCTTGGCTTCAGGGCAGAGTTAAGAAAAAATACCTTCCTCAGCGCAACCTAATTAGGAATCATCCCGCATTTCCCCAAAGGGCTCTAAAACCTGCTAAAAGTGCTGGGGATCTCAGGAGATTTGCCCTGTCTCCCTGACTGCAAACTGAAGGCAAACCTTAAAAATTATTCCCTCGAATCTGCATGTACGTGCCTCAGAAGCATTAGGAAACACTGAGAGCAGCTTTGCTGCCTGCTTGTTGATTGAAAATTGTGTTCACTCATTACAATCAGTCAAAACACTAAAGTGTTGCTGGGGGAAACTTCCAGCAAAGCTGCAGGTCCCACTTCCCCACTACAGATTTGGTGATCAGGAGAAAATGCGTTAGAGCGACCATCAGAAGCAAAGTTTGCTCCGAAAGGAAACATACAGACAATTTCCCCCCAGATACCTGGGGGATAAACTGTTTACCCTTCAGCATCCTGAAGAAGAAGAGAAAAAATCGTAAGAATAATTAAAGCCAAAGCAGTTCAGGTGATGTCCCTTGATAATTTTCTGCCCTGAATAACCAAAAAGGGTGACAATTATTTCGGTTAATTATCACAGTGTTTTTCTTTGAGATTAACATTTGGAGCCAATGACTAGAAAATAGATCTTCCGAAGCCAGCACTGTGATTAGGACAAGCAGAGAGCTCTGTGGAATAGTTGTTTGTCACTTAATATATACAAGGGACACAGTGAATTATCCAAAGACATAATAAAGTAAACAGAACGGGGAAGGCTTGATGGAGGGAGCCTGGGATTCTGCCGTTCAAAGAGAAGGGCTTTTTGTTCAGCTCTATACACTGTGTATATATACATGTACACACTGTACCACATCTCGGGAAGACAATGTTAATCATCTGGAATAAACTTCATATAATGCTTTGAGACTGGCCTTATTCTACATTAGCTTGTGTGTTGCAAAGAAGATTTTCAAATTTTTAAAAGAACATTAGAGTTTGGCCCAAAGTAATGTCACAACTCTGACTCAGAATCACATTTTGTAGACTACAGTACGCTCCGGTTCATTTAGCAAACATTTATTCCCTCATCGCATACAGATCCATGGTCTATCTTCAGTCACAGATCTCCTTTTGGTCAGGAAGTTTGTTTGCTTTTCCACTGCAGGTATCAAGGGCTGGTAGATGCTAACAGAAAGCAATAAACCCTCCACAGAAAGGAGACCTTCACTCTCCAAGAACACCCAACTTGCTATGGCTCACTCAGCAGGTCTTAAAATTTTACAACAGCATGTAGCATGCTCGAAGGATTATTTAGTCCCACTGACATGCATCCAACAACAGACAGGAAATCAGGCCTTCTGAACTAAGTAAAACCTTTTGACTGATGACTACGGACAAGTTAGAAAAGGCTTGTTCCTGGGCAGAGAAGGTGACCCTTATGTCTGAGCAGGATCCAGTGACTCTAGAAGATCTGCCCAGCTCTGAGTGGTGAGGAGGGAGGGGGTTCATACACAGTGTTGTTGTTTTGAATGGCTCAGTACATTTCTGTGCTTTCACTGAAGATAAGCAATGCACGTGTGTTTAACAAGTTCCTCTCTACAGCCTCCACATTCCTTGCTTCAACTCTCACATGGCCCTAAAGACTTTTAACAGAAAAGCAGAATGCCTGTAAGGGTAAATCACTGGAAATGTGTGTATTTATGTTACTGGGAAAACATGACAGGCTTTAGCACTAGTCTAGGGCACGGGTATAAAAAAATATTGCCCCAGGGCCAGATTCAGGCTGTGGAGCTCTATCATCCAGCCCTCAGTGCTCCTGCTGGCCTTGGACCAGCCCTGTGCGCCCTATGCAGTATGTGCTAGCCTGGCCGCGCACTGCATGCAGTGAGCAGAGTTGGTCTGGTTTGCACTGCACACAGTGCGTACACAAGGCTGTGCCCAGCTGCACATGTGCTGCATGCAGTGCACAGGGCTGGTTCGAGGTGCATGCTGCAAGTGGTGCATGGTGCTGGTCTGGAGCATGTGCTGCAGGTGGTACTCGGGCCAGATGGGGCCCTGTGTGCTGCATTCACAGCTGGTCCAAATTAGTCCCACAGATCAGCCCCCACACTGGAGCCAGTGTGCAGAGCTTGTCCAGTCCAGTCAATCCTGAAGTATGTTGGGTGCAAATACATCAGACAGGTGAATAGTGTAGTGCGGGAGAACCTGTCCAGGCCTGTGACACTATGGTTACCATCACATCCAGAATGGAGACAGGACAGCTTCAAAATGGACCTGTATACCAAAAACTTTTGACAGAGCCAAGTGGCTCCCTAAATTGGCAGGATTAAGGCACTCCAATTCTGACTCCCAGAAGCACACAATGGCATGAATGATGTAGTCAGCATTGCAACTGGCTGCACTTGATTCCCTGGCCTGAACAACCAGGTACCCATTTATACCCGAGTCACCCAGGAGCTTGTACTTCTGGAGCTGTAGCAAGACACCTTAGCTGCTTTGCCACCATGTCCCCATACCTGTATAATAGGGGGAATAAAGCTGATTGCAACAAGAAGTTAACAGAAGAATTCCCGCCAACTTCAAATCCCTGAAAATTGTTATGTGGAAAGTGAACATACCTGCCAGAAGTTTATTGGTGGAGCGCCAAGACTATAACCCTGGTTGTGTGTAAAACCATTCTACCGCACATGTGTATACAATACTATATGCACCCACTGTGAATATCCTTCTTGCTCAAACTTTTTAGATAAAGTGCTGTCCACATTATACCTAAGGATTTTCTGTTTAAAGTAATATTATTCTTAAAAGGACACCATCAGCACAGGCCTTAAGGAAACAATCTGATCTAAGAAACCAACAATGTTGCCTCAGCAAAACAAAGCAATTAACACCCGAGTTCACAGGGAAATGCATTAGTACAACAGATGCATGTGCATGTATTTTGACCCTTTGGTAAAATGTACTGTTTTGGGGCCAGATGTTTTTGCTCATGCCAAAGAAGAATCCAGCTGCATCAAGCTGTGAATATTTCTTCTGATCTGTCAAAACCTGCTATGAACTAGATGAGAAAAAAACAGAACCCAAGTTTAAAATAGAAGTCTGTTTTCTGCTGGGGATTTTACCACCATCTGTATTTTAAAAGCATTAGTACTACTTGAAGCCCTCTGCAAAAAGTTTGTAACACAATAGGAAAAGCACATTAAAACACCATTCAAATAAGTCTAAAGTCTTCCAGAAAACATGTGGTGAACAGCTAGTGTTGTCTAGTTTTTTTCTAAAACCACTTTAAAAGTACTTGTAAAGGCAAGTACTATAAACAAACTGCATGGTCTCCCTTGTAATATTCTGCCATAGTGAACTCAACTCCCAGTACTGGGAGGGGAGCATAACTTACTGGATTTGTAACGGAGGCTACATAAGATTTTCAAAAGAGCCAGAAAGAGTGTTAGGATCTTAATTGCCAAGGAAGCTGCGTTCCTAATCCCTTTGGTCTGCTTTGAAAATAACAGCTTACGCAAAAACTCATTTAACTGAAAAAGCAAGCAGTCTACATTATACATAGCAAAGCAGTTTGCAAGTTACCTGGATACATCTGAAATAAGCTGAATGTACAGCCTTAAATCTTGATCTTCAGTCATTGCCTCCTTTCCACATTTGTATGTTAGCATTCAAACACCTCTGCTGCCTTCAGCTGCACTGTTCGAATAGTATCTGATGAAGTGATTTTGAGTTTACGAAAGCTTATGCTCATATATATATCTTATTTACTAGTTTGTTAGGTGCACATCTACCCTGCCTTCTGCTTGATTTGAGACTAACAGGGCGAACTACTTCTCTCAGATCTTTCACTGACAGAGTTATTTATTTTTCAGGAAATTATACCAAGGAGCGCTACAATGAAAAATTATGGTAGACTTGTTTTCAAAGAAGGATGCCTCAGATGGACAATTCAGGTTTGTGTAAACTGAAAGATTTGCAGGTTCAGATTATTAAATCAGGACCCTGGGAGGTTGGGGCTAGTAGTGCCACCCTGGGACTATATATTCACTTGGTCAAGAACTGCAAGATCTGATTTAAGAACCGACTTGATAATGAAGGAGGTCCTATGTACTAAACTGAAAAGACTAATCTAGACTGATTTACAAGTGGAGGTGATGCTTCTGTCAGAGGCAGAAAAGGGAAAAAGAGGTCAGGAAAAAAAAAGTGACTGCCCTTTGGCATCCTATCCACTCCTGGAAAGGCATCTACTCCTCCCATGAGGATGACTGCCATTACACCAGTTTCTCTAGCAAAAGAAGAATTTAATTATAACAGCCACTTTTCACAAAGCAACAACAGTTAATGATACATAATCACAGAGCGAGTGCCTTGATTCGCATCAGGCTAGCTTCAAGCATCGTTTTGCTTGACCTATCCAGTTAATATGTTCCTGGAAAAATCTGCAGGGCCAAACTTGCAAATCAGCAGGTGAAATTGATACAAATGATTTGAAAGTATAACCTGATGCACCTTTTCTTACAGGAAGGCGCATTTACACCATAAACCGAAAATGGAACAGCCTCCTGCTAAACTGACCAATGGCTTCCTTAGGCACAGCAGGTGGCAGTACAGGTTTGAGACTAATCCAAATTGCTGCTTGGCAGTGTTTTCCTATAGAGCACACCCTTGGCACAGACCCTTAAAATGCCATTCTCCTGTGCGAGAAAAATCCATGCCATTTCCATGTTTTTCTATTCAGCATAGATGCCTCTGAGAAGACAAAACCCTCCAGTCCAGCCTTGTTACATTTGGTGCGATATGGATGGCTGAACAGCTGCTTAGGCTCTCAAACTGGAAGTCTCAAGTGTGCAAGGTTCAACATTTGACTGTCTGAACACACTAAGCTGCAGGTATATTTTTCTTTCTCCTCTTGAGCAGAAGCTGGGGAGTATATGCACATGCTCACATATAAGAGCAAGGGAGCATTTTGCTGCACACAACATGCATGTCCAAAAAAGCCATAAAATTACACAGTACTGTAACAGACCCAGGACTACGCCATCTACATGGCAGCTACTGCTGAGGATGCACAATAAAATTCTCCATCTCAGCTTATGCTGTTTACATCTTTGTTATGAGAGGAGGTTTGGGAGCTTGGGAACAAGAGAGAGATATGGAGAGGGAGATGTTCCCAGAGTCCTAGTCTGAAAGCATTAAATTTCTACCTTAAGTATTTTTCAGTATGACTTCCATGAAAAGACGCATTGTTCCTCCTGTTGCATTATGCTAAAACAATAGCTGTTTCCTCTTGCCAGTGACTCATCAAGGGCTTCTTCCAGTGCAGCTCCTCTTCTCTTTCAGCTCCATTTGGAAGGTGAATTAGAAGCAGCCTGATGGGGGAGTGCTAAATTTTTCATTACAATCTTTCTCCAGAGGTTTGGCGTTTAATAATTTGTACTGTATAAAATTTCACATATGGGAAAACACGGCACCACACAGCCTCTCCAGATGCTTTTTCTGCTGCTAATCATGTGAGCCCCACGACTAAAGGAATGGATTTAGGGCATAATTAAAGCTTTATACTTTAACAGTACTATGAGCAAAGCACAATTTTATTTTTGAGAAGAACATGCCACATTTGTAAATACCCATTTCACTGAGGATCAGTTTTCAAACAGGCTTTGTATCTAGGTCTCTTTGTTCCTGATACACCGTGAAATACAAAACGTATTTAGAGCCACATAAGCAGTTTGCGGTGCTAGGAAGGGAGCCTATTCTGCTTAGCTGCTGTGAAGGTTCTTCAGTGAAATGAATCCAAGAGTGTTGTTGTTTGTGCAAGGGACAGTTATAAGACACCCTTGACATCTTTGTCTCTGGTTTGCATCGAGTGTTTTGGCAGGCGAGTCGCTCACATTGGTCACGGGAGCTTGGAAGCTCTGAATATTTTCACTACAGCCCTAAGCATAACTACATGGTCTAGTTTTACTGTTGCACTCCTCCCACCACCCATTTCCCCAGCCTTCCTGGAAACCTGAAGCTCTTGCTGTGCACTGGAATGTAGAGCAGTTTTGTAACCTTCCCACAATGGAGGCCTTTTTTTTCCACGTGTGGGAAGAACCACTTGTGAAGCTCTGGCAGTATTAAATCCAGACCTGTTGTTAGGGCTGACATGCAGCTTACACCTCACTTAAGTACCATTTAAACTTTATCTTGAAGGCTTAAGTAGCATCTAAGCAATGGAATTGGTATTGCACTGGGGGCATAACACAATCCTCCCCCTCCCCACTCCAAAAAAAAAAATGTATAAACTATACCAGAGCCAAACCCAGGGGAACATATTAGATGCAGGAAGGTAAAGAATTATGGCTACAGTAAAAAAAAAAAAAGGATAAGAAGCTATCACAGAATAAATCATTTTTTGGGAATGGTTGGGACTGGGTGGCAAAGAAGCTGAAGAACTAAGTAGAGAGGGCAGCATGAAGGAAAGAAATGTCAAACAAAGATATGAAGAGCATACTAAAGAGGCATAACTGAGAAAAACCTAGAAAGCAAGAGGGATGGGGGGAAGAACTGACAGTAGAGATTTTAAGCTGTGATATGTTTGTGCAGAGCACAAAGTGGGTAGCTTGAATTTGATGCAGGAAAGAGGGGACTTAAGTGTCTGAGAGGTGATAGAAGGGCCTCTAGAATGGCTGAGAATGGATGACTACCCAAGTGCCCTGAAGATCAAAATTATACTTACCTATTACATGATCTGTTTGAACTACAGCTCCCCTACAGAAAGAAATGACAAAATACCCAAGTCCTCAAGACAATCATTTACACTAAAGGGTTCTTACATAAAAAAAAAAATTCTTCCTGGATTTATCCAGGAAAAAACCTCCTCCACCCAACCAGGATGATCACCTTGTTTACAATATGGCTTTAATTAAACCCAGGTTTCCTCCATCTGCTCTAGAGGCCTGCAGGTGTTATGATGGATTTGTGATTTCTCAGAGAGAAAAGCTGGTGATGAAAGGAAGATGATTTGAAGAATACAGTGAAAGTATGCAGCACTCTCTGGCCAACCTCTGTCCACCAGAAGGGAGAGACCTCAATTTTATCATCAGGTGTCAATATACAACAACGCATTGTTGAAAACCTGATCGACAGCAATGTCATGTACTTGGAGAAGATGGGACTGTATTCTCACAGACAAGCATCTGTTTAGGTCTTAGACTTGCACTATGCTGCCAAAAATATCAAATGGCCTAGAACTAAGAAATAATGACCTTGAGAGTGAGAGCTTATTTCTGGTTTTATCCACCTTTAATATCACAGCTTAAGCTAAATCAACCATGCATTTTAAAGGTTTACATTGTATCCTTCTAAACCTATTTGAGAACCCTTAAGTCTTGAAATGTTATTTGTCGAAGTGCAGGGCTTATTTGAGGTTAAATTTTACTCACCTGTGAAATGACTGTGTATATTGCTTAAGTCCATACTACATAATTAAGTAACAGAGCGCTCTGAAAGTATAATGAAACTTTTTAGTCATCACAAAGAGGCTGAGATAAACTTGGGAGTATATGATAAAGATTGATCTGATTATGAATAAAGGGAAGTTTTAGAAAACTGTATTAATTAGACAATCTTAAGGGTAAATGCTAGATTTCATAAGCAAGATGTACATGCCAAATGGATCTTATTATCTGGCATGAAACAACATCCTGATCTCGTCAAGTGACAAAGATACTGATCTTTCTATAGGTTGGCTCTCCTTTGCATAAACCACATGCAGGAGGAAAGTATATGCCCCAGCAGCAAAGGCAAAACCACTGAATGAGAGGAAATGAAATTTACCCATTATAATAGTCCCTATGTAGAGGTGTCTACTTCCCCAATATATCTGCATATCTCACCTGTAACAGGACAGCCCATAAAATGGACAGCTTCTGGCAAGGAGGACTGATTTGCAATTAAAAAGGGACAAGACAAGTGGAAAGGCAGCCAGAAATCCTGCGTTCTGTTTTCAGGTCTGACCTTCGATCAGTCATTTACATCTCTTTACCACAGCTTCCTCATTTATGAAATAGAGATAAATAATATTTGCAGTGAGGTCATGAGGTTTAATTCTTTAATGCTTACAAGTTTGGAGGTCTTCAGTACAGAAGGTAAAAAATATTACTACATTGCCAAGGGCTATTCATCGTGTAGATGTATAGACAGAAAAATACATATGTCCTTTTAACAAGAAGGGGTCAAACCACTGACATTAGGCCTGTGAGGTCTGAGAGCTGAAGGATAAAGTGTAGTATCAGGATTCCTGCCAGAGGAAACTCATCAAAGCTCTGATTCTGTAGGGAGGATTTATATTAACCAACATGAGATAAGAAACAGAGAAAATAAATACATAAGTCAGGGCTTACTAATGGGTATTATTTCTCATATAAGCATGGGCTAATGCTATATAGCTAGGCAACAAAACCATTTCATACTTGATAAAGACCTAAACATGTAGAGGAATCATCCCCCTTCCCCCCACCCCATATCACAAGGTTACTTGCGCATTTGTAAGATATCCACTGCCCCGTTTGGTACTGCCTCCAAGAAGTGCTACTCTAGACTAGTGTGATCAAACCATGTGGTCTATGGACTGGTTCTCCACTTATAGACGAGCATGATTTTAGTACACACAAACACACTCAACCCATTTATAAAACCTTTAAGAACTAATCACTGTCATAGGTGCACACCTGAAAGCTGGTCACCTTGACTTAATTTTAGTGACTCTACATTATTTATGTCTCTGCTCTCATATATCTATTCTGCAGTGAAAAAGACTAGAATTATACCTTGCAGCAAGGCCACCCTTTAGCAGAGGAACAAGAGCAATGGCATCATCCTTAAGAGACAGCTATTATGGACGTTTATTTGTTCATCTACCCCCGTGTCCACAACCCTCAGTGGTTTCATATTTTATTTCATACCAGTATTTATTATAGGCTTGGTCCTGGTTCCTTGAAATCCATGGAAGGCTTTGCTAATCAGTGGAACTAGGATTTGGCGCTAAAGAAGGGATCAAGTAAGCATTGTTTCCTTTTATGGAACCATTCCATCCCCTTCGTCAAGCAGGCTTTGAAGAAACCATAGACTGCGTAAGCCAGATCACAAGTGGTATCATAACCGAATACTGTGAGCCTTGTTGAATGTTGACAATATATTTTTATGACTGTTATTTAATTAGTTAATTTGCTGACAAAATACAAAAGCATAAAAAATAAGTTGTCGAAGAAACCAGACTGAAGTGATGATTTTAATATCGTGTAACCCTTTCACCCTAGGGAAATTCACATAGGACAATCAAAGCCCTTAGGATGCAGAAACTTATTAAATAACATTTTATGGAGACACTTTTACTTCCCCAGCTCTCACCCCAATATTTATTATTATTTCATGTGCTGAGCTATGAAGTCTGCAGTTGCTGTATAAATGGATTGAATGCTTGCCCTGTTCTACTGCAGTTTTGTAGGCACCTCTTCACCCCTCTGCCAAAAGGCCATCTTGCAACAAAAGGCCATCTTCCTACAAAAATACCTTCAACATCTCTCATAGCAGTAGACATACCACAGATAGGATAAGTGTGCTAGGAAGGACAACAGTTCTGAT
>NW_017729001.1:19402406-19403781 GCF_001723915.1 Gavialis gangeticus
ACTTCCTACAAAAATACCTTCAACATCTCTCATAGCAGTAGACATACCACAGATAGGATAAGTGTGCTAGGAAGGACAACAGTTCTGATTTCTCCACTAGCAGAAGCAACTCAGCATGTCAGCTGTATCCAAACTCTGCCTCTCCCATGCATCCTGTGGGATCTTGATGCTTTACCAGAGGTAAATTTAAGTATGCAAAATCATGAAAAACTTCCATCTTTGATGATAAGCTTTTATGGTTCAGAATTTGCTTGGAAAAGCACATGAGAGTTTATAAGACTACAAACACTTTGAAGCCACAAATGGCTTTTTAGGGTGGATATGTACGTGTACCAGTGTACACGTGCAGTGTCTAACAATGACAGCCTTATGTGTAGCTTCTAAACACAAACATAAACAAATAACAACAACTACAAGTTTATAATTGGTAATTCCCAGTATCTGATCTATACATTTTTAGTTATTTGTCATAGAACACCCGCATGTGCTTCATTTTTATGTGGGTTTGTTTGATGAAATAAATGCTCATCTATTTTCTTCGTAGAACCAGTCCTGCAAGCAACCCAGTATGACTGCGCCTCCCTCTTCCAATAACCTAATATATACACTGGGCTCATCTACATGTCGTGCTGCATGCACAGCCCAGTAACCGCCTGTACTGCCCCGTGCTTTAGTACGGCCATGTGTAGACACGCCCATTGGGGGGCAGATCCTCTAGGCTAGGGTCAGACATTACACATAAACTGGTTTAAGTGATCAGAAACTGGTTTAAACCTGTAACAGAACAGATGTTCAGTGCACATAAACCGGTTTGAAAATGGCTGAAACCGGTTTAAGATAAACCTGGTTGAATGCAGTATCAGACTTAACTGATTTGGCTCAAACTGGTTTATGCAACGTCTGTCCTAGACCCCTTGCTGGCTTAAGATAAACCAGACTCCCCCAGCATCCTGGCATGCTCTCTGGGCAAAGTGGGGCTCTCTCTCCACAGCAGGGCTGGCCCCCCTACCCTCTGCTCCTTGACTGGAGCTCGGCAGAGACTTGCAGGCACAGCAGGGTCTGCTGGCTTCCCCGTGACCTCCTCTCCCCCACCCCAACTCGGCGCTTCAACAGAGATCCCTTTCTCCTCTCTGCCACAGCAGGGACTGTAGCCAGCATGTGGTATGCTAGCTAATGCTGAGAGGTGTCTGTGCGTGTGTCTTTCTCCAATTTCACTGGGACAGGCAGACAGAACAGTGACCGCTTTGGGCCTTTGGAGCTAATCAACAGGTCAGCCAATAAGATGTTTAAGAAGTGTGAAGTAATGTGGAGAGAGGCTATTGTTTTACTAATTGGGTGATAAAGACTGTTATCAGCCCCCTGGCTGGCTTGCTCA
>NW_017729001.1:19408781-19425257 GCF_001723915.1 Gavialis gangeticus
CAGTTTCATTGGGACAGGCAGGCAGACAGGACAGGGCTTTTCCAGTTAATCAACAGATCAGCTGGTAAGCTGTTTAAGAAGTTTGAAATAATGGAGAGAGGCCATTGTTTTGCTAATTGGATGATAAACACTCTTATCAGCTCCCAGCTGGCTTGCTTGCCTGTCAGTTTGCTGCAGATAGAATGACAAAGCATGGAGGGAGATTGAAAAGCTCTGTATCATCAACAGAGGCATGTACTACACACCCCTCCTTGCCTCAGAGTGCTAACCCAGGGCTGGGGGCTGACAACACTCCCCCCCCTTGAGGAGCCAGCAGGGAAAAGCCTGGGACCGTGTAGGCAGACATCACTAATGAGAGTCCCACTGGGGCCTGGCCATGCCTCCCTCAGCTCAGCTCCCTGCAGAAGGGAAGGGAGGGCTGTTCTAGCACTCCCCAGCTTCTAACCTGAGCTACTACAGGCATGTGCCTGCATTTCCTCAGTCCAGAGAGAATGTCTCTCCAGTTTCAAACCAGTTCAGCCTAGTCAGGTTAGAGTAACCTGCAAAGATTGAATCAATTCAGGCTCAGGTTTTTCTGAATGTCTGTCCCTAGCCCAAGCGGTATAAACTGTCACACCTCTTCCAAAATCCACAAGCAGGAACCAGCCAAGGATCTGCTCCATTACAGAAAGTAAAAAAAAAACCAAAAACAAATCTGCACTGCAGAATGAGCAGCAGTGCAGTTAGGCTATAAGAACCACCAACACATCACAACACTCCAGTACAGAGCATGCCAGCACCCCATTTTCATTGGGGGGGGGGGCAGGGAGTAGAAGGAGGAAGCAAGAGAAGGGTTTTTATACAGGCTTCTGTGGAATTCTTTTTATTAATGTTTAGAGAAATTATTATTAGTCTAATCTATTTTCATAACAAAGTGAGAGCAGAAAACCTCATCTGTTATCTATTTGAACTTCCAACCTTCCTACTTGTCTCACTGCTTGGAAATCAATGACATCTTGGGACAAGGGAGTAAGCTCTTTCCTTGCTAAAATTTAACAGCAAATGGTTTTAACAAGCTTGGCGTTGCTTTATCAGCCATTAGTGAATCACTTTAACTGGAAAATTTAGCCCAGCTTGTAAAAATTACCACATTTTAGGCAGGCTATAAAAGAAAATGGTTTAACAAACAGAAAATATAAATGATCTAAAGCTGAACCTCTCCTCCACCTCTCAATGAATAAGTTGCTAAAAACATTAAACTCTGGTGCCAATTTGTAAGATTTAATGAATATTTGGACTGTTAAATGAATAGACTATGCCCCAAAGCTGCTCATTTAGGATGCTGCTGCTGTAATAAAATTAGCTGCCCATCCAATGAAATATCAGAACCCTGGGCTGGTGCCGTCTAATTGAAGTTTACAACTTTATTGGAGGTTCTTTGCATCTCTCTCTTGCCTTGTGCAGTTTAATGGCTGGTGGCCTTCACTTTAACTTAATTATGAATTGGAGAGGAAGGTTGTGTGAACATGATAACATTCTGCCAGGCTTAAAAGTAGCAATTTGTTCAAGGCATATTTCACCTGTTCTCATCTTAATTTGTCTGGATTGATGAGACTTAATCAAATGGAACAAACGGGCCTTCAAAATTAAAGTGAAAAGAGAAATTGAAGGCCAGGTCCTGAGTGCCCAGAACTGCCAATGACACCTTTGGTAGTCAGTCATTTGGCATGTGTCAGGAAGCACTGAACACCTTGTGGAAATGAGCCCTGAGCTAGTAATATGAGCGCAGATCACCCCTTCATGAGGAAAACACTTTAGAAAAGGCATTAGAGGAGACAAATCTGTTCAGATGCCCTCAAAGATCAACCCTGCAACACAGCTGAAGCTCTCTCATCCCCAAGAATTTCAGTTCCCTATGAATCGATGGGAAGCTAGGCTGTCTACAAGGAAGATGGTAACCACTTCTGATTTCAGCTCAGTTCCCTAACTGCATGTCCAAGGCCTCCCTCTGGTTGTGGCTGCCCTTGAGAAACAAGGGATGCCTTCAGAAAATAAAATGTAAATGTTTTTTGCCTGAGGCTTGAATATATTCAGGTGAAGAAAGGCACCAGTTCTAGCTGCCAACAAAATTGGCAAGAAATGGGAAAGGCATAATAGACATCTTAAAGACCTGGGCAAAGCCAGTTTGAAAAAAAAAAAAGCAAAACACCCCCCCCCCATCAAGATTTGGAGACAGTCTGGAGGTTCATCATGGGGATGTTGCAGCTGAAGCTGCATGAAGAGAAAGTGGTAGGAAGAGAAGGTATAGGCCAAGATGAAGCTTTGGGGAGAGCCATGCAAAAAAAAGGAAAGGACTCACCAGAACAGACACTAAAGGAGACATAAAGAAGCAAGAAGAGAGAGTGATGTAGGAAAAGGAAAAATCAAATCCAAGGACGGCATGGAGACAAAGTCAACCAGGAATAAGGGAGGAGGTAGATGAAGAAGAGTTTGCTCTTTTTTCTGACCTCAAAGGTCCGAGACTGGGAAATTAAATGAGCGGCTGCATGTAAGCAGGCTGGGCTGGGCTGGGCGCATAGACTAACCAGACTCTGACATTTACATTTGTTAAAGAAGGTGATCAAACCAAGAAAATTGCCCATAAGCAAAACTAAGCAAAAGATCAGCGAGTTGGTGGGAACTCTGATCATTTAATGACACTGACTGGGAGTCAGGAGACATAGAGGGCTGGAGATTAAAATAAAGAGAGTCTTTCAATAGCCATATCAGAGGTTAGAAGAGTATGAACTGTGGAGGTCAAGGAGAGGCGATCTACCGTTCGGAGGGAAGCTGCAGAGCGGTAGGAACGGTTCCTGAATGCCCTGCAGGACTTGGACCACATTTCAGAGAAGGCATTGGCTTGATGCCAAAATGTGCGCAAGAATGACAAATGGGTGTTTTGTTGCTTCCACCAGATCTGTCTCTCTTGCGTGCTGTCTAAAGTAAAGAGCAATCATGTTAGAAACCTTTGCAAAGCCTACGCATGTTTGCTTCAGCTATAATGTGTCCTTGAAAGGGTACACTATAAATGAATGCACACAGGACTACAGCTCTGGGAAAAGGTCTGCTCATGCACCTGAAGAGCCTTCTGCCAGCTGGCAGCAGTCTCTGGTGCTAGGCAGTGGACCAACGGGTGCCAGCTCAGAAAAGGAGACCTTGAGATCTGCACCTCAAGAGGGTGCCCAGAAAAAGCAGTGCCTGGATGCAGCACACGCTCAGGAAGCTTAAAGCCAATGGGCCCCGCATATTGGGACCCAAACGCAGCACTGCAGCAAGTGTCAAGAAGAGAAAGCTTAACTAGGGCTGTGACAGGGGCACGGGAAGGGTCACTCATTTTATCCTGGAAAAAGTTGGTAACATCCAGTTCAGAGAACAAGAGGAGTGCAGGGGTAGAGAATGGTTTAGTAAGGTTAAAAGGTGGTGTAATCATGCAAGCTTTTACATTTACTTTTAAATGTTACAATAATAATCTGAAGGGAAAAGGTGATTGGCAGGTGCCAAGTAAAACACTGCAGGAAAGAAGAAAGCCCTGGGAAAGTAAGACAACAACTTTGTGAAAGATAAGCTGATGTGTGTTCACCCTAAACAAAACCACCTCCACCACCCCACACAGAAATGCGCACTGTGCTGTGGTCCATTAACAGGCACTATGTTCCACTGATTAAAAAGAAAATTTAATACAGCTGTTGGAACAGAGAGACAGAATAAATAACCTTATCATTCCATTTACTGTAAATAATACTTAAGTGCAAGTCAAATATTAGTTATATTCAACACAGCATCATAACAAAACAGGCACTGTTAACATTATGGTCCCAAACTGTGTTATTCTTAATTAACATCTGACATATATCTGCTTTTGCAATCACCCATTACTGATTAAATGACAAGACACAATGTCAGATGCATAATCCGATTGGTTAGTGCTCAGTTACCAAGGTGTTACATTTTGAAATTGCCTGTGAATTGATTTCTTTTATTGAATTAATAAGTGTTATCATACTGTACAGAAGGTAAAATTGCTACTGAATGTGAGTGATAACATATAATTACAGAAAATCAAATCCTAATCTGCACAGCCAAACCAGGTGTCAACGTTTTAATTGTAGTTAGGGAAGAGCAGTAACACACACCATAGAGCTGAAGGGTGGTGATGGGGTGGGGGGGAAGGACATCTCAAGTGTGGAAAGTAAGAAAAATGTATTATTTTAAAATACAGCTTTGGTTGGGAGTGATAAAAACCTTGAGGGATGTGACCAACTCTAGGGTGCAGGTACCCTATGCTTAATATTTCACTTTATGTGAAATCCACACATGCCAGGACACTTGACTGCCATCCAGTCCTGATTATTCTTTGAAAGATAATAAGCTTTGCATTTTGGGGAGAAAGCCTCTCTCAAAATTTAGCTCTCCTAGGATCATTATGCAAACATAAAATACTCAACTCACATTCACTTGTAAATCCCGCCCCCCAACCACTTTGGTTTTTTTAAATAGGAGAGAAGCTTCACCACTCCATTAAAGATGATTATCAAACACCTTTAATTAAAGAGCTGTTGGTTTTCTTTATTTTTTGTGGGTGGACATTCACTATTTCAGGAAAAAAAATGTGTCTCATGAAATAATTTCCTGGATGTTCCCCCTACAGCTCAGTCTACGCAGAGGAATTGCACCAATTTAACTAAACAGGTTTCTAAATTGATATTGTCAGACAGGTGCAGCCCCACTACACAGGTAGTGCCAATACTGATTTAGATTAATATGATCACGTAAATCAGTTTAAGACTAATATCCACGCAATGCCATATTCAGAAACAGAGTTAATTATGTTGGTGCAACTCCTTGCTGTTAAACAGATCTACATATTTCATTCTAAGCCTCCTCTCATTCCCAGGAAGAGGAGCTGTGCAACCACCTACAGCCCTGACAGCAACCAAGGGACCTGGGATGAACTGGGGTCACTGGACTCTCCCATTGCCCATGTATGACACAGCTGTTCTCTTGGCTGTCAGATCTCAAGCTATCACTGCTACTTGAACCAGGTTTGAAGACACTTCAGTTCCCTAAACACTGCTTGTCACATTGTTTCTGCAATGTCACTGGCCTTTGTTTTCATGTCCATCCTTTCACTTGCAACTACTCTCTTTCCCCTCTCCCTTCATCACCCAGTCTTATTTTCCTTCCAAACCCTTGCCTTTGTGCTCTTGTTTTGGATGCTACCTATCACACTCATTTTCCTTTTGACTAGGTGGCAGATGCATCTGCAAGGGAAAAAAAGGAAAAACAAATCCCTCAGATTTCCCCACTGAAAGGCACAGGTAAATTTGCCCAACACCAGTTACCTGCAAACTCTATTACTCAAAGCAGGGCCTTCCCTAAAGAGAACCCAAGATACTCCACCCAGAGGAGAAGCACACAATGCAACTGCCATAAAGCTGCATCTGATAAAATGAATTCTGGCTCACAAAAGCTCATGCTATACATCTCTAACTTGGTTAGTCTGTAAGGTGCAGTTAGTTCTACCCTGCCAATTGCTATAAAAGCCATGCTGCCTTTCTGTGGCACCAGAGACTAGTTTTCTAAATATCTGCTGAAGAGTTTTTTCTTAATTTTTTTTTCTTTCGACAGCAAGAGGTTAAGCTGTCCTGCTTGGACGCAAAGGCAAAACCCAGCCGAAAGTCAACATTGTCTTAACAGGTGTGCAGAACATCACAAAGATCTTTTCTAAATGAATTCTTTCTGCACTTTTGTTTTCAGGATACTGGGGAAAACACATTTCCCTTTTCCAAATGGCCAAGCCACTGGGATTAGCAGTTAAGTGACAAGGCGGCAAATACACTGTGATAAAAGGAAAAGGCATCTTGGAAGGTAGTTGGTCTTGTCTGCCTGTCTTACAAAAACAGAGGGCTCTTCTTTAAATGTGATCCTGTATATGGAACATGGATGGCAAAGCAAATGAGGCAGAAGTTTGCAATGAGATAAAAGAAGAAAAACCTTGGACACAATCTTTTTTTTTTTGACTGAACATACACAAAGGTAGTATTAAGGAGGAAAGGACGAGGCCAGTTCCTTACTACAGAGCTCTGATGTGAATGCACACATAAAGCCACGTTAAGTTGTTCTCCTGCTCCCTATAGGAACCCATGTGGGACTTCTAAGCTTCTCACCTCCCTTCTCCTTCCAAAACCCTCTTTCCTTGTCGTATCATCCTCCCTTAGGGTTGCTGAGACTGAAGCAGTCCATGAGGGTGCAAGAAGACAAAACAGCTCCAGGGCTGCACCACCACCAGTAGTCAATCACAGATGATAAAGCACATACAAAAGCAAGCTGTGTCATATACACTGAAACTCCTTGGGTGCAGCCTGCATGAATGAAGCTCTCTTCCACACTACTGCCCAATCATAGAGGAGTCATGAGAATGAAGTCCCCCTACTACTGAGCACTATTTGCTGCACTGTCCGCTAGATTCCATGAACAACAATATAAATGGATTTGCCTTATAATGAGGGTGCCAAGCCAAGCAAGGAGCAAAGCTGTGGGCCAACTGCAACACTAGAGGACTTGGCAGGCACTCTTCTCTCCATTTTTCTCTTATGTATTTTGTCTGAACTTTCCATCCTGCCATTCCAATTTTTCAATATTTTTGTACAGACAATAGCACCCACCAGGAGGCAGCAAATGACTGTACAGCTGAATGCTTGCCCTCGATCAATTAAGGCATCTCTTGCTCTCTCTTCCTTACCATTCTTTCCACCATCACTTTGCAAACATTCCTGTCACAAGCTCTAGCAAAGCTGAAAAACCTGTTGCTGTTTCTTTTTCAAACCTTCAAGCCAACTGGCACACCAGGTTTTAACCTCACAGCTGCTGAGTTGAGTTGGATCAATGCACACTGGCCAAATAAAATACTGCCTTTTAAACATAATTTGTGTTTGGCAATGAACACATTAGGAAAATGCAGAACAATCTGCACTTTAGGCAAGCTACTAACCCTATGTGAAGAGCACTTTGAAGCCCCCAATTTGCATTTGACAGGCTTAATGTGTCTTGGAAACAGGCAAGAGTGTAAAAGGTCCCTGCGCTAATCATTACTGATGTATAAAAATTGAAAACACCTAATTGGTTTAATTCATGGTAAAATTCTGTTTGTGCTTGCTTTCTCTAAAAAAGTTACTGGAAGAAAAAGAGAAAAAAAAGAGAGATTGCTGTTGGCCACTTACTACGACCTTTTTACACCAAGCTGCAGCTTTACTTGGTGTGCTATAATAAATCTATTAATAAATATTTCTAGGGGGAAAAGAAAGACCTAGCAAAGGGCAGAGCTTTGCTCATGTCTGTGGTGATCTTGCCTGAACCCAGCACAGCCTCCTATTACCGAGTCCTGCTGTCTCGGAGCTGAATACCTTGTCATAACCTTTGACACCAGGCAGCAGTATTTTCCTATGCTAAGAGGGATACCAAAATACACTGGGTCCAGTATGGCTCCCGCTGAAGTTAATGGGAGCTTTTCCACCAGATTTTATAGAAGCCTGTTAAGATCACTATGTTATGGAGACATCCCAATTTTTAGCTCAGACACAGACATGGGGAGATTCTGAAAAGAAAAGGCTCTCTTTATTGTTTAAAGTCTTCTTCCCCTCCCTGCTGTGATTTGAAGTTGGATCTTTCAGGTTCCATATCAAGTTGCTTCTCTATTGCCCCAGGCTGCCTGAGGAAGTAAGTCTTGAGAAAGAAACATGCAAGGCCCACATTTACTTGATGTTTTTAGGGTTAAATAAGCTACACATAACCCAGAGGCTCTCTCTCCAATCCTCTGACAAAGTATGGCTCTGCTAAGCCAAAAAAGATAAAACAGGGATACCGTCACACTCAAAGGAGAAACAGCGAAGGGTTTTGTATTT
Source organism: Gavialis gangeticus (assembly GCF_001723915.1). Taxonomy (NCBI): domain Eukaryota; kingdom Metazoa; phylum Chordata; order Crocodylia; family Gavialidae; genus Gavialis; species Gavialis gangeticus. The sequence goes on from NW_017729001.1 coordinate 19,416,701, forward strand.
TAATGAGAGACAGACTCTGACCATTGAATGAATCACTCTGTCCATAATTATTAGATTCTTCTGATGTCTGACTCTTCTTGTTGTGAAAATTCCTGGACCTTATTTCATCTCCAACCAAAGTCTGATTTCAGGATGGAGAAGGAGAATGATCCAAACTCTGAGCTCACTCTAGACACCATTTTCATTCTGCATCTCCCTTTTGAAGAACCTGGTGTTCTTTTCTTTTTTTATTTTCCTTCAAACTTCCTCAGAACTAGATGGGAGATTAGGAAAACCCATCACCGACCCAAACTCTTTAGAAGAATTTCAAGGCAATACAAATTAATGCTTCAAATGAGCCAAAATGCATGTCCCGTTCCATACTGGAAAACAAAGTTATGAAACTGTATTTATAACACCACTGACTGAAATCAGCACCTCCATTTTTTTTGACTTTCAGGAATGTTCAGACTCAAGCTCCTACAAGCCAAGGAGAGTTTTCAAAGATCTTTATTAAAGGTGGTTTTTAAACAAAACTCTGGAGGTGCCCAAAATACAGGTCCAAATCCAAATCCCTGTTGAAATAATCACAGGAGAGGTGATATAGGATAGGCTGTTTGGATCTTTTTGCTCTTTTTTGGTTTCTCTCTCTGCAGGGACAGAGCCGTGATCCCCTGCCTATGCACCCCGGCCCAGAGCGCACAGGTGACAGATGGTGGCTCTGCCTTGGCTCTGGAGCAAGCTGCCCTGTTGCAGGATGCCAGCATCTCCAGAGTAGCCCCCTGACCTGCTAGCATGCCTGGGGCTGGTCTCCATGACAACCCTAGCCATGAACTTTCACAGTGTATCTGCAGCTCAGGTCTCCATGGAGACCACCCCAGCTATGTGGGCAGGGGCTGCTGGGAAATGGAGTTCGGCTGCCGGCTGGATCAGTCATTTTGCGCACCCAAATCTAAAGAATAAGAAAAGTATCAAGTAATATACATCTGTCCTGATGTACCGATTTTAAGGTTATCTAGATAGCTATTTTCAGACACAAAGCTCAGACCTAACCCACTGCAATGACATGACATCATCACTGTCTTACACTTTATAAAAAAACCTCTCCTGCTGCATTTAACTTGGGATGTGTCACCTTAGGACACTTCGTTACAGGCCTGCGGTCCTCGTTATTTACACGATCTGTATTAAAATGTGAAGACTAAGATTCTGATTTCACATGTACACCTGGAGCCAACATTTGTATCCGGACAAAAACAGCCCAAACAAAGCCTTACCTTCCTTATCAGCGATTGAAGCATGGAACTGAAAACATACTATCTGAATCTACTCTCTCAGACACCAGTGTGAATCTTGAGTGAATTTACCAGAGTCTACAGACTTAGCAGTGCAAGACCTACATCAAGCATCAGGTTTTTAAATTCAAGCTGTGGAAACATTAATGAGGAGGACACTTCCTGATGATGTGTTCTACACACGTTGTTCTGAACAAGGTCACCAATAAAATGCTCTGCAGCAAATTTTACACCAGAAATACAAAACAAAACAAACCCCACAAACATAGGCTATCTTGAAATGACACAACTATTCCCCTGGATATCTAAGTATTCTGACCTGGTATCTTTAGGGAAAGCTGCAGAATCTTCCTTGCTGTCAGCACAAGAAAGACATAATGAAGGATTTAAGCACAGGCTTTCAAATCCTATGTGCTGTCCTAGATAATTTATACCTTTCTAAATGATGCTTCTCCATTCCTTAAATATGAGCAATCACCCTTGAGGGGGCAGCCCTGACCCCAGTCCTTTCAACATCCTCCCTCTGCACAGGGGATACTTATATCCTACTGCCAGACGTAGCTGCACAGTAGCAGTCAAAAGCAAAAAGTGGCCTTGAGAGAGAGAGAGAGAGAGAGAGATGCTAAGTAAGAAAGAACAAATATTTTTACAGCAACCCCCTAATACCCAGAATGGGAAGGAGGAAGGTACAAGAGACACTGAAAACAATATCAGTCCTAACATGTGGTTAAGACTGATATGTGTTATCTGGGGTTTGCCAGCCGGCTCCTGTGTGCACAAGATCACAGCGCCCTGGTTAACTCTGTTTGCTTCACTGTTCCCAGAAATAACAGTACTTGCCCTAAGAACTTTTACTCTGGAAGTCATGCCACGCTGCTGCAAATGCTGATTGGTTATCACTGAATAACACGCCCTGTTATACCACCTTCCAACCGCGTACAGTCATGGTGCAACCTCATAAAGGCATAAAGCCTTTATGCTTCTTTCAAGGCAGTCTACAATGTGAAACGGGAGAGGCTATCAACAGAGATGGGTTTTACGTAACTGTGGGTGCTCTTAGGGTTAACGTACCCAGCTGGGCTTATGAAAAAAAACAGTATACATTCTGGCTTCCCCGTTTATTTACTTCCTGTCCACTGTGATCTTGCTGCCACACATAAGGGGACTTGAGACGGGTCAGTGAGATGATCCTTTGGGACACGGATCAAAGAAATATAGAACTATTTTATTCTGTGCATGTTTTGGGAGCTTGAGGATTATTCTCAAGTCTTTGGGTTCCGAATTCCTGCCTCAGCACTGGACCCCCCACTGCTTGTTCCTTTGTACGCTCGTGGTTGGTCTGCACTGGTGGATATCAATTACAAAGGAGGATGGTCTCAATTTGCTTCTTACTAATAGAGAAGGCTTGATTAAGAATCAGACGGTGGAAGGCAACTTGGGTCAAAGTGATGATGTCATGAAAGCATTTGTGATCCTAAGGAGGCGGGGAAAAAGAAGAAGAGCATACTAAAAAATTCTGGACTTCAAAAAAACAGACTGTAATTACCTCAGAAAACTAGTAGGCAGTATCCCGTTAGAGGGAATTCTGTAGAAGGGGATTAAAATAAAGTTACATTAAATAAAAATAAAATACGAAACAGTGCAGGGAAGGTTTTTTTCTTGTTCAGATGACATTAAAGGCACAAAAACACATTCTCCCAATGTGAAGGAACATTAGGAAGCTGAGCAGAAGACCTACCTGGCTGAACTATAAGCTCTTCAAGGGCTTGAAACTTGGAAACTTACAAAAACCTGAAATTGGGATACATTAATGAGGATTAATACAAGATCAAAACACAAGCACATAGGGACAAAACCAAAAATATCAAGTCACAAACTGAAATACAGGTAGCGAGAGAGACAATAGGAAAAAAAACAGCATTATGTGAATATGTCAGAAAGAAAAGAAGGGCCAAAGGAAGCGTACATCCTTTAGTGAATGGGAAAACGAAGCTAATAATGGATGGTGCTGAGAAGGCTGAGGTGTTCAATGCTTGTTTTACTGCAGTCTTCACAAAAAAGGACATCTGTCAGATGATTAGTCACGGTTGGCTAATAGGGAACGGATACTCAGCCTAAATCCAGACAACAAGCTACTTGGATAAGCTGGAAGTTTTCAAATCAGCTTGATGAGATTCATCCTGGACTACCTGAGGAATTGCTGAGAAACTAGCTGTTATTTCTGAGAAGCCTAGAAGGTCAGATGAAGTTGCAGATGACTGGAAAAGGAACAGCAGAAGGTAGTTTCTAAGATGCCTTGCTTCCCTAACTGTTTTACAGGGGCATGGGCTTTCCTACTTTGCTGGATGATATAATCTGATAAAACAGGTTGTAATGACATGGAGGATGGATCTGCATGTATGACATCCAGCTTTGTAGGGTAGCTGATAGAGGTGCACTGATACATCGGTCCGATATTGGACTGGCACCAGTATAAAGAAAATTGACTACATCAGAAATTGGCCTGAAGTGGCCAATAATTTGGCCCTTAAATGCCTCTGCACGCGCGCAGCCACAGTGCAGCACACAGGCAGAGAGGAGCACAGCCCGGCAGCATGGAGAGCTGCATGGAGCTGGTAAGTCTGTTGTGGTGGAAGGGGAGTGGGGAGCGAAGGAGTGTGTGTGGGTGCGGATCAATGCCCAATGTTGTGAGGGAGGGAGTGAGGCTGGGGTAGGCGCTGCCCACCTGGGGCGGAACGGGGCAGGCGTGAGACAGAACCGTGGCTTGTCTGGGGTGGGGAACTCTCCTGCCACTGTGTGCCCCTTGTTCGGGAGCCACTTAGCCAGCAGCTTGTCTCACAGCTCCCCCTGCTCATCCAGGAGGGGCCTGGGGGGAGGGAATGGGGCACATGTACCCTTGCATCTATGCGTGGTGGGCCAGGTGGACTGCAGCTGCAGTCTGAGGCTTCCCTCCTCCTCCCTTTCACCACAACAGACATACCAGCTGGACGCAGCTGTATCAGAATTGGTATTGGCCGATACGCCTCCTTAAAAATCGGCTATCGGTATTGGCCCCCAAAATCTCTACTGGTGTACCCCTAGTCACCAACATTTTAAAGAACAGGATTAGGATTCAAAATGGCCTTGATAAAATGGTCAAAGAATGTAGGATGACATTCAGCAAGGACAAGTACTTGATTACACCTGGGAAAGAATAGTTACATGCAAAAATACACAATGGATAATGACTGCTTTAGCTGAAGTACTGCAGAAAAAGCATTTGGGAGGTAGAATGGTTCACAAGCAGAATGTGAATCAACCATGTAATAGCGTTGCCAGTAAAGTTAAGAACATAATGGGATTTATTAGCAGGAGGGTAGTATGAAGTCATGAAAAGTGAGTACTGAAGCTGGAGCACTATGTCCAGTTCTGGGCAGTGCATCTTGAGAAAGAAGTAGATACACTGGGCAGAGTCCAGAGGAGATCATGAAAAATACTGTACTTGAGGCCAAGAAAATTTGACACACAAAAATGTTGGAAGAACTAAAATTTAGTCTAGAAAAAGGAAGACAGAGGAGACTTTATTACTGTCTTCAAATACTAAAAGGTTTTTTATGAAGAGAACGGTGAATGGTGATCAGTTATTCTCTGTATCCACTGGGACAGGACTAGAAGTAAAGGGCTTAATCTGTAGCGATAGATTTAGTTAGGTATTAGGAAGAACTCTGTAATGGTGAGGACGATTAAGCACAGGCACAAATTACCGAGAGAAATTCTGGAATCGTCATTAGTGGAAGTCTTTCAGTGCAGGATGGTCAAACATTTGTCTGGTTGGACTTAGATAGGAATGATCCTACATTGAGCCAAGGATGACCTCAGGGTTTCTCCCAGCCCTATGTCTATAATTCTGCTGTATCTCAGGTATATTTTCAAGGGTATCTTCACCAGGAAAGGAAGTAGGAACTTACTTTTTCCTCTAAACTAAAGCAGAGTTTCTTTTTTGCAGTTCTAGTTTTACCTGGCCTCCAAAATAAGGGAGAATGCACAGCTGGAGGCTTTACACAGCTGAAGGTTGGCTCTGAAGGGCTAGCCTGGGCTTTATTTCCTATGGGAGTTTTGCCTGAGTAAGGACTGCAGAGTTTGACCCTATAGAGCCAGATAGCATTTTGACTTGAGGCAGCTGAACGAACATGCACAAATGGGAATTTTCAAAAGACCTCAGGAGGAGCTTATGTCTGTACCACTGAAAAATATTCCATCTCAGTGGGAGCAGAGTTAGTCCCACGAGGAGTTCCCATGGGGTTCACATGAACAAAGGCAATTTTTTGGGCATTTAAATCTTCTGCCTGAAAGGCCACCAGAAGTCTCCCCTTCCTCTACCTTTGTCTTCCTCCAGAAATGCCCTCTTTTGCCCCTAGGCATTAGTACTTCTAATACTTTGAGTATGCTGGTCCAGATGTAAGAAAAAATACATTTTTTTCTCCTCCGGATTTAAAATGTGTCATTTTCCCAAATCATTCATTTTAAAATGACTCTATGAAACTCCAAAGAATATCTTAACTGCCTGTGTTAATCCACATTTAGGTTGCCAGTTTGTTTTTTGTTTCCCTTTATGGCAAATTTCTCCATTTAAAATTAAACCAACAGTGACAGATCATCACACTTTTTCCATATTCACTAAATCGTTTAATAATATAATTTTGACAAACAGATTTGTGGTTCACACACTCCTGCACACACACCGAGGCAAAATAAAGATGACAGCACATTTGAACAAGGCAGCAATAAAACAGTGATAGTAATAAAGAATAAAAACGCTATATCAGGTTGCCATGGGAACCAGCATTCAAGGACTCCAGGTAACGTTGTAAAACATGCCACTGAGCATAAAGCAGCTAAGCAGGTTAAGAGGTTATTTATTACGCTGCAACATGTCGTGCAGTGCCCTCTGGTGAGCGCGCAAGAGACACGTATGGACTTAAAATAAGACTTTATTCAGCATTTTCTTATGTGAACACATAAGAACACATCTTTGTCTATTAAGTGCATTAGAGAAACTGCCATCTTCATAGCTATCCAAATATAAAGGAAACTGAGAAAGGCAAAAGCTGCTGGAGAACCAAGTGGAGTTCCAAGCAGCATGCAAGAGCATGGCTGTCTACACTGCAATCAGCATGTACAAACATACACACGCCAGTTTTGATCTAGCCGATTTGGGTAATAACAGCTGTGTAGCCACATAGCTCTGCGCAACCAACCTAGGATCCTGGCTGAGTACTGGGGTAGCTTAGAGCATGCTGCCCTGGTCCTACCACTCTTGGTAGCCATGCTAGCTAGCTAACCACCAGCTTGGGTGTGCTTCAGTCACACCTCTGACAGCAGGGCAGAGATAGCTTGCCTTTCCTTACGGCCCAAAACTGTCACTGTGCCATGCTCCGAATATCCACTGAAATCTGCAGGATTTCTACGTGCAAGACAACTGCGGGATCAGGCCCTTATTCACTGTAACTGTTAATGCTGGAGTGCAAAATACACTGTGGAAGAACGCGTAGAAACAGGTGAATATTGTGAGCACAACCAAAGGAGCTGGGTTTTCTCTTCATTAACTTTTATAAAAGCAAATCTGTTTCAAACTGCCCTTTGTTACATGTTTTCTTTTTGTGTAGGTGTGAATACCCTAGAGATATTCTTGAGTACCCTGACAAAGCAGTAATTTTCCACAATTACATAACGACACCTTACAAGGAAGAAGATAATATAAAAAGTAGTTTTGATCTGACTATGGCTCTGCTATAATACTGCGCCAGAATGCTGAATACAAATGAAGCTTTTTGGTTACCTGCCATTTTTTTAAACCTAAAGTCTAACCATTCTCTCTTTATGAATTTAAAAAAAAAACAGAAAAAGGATGCAAGGCTGGTGTCTATCTGAGCAATTATACACTTCTTGGATGGTTAACATCATTTGCCCTTTAGACGCTGCCTTGAGGCATACAGCAGACTTCCAGGAGCATGCCGCTTGTCACATCTCATTAGTTAATTAAAAGTTGTTTTATTTTGGGGGGAGAAGGAGCAAGGAGCAGAGGACTGCCATCAGATATATTAGCAGAGGAATCTGGGGGGGTCTAAGTGCATGATGTACACAACGTACATAATGTAAATATTACCAATTATTCAAATGCTCATATTTAGATTTTCCACTAGCATTTCACACAGACTATATTCTCAAGGGATGAAATCAAAACTAAGCACAATTTGGTTTCCTCATCTCATTATGGTTATATTTAAAGCACTGGAAATAATGATCCAGACTGATTTTGGGAGACTTGAAAATGACACTGTTCATGATATAAAGTAAGGCAGGACCCATTTTTAAATGGACAGACTATACTTAAAGCAATGTTCAACAGTGATCTTGCTGTTTGTTTTGTTGCAGTTACCACGTGAAGAGGTTCAGCCAACCAAAATTATTGTTACATGAACTAAATGCTACTTTGAACCTAACTGTTTGGCTGCCAACATTATTTACACGTTCACTTAATGAAATCCCATAAAACACTGAAGACTTGCAAAGAGACGCTAGACTGTCTAAGCCTTGTTTCCTTAGTTTTCCCCTATGTTGTTAGAAAATGTCAGTTCAGTTCTCCCCCCACTAAGTGGCACCAATGTACCACAAACCACGATGAAAACATCTGTATGGGTAGAATATAAATATTCTTCTGTCTCCTTGAGCCTGGCCTACCGCATGTGAAATAAAAGAAGCAGAGCATTATGTGATTAAATGCTTTCTGACAGGGGATACTGACTTCAGCTACCGATTGAACACCCTGAAGAAGAGTCTCAATTCCAAGTCTCTCAATTTTTTTTCACAGAAAGCAGCAGCTTGCACAGGAAAGGCATTTTTAACCCTCTAGTGGCAGCATTCACCTAATGATAAGCATTAATTACTTTTCCATGAAAGAATTTCAGTTGACACTGGCTTAGGAAAAAGCAAACAGATAACTCCATGCTTATTGTAAAACATACTCTCATCGCCCCTCCCACCACACTGCCAGAACTAATCCTTTCAAGAGCTGCAGTTTGTGAATCTACCATTCCCCTGACCAACACTGACCATTACTACAGCTACTTTTCAATAAAACAGGAGAGAGTAAGTCCTCCAACACAGGCACAACCACTTTTACTCCCAGGAAGCGATGGAAAGCATTAACGGTGTTGTAAGTCCCTGAACACCAAAGCCATTAGCTTCCCTTTACTCTCCCAGAACCTGTTCCTAACAGGTAAAAGCATTCTGCCAAGCCTTGT
>NW_017729001.1:19430257-19434323 GCF_001723915.1 Gavialis gangeticus
CCCAGAACCTGTTCCTAACAGGTAAAAGCATTCTGCCAAGCCTTGTCTAGATTGCATGGAATTAATCATAAGCAATCTGCCCTGCCTGTGCCCAAACCTGAATGCATACCAGCATTGCTGGACAAAGCTATTTTGGGTAAATTTTATTTGACCAACTGAATAGTTGGAAAAATTGTTCTTTACAAGCTTTTGGGCACAAGCACCCTTCTTCAGGCATAGGAAGAGTCTGCCTGAAGAAGCATGCCTACTTAGAAGAAAACATTGTAAAAGTTCTCCTATGCCTGATGAAGGGTGCTTGTACCCAAAAGCTTGCAATGGAAGATTTTTTTTGCAAAAATCTAGTTGGTCTAATAAAAGATATCACCTCTACCATGAGTTCTGATTCCTTTTGCCTCTAGACCAATATGGCTGCAACCTAGATACCTGACAGAATAGTGCCACAAAACACATTAGGATTGTAGCAATGCAGCAGTCGAGAGTTGGTTTTTGAGTTCTTTCATCATTTGCTACTAGTTCACATTGGCACAACAAAAGTAGATCAGAAAAGGTGCAAACTTCCCCCAGTTTCCTTTCTTTATAATCAAGCCCTCTGATGACTGGAAGCAGTACTGGCAGTGAACATATGGTGAGTTCCCTAATCAAAAATAGCTGCCATTGGCTGGTGCTCATCCTGGCCCAGGCCAGGGCATTCAAATTTGTTACCTAACCAGCAATATGTAATGGATCCTTCGTACACAACAACACAATAGCTAAATACATTGCAATCCTTTTATTTCTAGCAAGGGAGAAGCTAAGCATTTGTCCCTCAGAGAACAAAAATGCACTTGATCCACTCAGAAATGCATCTAAGACAGAGTATGCAAAGCTCATGCACTAGGGAACGGTTCTAACCTCCTGGAAATTTGAATTCAAAACACAGAAAATAAAAGCATCCTAGGACACAACAGGCACCCTGCATGGAAGGCAAACTTGTACCCTGGGCATCGTTGATTCGTCTCCTACTAATCCCTCCCTTCATCAAAGTGATATCCAGCAGCTGATTATTTTGTTGTTTGTAGTAGGCTGAAGTAATTAAGCTTAACCCTAGTCCTGTGGGAATTGCACAGAAGGTTAGTGATCTAAAGGCATGACATGCTGTTATTTATAGCTGATTAAGTTCTATTTATCTCCATTTAAATGTTGCAGGAGATGGGAGAGATCCCAATACACATCTGTGACTGATTAGAAACACCAGCTGTGTGTGGTAGCTTAAAGTTCCCCTTTGCCGAGGGGCTGAGAGGAAAAAAAAGAGAACAAAATAATCCCAATTCCTTACCGTATTTGAAGAAACTATGTAATACAGTTTAGTGAATTTTAACAACTGTGCGCACCAGTTGTTTTTAAGCCTGAAATCATGCTCAACTCAGCTGCCTTTGGATTTAAATCCAGAAGCAAAATTAAGCAAGGCTACATAAGAAACTGTGACTTCCCTGTCAAGAGGCACTGATATTCTGAATCTGAACTCGGGAGTTATCTTTGGGCCAGAGGCGACATGGCTGATGCGACTAGCACAAGTAACAAAAGGAGGTCTTATTAGTTTCTGACTGGCTGAGCCTATCCACGCGTCTTGATCCATGGGAAATATGATTTTCCCCCATAGCACAAAGCTCTGTTTCAGCAGATCCCTGATAGTCTCATATCCAAAAGCACTATGGCAGGAAGATGAGGGAGTGGGAGCAGAAAAGGACCAAAACCAATGCTGGGCACACTGGAAAGCCTAAGACTGAAGGAAATGTCATGTGAAAGGAGTGATGGAGGGAAGAGATCCTGGTTTTCTCTCACCGTTTGCAAAAACTCCATTTCTTCACTCGTATTTTTTAAGCTCCCCCAAGATCATTGAATCAGAGTTGCTATTTAAGGGTAAAGTATTTGATTATTTGAAAGCAGCAAAGGCCCAATACAGGCACATGCAGCAGCCTGGGTAACTTACTTTTAACCTTCATAGTTGCACGGACAAAAAATAAACACCTTTCAAATATACAACAAAGATCTCTATCTTACACAACAGCATCTATACTAATTAAGAGGGCAACACAAGGACTGGCCCCTATCCCTTCCCCCTGACAGAAACACCATGCAACTATATTCACTGTAACATGCCAATGTGCATTATTAAAATCTTCACAATTGCCTCTGGCACATTATTAAAGTCACTGTGATAGTAGTTGTTAGCTATAGTGCAGTAACAGAATATTTCCAGGTGGAAATGTAAAGTTTTCTATGATGGCACTGTATTAAGAGCCCAAATCCAGATCCCCTGGGGAGGGTTGGTACAACAATCCCAACATTACAGCCTGTATCCTAACTAAGCCACGCCGCTACCCTGCCGCTCACAAAATGTCAATGCAGAATTTGAAGACAGCAGTCAATAGATGTCAATGCCCTCAGCTACTGTAAATATTAAAAACAGTCTTGAGCTAAGGCATGCATACAGCACGGATACCTCTGGCTTGTCTATATTACAAACCTTCCAGCAGACAGCAGCCCCAGGGGGCAGGTACCAGAGGAAGGCCCCACCTGCACAGCTGTGCCAGAAGGACCCTGGGAGGCACCCACCCACTGGGGTGAAGAAGCCACAGCTACCAGAAGACACCGTGGGTACATCTACTTGCATTTTCTGGCACCTTCCCCATGGCAGCAGGAGCCTGCCATGGCTCACAGAACTGGTGCTCCTCTGCTGGCAGATGAAAGGGCCTCTTTTGCAACAGGGGAGCTGTGCGTGTGGATGCCACAAAACTAGGCTTCTTCTAACAGAACAATATAGTGTAGACCAGGCTACACTGAAGCTTTCTGTGCCCTGCTAGGAACCATCCATAGCTTGTTTCCCGAGGAGGGAGGACAGCAGGCCTATCCCTCTGCTATTGCAAAGACTTAAGCTGGAAACAGAACGCCCCAGACACTTTCCCCAAAAAGAGTTCAGGCAACAAGAAGAAACGTGCCAGACCTCAGATTCCTGAAGAAAGCTGATGCGTAAAAGCCTCATGGTACTGGCTTGAGGTTTTGAATAGGAACTATACGACATCTGAGAGATTAGTCTCTTTTGACAAAACCTAACGACAAAACCTCACAGATCTGAGTTTCACTCTGAACTTCGTTTCAAATGAGCCTAACAGTCAAAATGAAACTCACAGGGCACAAACTGAAACCTCCGAGTTTTGCACAGATCTAATCTTCATCTTCATGGTCCTGGAGCTTCTGTAACTTACTCTCCCACAAAGCACAGTCAGAACGTAGATAGGAGAGCATGCTGAAACAGCACACCTTGAAACCAGCAAGCCATGAAACCATACAAAACTCTACTGCAATCCTGCGATGGAGTGGGCAAGCGCTCTGGGCAGCGAAGGCTCGTTCCTTAGCGGAACAGAAGGTCGTGTGAACGGTTCTAGGGCCTGGTTCACACCAAGGGGCTTGCAAGCTGAGCCTGCAGATTGGCCTGTGGAAGGAAAAAGTAAAGCAACCCCACTGCGGGTTGTTCTGGAGCTCTAGGAGGCTCCTACCTCTGCTCATGCCTCGCCTCCCCAAAGACAATGTGGAAGGTTGCTTTGCTGGCTTCCATGTAATCAAATAATTGCAGTCCTCTTCTGCTGACCTGATGTAAGGATGGCTTGAGGTTAATGCCAGCACCAAAGCTCAATTGAAAGGTTGGTTCAAGTAGGCTTGGGATTTTACAGTGAAACTTGCAATAATTTGGTGGTTTTTCATAAAGCCCAAGCTCTGGGAGTCAGGTGAACTCCATGAAGATGTGATTCTTCATTTAAAAAAAAAGAAAAAGAAATTTACTGTCCTTAAGTTAAAGAAAAGCTTAAAAGTGCAGCCCATGCACACCTAAAAAGTTCACATAAATAGAAAGAAACTAATATAATGATTTCTGAGTGACAATCTCATTCATGATTATTTAAATATTTGGGGGCAGGAGATACTTGGAGAACAGTCTTCTGTTTAATGCAAACAGGTGGGAACTCTGGAGTCCTTGGTTCCGTTCCTTGCTCTTTCACATGCTTTTTTTTTTTTTTTTTTTAAGACCATT
>NW_017729001.1:19434422-19443999 GCF_001723915.1 Gavialis gangeticus
TTTTTTTTTTTTTTTTAAGACCATTACCCAGCTATTTGGCTTCTCTGTGTCTCAGTTCAACATATGTCCCTTGAAATCAGTCAGGGTGCCTGCACACTGCCACAATATTCATGAAAAACAATACTATCATCTTTCTTTCAGGGTCTCAAAATCCATCAGTATCCTAGTATCAGGAACAGCAGTTTACAGAGAAGCTCTACAGATTCAAAAGAATTAACAGAGACATTACCATCAATGGATGAACCACAGCTTTTGGCATCCCAGTGCTGTTGCAAAACAGTTTGACTATGACAATTTTGAGACAAAACTGGCCTGCAAAACTGTCAGCCTCTTCCACACAAATCTCCTACACTCCCGCCTCCTCGTGCTGATGCTTTCAGACTCATAAGCCTTCTGGGACATGCAGGCATATTTTATATATATATATATATAAATTTAAAAATATAGCATATATATATAGCATATAATATTTAAAAATCAACTCACAAACACTGACTCGGGTCAAAATCAAGCATTTAAAATAACAAAACAAAATCTGCTCTCTCCAAACCAAATTAATTCCCCCTGGTACTATGCTATACTTTCTCACATGTCTAAGACTGTCAAGCCGATTTGAACCTTTTGTTGTTGTTGTTCTGGGCTTTTTGGAAAGATTTCGCTGTGATGCTAACAAGAGAGGTACATTTGTGCCAAGTCAAAGATGCTTCGCTTGTCATTTGTCTTAACTTTTCACTGGAAGGCAGAACAGGGAATACATAGTATTTATGCCCAAAGGGAAAATCACTGAGATGCAGCTAGCCACACAAAATAAGATTACAACAGACACTAAGCCAAATAAAAATGAAGGGCACTGTGTTTCAGAAAGAAGGAATCAGCCCCAGATAATGTAATGTTTTGAAACTCTGCAGTCTGATGGTCAGATTCAACGGGCTAGATTCTCCCCGACTTGCACCATCTGACATCTCAGCTGCTTTCACTGGGAGCACCATAAATCACAGCAGAACAGTAACGGAAACTTCCAAGAAGTGATTAGGCCTTGCCTGCAAACCCCCTTAGACCTTCTCCCCTTAAAATTCCCCACCTTTGAAGCCCCAGGATAGATACCACTGTATGGAGATCTGCTCAATAGCAGGCATGATGGTTCCCATGCTGGTAGCCTATCTACTGCCACTGCTAGCATCAGGGCAACCACAGTTCATAACAGTTGGAAAACTTAAAGATTAGAAAGGAAAAAAAATCTAGCATAGATGCTAACTTGGTATTATAGCTGGGGAAGACTGGGCTGTTTTTCTACCAGCAATAAAACAGATTTACTATTGTACTGTACGTGCACCTTACAATTACACTGAAAAAAGAACTACTCTGCTATGCATCACGAATAGCAGATACAATACAAGTGGCTAATGGACATTTTATTTACAAAGCTAGTGATTTTGAGCCAGAAAAATCTCAGTTCTACGGCCACTTCAAGTGGCTGCAGTGTGCAACTGACTGATAACAGCTAAGACTTAAGTGGTTGCAGATTTGTTTCAAAGTCTTTTAAAAGACTAATTAAAATACAAGACATCTAATTATCCTGGTTACAAATTTGGTTCTTTTCCTTTTTTGTTTCACAAATTGTCCTGTTCATCCTTTAAATTGGACAAGGTGGAAATATGTGTACAGACACTGAAGTTTTTCAGTGCAGTCTCATTACATTACTGAGCCCAGAGTAGTGGGGGCCAACCTTTTGGCAGGCACACCAGAGATTACCTCTGCACCCTCCCGAGTGCCATTATGATCTTCTTCCTCTGCCTGATCTCCTGCTCTGCTTTCTGCTCCCTACTGTGTTCCCTGCTCAGTCTCCTCCCCTGCATTTTGCTTCCTGCCCTGTGTCCCTTACGTGATTTTCTGCCTGCTGCTCTGCTGCCTGTCCCCTCCCTGATCTACCCCAAGTTACACGTGGAGGCTGTGCCACACTTGTTCTCCAGATGCCTACCCTGCCACACAACATGAAATACTGCTTGGGGCTACATGAAGCTCTGCAACAAATGGCAAGAAGAATGAGAAGGGCTGCTTTAAAACTAAAGGATACTAGCTATTGGCATTGACCTTTTTTGTTCTTTATTTTCTGTTTTCCATACATTGTCCAACAATACTGATATTCTCCCTCACTTAAGTTTCAAAATTTCACTGTTGTATCTCGTTGCACATTATTAACAGTGTCAACAACAAAACAGTAGCAGCACAGGGTTAACATCTCACCAGAAAACCTGCAGCAAGGATTAATGTAACTTGTTTTAACAACAAGATCTTTCTTCCTGGTAGAAAAATTAGAGCATCTGTACTCCACAGTTTATGAAAAGAAAGGTGAAACCTAGCATAGGACCATACTGCAGACCAGCTAATTCTCCATTATAAATCGGACACTAAACCCAACAGCACTATGGAAGCCTGGTTAAGAAAAGTAATCACACCACAGGTTTACCATAGTTGTATCCATCCTGCCCATATAGAAACAAGAAAAGGTAAAGACAAGTTATTAGTTTTGCTTACAAAGCTATCAAGAAAATGTATCCTTTCTTTCTGCCACAAGTACCAGGGACACATTTAAAAATTGCTATTTCACGTACCGGACAAGAAAGTTCTTTTTTATAAGCAGAATCTCACAAAAACTCTGTACATTCCTAGGACATTGCAGCCCCACACAAAATCCCAACTACTAAGGCTTTGTTATCCTCCTGGTTTCTGGTCTTCTGATACGAGCTCAGTGCAATTAACTCAAATCAAACTGAAAGAAGCGGAGAAGTACCTTGTTTTTTTCTTCCATCAACATCCACTTCCCCTCTTCAGTGCACGTCACCTTGTCTACCCATGTGCTGGCTCTAAAGAAGTTTTTGTTTTTCAAAATAAGACTCAATTCTCAGCTAACAATGTTCGAGAGAGAAAGAAGTTCAGTTGGAGAAGTTCAGCCACACTTCTTCAGCAACTGACTGAGTCCCTAGCAAGTGCCAGCAGCTTCAAAAGAGCTGTAATCTGTAGCATGTTATCTGGGGTTTATCACACTTGAGTACTTATCTAAACCAAACAATCACTAGAACAGCAGCTGATAAGGCATCCTGACAAGGTAAATTCAGCAATTAAAATCCACAGCCACTGCACACTGAGACTATTTTAACACTCTTTCCACTTTAACCTACAACCTCTCTTCCTCTGTTCTTTCCAAGCATGTGGGCAAAGCATGCACTTCCTGTCATCATTTAAGTTACAGACAGGTGCCCTTTGAGCTCTTCCTTCTGGTATGTGCAACTGGTTTATTGATACTGTTTTTGCTTAATCAGAGGCATCTTTATTTCCCCAATGAATTCAAGTGGCAACCTTCCCTGTCATGAAATGGGTTCATCATTAGTAGCTACAGAATCTGCCACATACTGCAGTGGGGAAAAGGAAAAAATAAATAAATAAATAAATTTTGGTCAGCACCTCCTGGGATCAGGCACAGCCCTGGTGAATGTGGGAACCGCTCAAGGGAATGGTCACTACAATACAACTCCATGCAATCTACACCAAACAGGTTTTAAACTCGCTTACTGCAAAGCAGAAAAGTGGTCAAGAGCTTCTGACCCTCTTCACCAACCAAGAAAGTCAGAGGAATGCTTGCTCTGCAAGGGCCAAATATCTTTTCCTGTCTTCAAGCACCGCTGTGTGAAAATACAGCTGCATCCATCACAGGTTTCTGCCCTTAGGCCAGGCTTTGCATTATTACATATTTAAAACTTTTTGGTTACTACTGCCATAAGTAGCTTGCCAACTAGAGCATTTTGACAATGGGACAGAAAGACCAGGAGCTGTTAAGTATCTTCTTTTAAACAATTTTTGAATTTTAAACTTCATTGCAGAACAACAAGGAAGTATTTTTGCCTCCCCGCCTGCCATCTGACACCTCCAGGGAAGGAATTCTACCTGATCAACGCATCAAAGAGCTACTCAGCACAGCTCACAAAGACACTCTCATGGACCCAGAGGGACAGCCTTCCATCTTCAGCTCCCTCTGTGCAAAAATGAAGTTTATTTCCTACCTATGGGGACTTTTTATCATCTTGTACCATCTACACTTTTCCCAGAGCCTGACGAAGGGACTTTGATCCTGAAAGCTAGCAGAAAAGGGCAATTTTCTTGCCAATTTTCCAGTTGGTCTAATAAAAGGTATCATTTTGGAACCAAGAGTTCTAGTTCTTTGTAGTTCTTTTAAACAAGATGTTTATTACAAGATTATTATTTTGCTTTCTTCCTTCGGACAGGGATGAAGAAAAGTGACTAAGCCACTGAAGTGTTCCTGGTTTTCTGGAACTGTGCAGGGTCTTGCCTGGCCCTAAGCATCAACTGCAGCAACTTCAGGATAGAAAAGTAGGCCCTTATGCTCTGCTTTTCATGACCACTGGTCCGGGGAAAGAGAGAAAGGCCTGTTGTGCAGTGCTCTCTGGGCTCCCCTGCCCACAGTCTGCCAGTACACCAGAGGTCAGGAACAGGCCCAGCAAAAATCTGCTATTCCACCCTTCACTGGTTCTCTGCACAAAAGTCTGTCTCAGGGGACCATTACTAACCCTTTAAAGCCTCTTTGTACTGATATGCAAAAAGGCTTCAGTGTATTCTGGAATCAGGTACATTTTGTTAGACCCAAATTGACTTGGTCATGGTTGCTTTCTGCATACAGGGCTGCAGAGAAACTGTGTGGACCTGAGAAATGACTCAGTCCCCCAAACTGAACATTCAGAATTTTGGAACCAAAAACTTCAAGACTTCTTGGTGTATATGTACATTTAAGAAACCAACCCCCTCCCCAAACTCCCCCCCCCCAAAAAAAACAAAACAAAACAAAACAAAACAAAACAAGAAACCCCCAGAAAACCAAACAGGAACCTGCAAAGGAGTCACAAATTTCTGCTTCAAAAACTTGCTTAAATTAAAACTTAGTGAATCAGGAAACAGAACCAGGTGCAGAAAACATTTCCCCTATATAAATCACTGTATGGCTTTACAAAGCAATCTGCTTAAATGACAGAGGTTAAAATAACTATGAAAATAATAGAATATCTTAATATTTTAATCTGAAAAATATATTTTGAATTTCAGGAAGAATTACCCAGCTCAAGTAGAACATGTAGGCTGCATCCACACAAGCATGGACGTTTGGTTACCTGGGGACAACTAGCAGCAGTGCGCCTTGTGCTGCTAGTCGTCGCCAGGAATGCCCCGTGCCTTCTAGAGCGTGGCAGGTTACCCTGGGTGGGGTAGGGGAGGCTTCTGCCAGCACTGGGCTGGCCCCAGCAGCCTAACCTGTGGTCCTGGGGGGTTGCAACAGCAGCGATCCTGCTACTTGGAGCCTGGCCGGCAGCCAGAACATGGCTCCGGCTGGTCCAGCTCCAGTTTTGAGCAACACAGACTGTCCCCACATGCACTGCTCCACTTTTTTTTGCCCCCTGTGCTTTTGTGACCAGTTGTTAGGAATTCTGAAACTGTCTCAAGTCTTGATTGAACACAGAGCTTCTTGCCTAGCATTTGACTAACAAGATCATCTTCTAAGCACATTTTTATTGGAAATATTGGAAGATACTGCTTCATGAAGGGAGTTGCATTCTATTGGGCTGTAGTACGTATTGTATTGTATTGCTTTCCAGATTACTGGGCCTGAATTCCCTACTCAGATTTGGTCCATAAAAGGCAGCCAGGTGGAGTAAGTACTTCTCCCAGGTACTAGGGTAATTGCAAAATGGCCTACTTGCCAATTCAGCCCATTTTTTTTTTACCAGCACCAAACAGAGTAAACTATCTCCTGGAAAACACAAGTATGCTATATGCACTCAGTATGCAGAGCACCCAATCAATTAGCCATAAACTGTCGCTCCAGACATTTATGGCAGGCCATAAACACACATTTATCATAGGAGGACTGCACCCTGTAGTTCAGGCCATAGAACAGTACTCCTTATCAAGTCAGCTACCTACCATGGAGTCCAACTAAAATAAAGATCACATGTTGCAGTCTTCTATCTAACTATGCTCCAACAACATGTACGGCTTCAATTAAAGCTACCCTGCTCTGATTTTCTAGACCTTCTTACTAGTGCCTGCCCTTGAAATCAAATCCCTAGCTTTAGCAAAGCATATTGAAATGATTGCCTACAAAAAACACTGCTGAACTTGACAAATATCCTGTTGACCTAGCTTCTGCCTTCTGTATTGCTCACACCCAGACCCACCTGCGTAGATCAATACCAGCATGGAAGTGTTTACATTTCATCTCTCTATTCAACATCTGTTTACAGGCTGCTTTCTGCATTTCAGCAACAAACTGAAGGTCAAGTAGAACCAGCACTAAATCCAACACTTTTTTCTATGAGCAGCAGGGGCTTTTGATTGAATTTAAACTTGGTTCAAATGATTGTTTGGTCAAGATATTCTTAGCTTTTGGGGTCAAGATGCTGCTTCCATTAACAAAACTAATGGGCAAAACCTAAAGAAAGGAGCAAATTGATCTAAATCCCATTTAATGGGAATGCCTAAACTTTCATTCATTCTAATGGACCTGGACCAGACCTCTTCAATTCATTATTTGTAACGCCAAGGTGTCTGGCTCCATGGTATTAAGAATTGTGGAAACACATGGCAAAAGCCGGTCACTGCCCAAAAGAGCTTTGCACTCTAGATGGGCAAGGCAGACTAAGAGTTAGGAAGAGAAACAGGAGGTCAAGTAGGAGAAGTGACTTGCACAAAGTGATAAAGTTCAATGGGGAAACCAGTATCAGAAGCTCAGGTCTCCCAAGTGCCAGTCTAGTGCTCCATCTCCTACTGTAATTAGCCCAAATGATTCACGCATGTGACTGCCAGTCCTTTGTATGAATCACGTGCGAGTGGTTTACAATTTCTGTGACTTTTCATATAGGTTGTGGTGTCTCGAGCCTGCCTGCACTCAAGCTTGCAACACCGGTGACACTAGGGCACCAGTGCATCAGTGTTGAAAAAACGACTCTAGACAGTTACAGAACACAGGCATCCAAGAGGCAGGTTTCTCCTCCAAATATTCAAAAGGGCAAACCTACCTGAGAAGATATCAGCTAAAATGTATCTGTGCCCATGACTGGTCCTGCAAGTAAAGTTACCTATACACAAAGAATATCCCCCTTGCGAGCTGAAAGAATACATCATAAGTGAATTTAGCATGAAATGCCAACAGTCACACACAGTGCATCTACACAAGAAAATAATGCGATGCAATAAAACTCCAGAGCAGTTTGCGCTGAAGTCGACTGTTCCTGAGCGCAGCATCTACACGTGCACTCAAGACAGCAGCAATCTGAGTCAAGGCAGAGCAGGCTCCTGGTTGGCTGGACTGACCAGGAGCACCATATGACTGAGATCAACATCTACATGTGCAATCAAGTACTCCACCGTAAGACAGTACTGTTCCCAACACTACTATCCTACGGTGGAGTTCATTAGTTTACTGCACCCTAATACCAGTGCACGTGTAGACTGTGATGCTTTACTGCAAAGCTAATCGACTGCAGTAAAGTGCACATGTAGATGCACCCAGTAAGTAGCATTAAATCCACGATTATACCTTTTGCTTTCAATGGGACCACTTGCTGAATAAGCTACTGCTCAATGCGAGTGTGGGTTTATGGTGGTAACCCCTAATTTTTATTTTCATTTGCAGCTTTCCCCCAAGATACCCACCTATCATTCTAAACTACGTTACTCTAATCAATCCCTATTGTTCATTAAATAGTTTCCTACAAAGCATCCAATTCAGAGGATGACGTATTACTCCCTTCTTTTCCCCTATATTTTCAATCTTATCTAAGAATAAAACTGCAGCTTTGTAATTTTCCAGTGACCTCAAACTTGCTTTGTTGAGCTGAATCAACTGGAACCATAAATGGTGGTTTCTACTTGGAGGCAACACTGATGAAACTAGCCACCAACTCCTGCTGGTGTGGCTTTTACATATGATAGATTTACCAGTGTTTATTCTTCAATGCACAACCGTTATCTCCGCCTTGTGCTGCCACCCAAGGTAACAAAAAAACCCCCATGTGCTGGTAGAGAAGACCATGAGCAATGCTTTCTGTCTAAATGCTAGAGGGCACTCCCGTTGTCAGACTGTCAGTCAAGCATGCTGATCACAAACGTGGCTAAATACAAACCTGCTATAGGCTACTTTTGGTTAACAGATCTGAAAGGCTTATCTACTGGAATAATTTTCTTGCAAATATAGTGCAGTGTGAGTTTGAAGTGCCATTGGTATTCCAGAACAAGATGGCTTTTTCCCCATTTTATTTAATGTACTGGTTTAAATTAAATTGAAAAAACAGATCCACAAGGGAAGCTCTTCTGGCCAATCTTCCCTTTTTAACAACCTTTAAAACAGATGCATGTGATACTAGCTCAGCTCTTCTGGTTTTTGTTTTCAGACTCTTTTCCTCCATTGTATCATTAGGTTCAGCTGAGATGAGGATGAATGCACTGGCTCCAAAGTACTTTCCTATTGATTAGCCATGTTTAATGCTTTTATCATGCAAGTCTTTAAAAATAAGGGTTTGCCTATTATTATTATAATATTGACAGCTCTTTTGTCTGGTGGGAAGAGCTCTGAAAGCTCTTTTATATCATTGGTATAAAAATCTGCACTGTCTTTATGTAAATGGATTATCTGTGTTTGCTGTTGTTATCTGGCCAGGTTAAAATTAGCTTTAATGAAATGCACTTGTAACTCTGTGAACTCATAAACACAAGCCCTCCATGATAAGCAAGCAATAAAAACCTGTCCTGTATTGGCACCAAGGTAATTCATACTTCTAATATATTTGTTATTTTTGTACTAAGATTATTTTCCTGCAGCAAATTGAATTCCCTGTGAAGAAAATTAAAAAAAAAAGAAAGAAAGAAAATGCATGGAGAAATACTAGAGCAAAGTCAGAGATCCTCTAAGTAGGAAAAAGGATGGAGAAGAGCAAATTTGAGAGAAACTAACATTAACAGAGTTGTTATAAATAGAGAGAACTCACAATAAAATTCTTTTCTATATTGCTGACAGGATAATTTCAGGAAAGCCAAGAAAAGTATTTAAACACAAATACATTGTTCTAAACATTTCTACAATAGCACACTTGAATACAAAGCTATCCAAGCAGAGTACAAGCCTTCAGCAGTTTTACTTTGAGATGCAACACAAGTTGCTATTTCCATGTTATAGGGGGAAAAAAACAGGGCCAGAGCAAGTTTAAGTGAGCTGTTGCTCAAAGTATTTTTACACATCAGTGGCAAGCTAGAACCAGGACCCAAAAACCCTAAACCCCCGCTAGCTATTGCTACAAAGTTAAAATTAATTAGTGAATCTTCTAACTCACTGCCTAATATTACTTACCTGGTACTGCTGACATGTGGTATGATGCAGTTTATTGTACTATCAGTGGAGATACCAGAGTACAGGTGAAGTAGTTCTGTACCAGATACAGCCGGTGCAACCTCCAAGCTTTTACTCTGGGGAAAGGACTCTGCAGCTGTTGAATGGTGTGTGTGAAATGAACTACTGCCC
>NW_017729001.1:19448999-19488440 GCF_001723915.1 Gavialis gangeticus
CCAAAAACCCAGACCCCCGCTAGCTATTGCTACAAAGTTAAAATTAATTAGTGAATCTTCTAACTCACTGCCTAATATTACTTACCTGGTACTGCTGACATGTGGTATGATGCAGTTTATTGTACTATCAGTGGAGATACCAGAGTACAGGTGAAGTAGTTCTGTACCAGATACAGCCGGTGCAACCTCCAAGCTTTTACTCTGGGGAAAGGACTCTGCAGCTGTTGAATGGTGTGTGTGAAATGAACTACTGCCCAATTCATAGTAGACAGGTGCCTGATGTCACAAAAACTAACATCCCAATCAGTATTCATTAGCACCTTTGCTGATAGTCCCATGAAAAAGTCAAAGAGTGAATAGGCCACAGAGACTGAACTGCGCTCTCATCTCCATCTGTTACTATTACACGTAAATGTGTTTCTTATGGCAGTGTTCAGTGCCATCTGAGACCCCACTGTTGTGGCACTGCACAAATATGGAACAGAAATAATCCCTGCCTGAAAGTCTTCCAACCCAGAGATACATCCAGAGAAAAAAAGGCAGGAAATGGGGGGAGCATGTAAAAGGAAGCACACAAGGTGAAGAATTGACATCAGTTTCTTAAAATGCACTGCAGTACATTTTAAGTATTGGGGTTAGAAGTAGGAGGAAAGAAATAAGAAGAAAAGTCACAGCCTAGCCCAAAATCAATGGGCTGGGTTCTGTAAGCTGCATACTGACAAAACAGGAAGATAAGTTAGTGGCAATTCAGATTTTATCAAGAAGCCTTTCCCAGGAATTAGGGTCAACATTGAAAAAGCACAAGAGGCGATTAAGGAAAATCTTACTAATGTCCAGTAAAGACTAGAAAGGTTTTCTAAGCAAAGGCAGAGTGGACACTGTCCTGAGTTACTTGATCAATAATGCAGACGACACTTGCTGTTGTTATCATTGTCCTTGATACACCATATGACTGCACAAGAGCTTGATCAAGCCCAAACCATCCTGTTACTTATTGCACAAAACAGCTTGATTCATGCTGTTTCGAGCCACAGAAGATACAATCATTGAAGGGAAAAGGACCAAACTTCAGTTCTCATCGAATTCTTGACTAGGCACTTTATTTGATTCCTCTCCGTGATAGCTGTGGTAACTAGAGTCTGAAGAACTATACTGAGGATTTCACAGCCTGCATTCAGGTTGTGGGAACTGCTTTACTGTAAGTGGGTGGGTATCTTACCTATAGCCACATGCTTGAGAAGAAAGCAAGAAGAAGCAGTCATTTGGGGAACACCACTAAGAGAGCCACATCTCAAAATGTGCCTTCCTGGATGACAAGTCTATTGCTACACTGGTTCATTAGAGTCACTCTTCTATTTGACTGTCCCTGGCTACCTTCAACCGTGGCCCCATCATCCAAACAGTAGTGTAACCAAGGTGGGGACCAGGGCCGCAGCCCTGGACACTGACTTGGCAGATGGAAAAATAACAGCTGCTGAGGAGCCCAGCAGCCAGAAGTCACTGCTGCCCCCATGTGCTTCCACTGCCAGGGGTTTCCCAGCTGCGCCCTTCCACCTCTGCATCCAAGTGCTGTCACTGAAGAGGTTCTACTTGTCCTGGAAGACTGGGAGCCCTTCCCCAAACAATGTGAACCTTGTTTTTTAGAAAATACAGGAAAGAGGGATAATGG
The DNA here is from genome assembly GCF_001723915.1 of Gavialis gangeticus. Lineage (NCBI taxonomy): Eukaryota > Metazoa > Chordata > Crocodylia > Gavialidae > Gavialis > Gavialis gangeticus. Next base: position 19,450,669 of record NW_017729001.1, read on the forward strand.
AGGAGGAAAGGAAAAAAAAAAAAACCCTGAACCATCATGGAAAAAACAGCATGTCCATTCCAACTTGCAGGAATTATTAATGAATGAACCTAGAATTCATGCCAGGGCCTAGAATCCTGGCTTCCAGTCTCATAATCAGTCCACACCCCTTAATTTTAAGGTGCATCTTTGTGGTTGCTATCCCTTTAAATATTGGCCATGAATACAGAAGCCAGTAACTTTTTAAGAGCAGCTTTCTTTTTTGTGAACCAAAAAAACATTGCTGAAGGTTAAAAAAAGAGAAAAAAGGAAAAGGCTGGCCTTTTACTTTGTTTTGTTTTTTTCCCTTTTTTTTCTTTTTATAGATCAACAAAATGACAGCAAATAGGAACCTGACATCACACACCCAGAAAATGCAAATTATTTTATGATGCAGCAGGTTATTCAATTTTAAACCATAACTATTAAAGAGACTGATAAGAGATAAGAGAAGTAAAAACTCAGGGACACTTTAATCTTGCATTTTATCTCTTCTAGTGTAATATTAACCAACTTGATTCACAATACTCCAGTCCCTTTGTGGTCTTTCCACAGCTGAGCATGATCAGGGCACGTAAAGTCCTCAGAACTTTGTTCCATGTATTACTAAACAATACAATCTTGTTTTTGATCAGGGGCCCAATGATAGTAGCAGAAGCACATGGAGGATGTTATTCTTTTAGTAGGTTGGGGGTTGTTATTCTGAAGTAAAAGCAGGGTCTTACGAACACTGTTCACCTGCAATTAATGCATCCTTCTAATCCACTTGACACAACTACGTGGATGTCATTTTAGTATATTACTCCGTCTCATATATCAGTTATCTTACAGTTTGAGCAAAGACTAAAATCCAATGATAGAAGTCTGCAGAAATGGTTATATTACAACAGCCAACTATTTCTTACTCATCACAAACATTAATCCATGACAAAGTCATTCACACACATCTGTATTAAAAAAAGCAACCATCCCACTCTTAGATCTTCTACCCACATCATTAGCACACAGTGTTTTAATTGCAGGAGTCATGATTTGTCATGGCTTGTACTGCCTGACAACCAGGGATTCATAATTCTACTGTTAAACTGTTAAACTTCAGGTGATAAAAGCCCACAAACAATGGAGAAGTACTAATCAAATATATCCTTGTAGCATAAGCCTATAGTCATGCAACCCAGTTCCAGATTTAGTTCTCAAAAACTAAGCAGGTTTAGACCTGGCAGTTCCTGGATCAGAAAGCTCCAAACAATCCACAGGAAGGATTTCTTCAAGTGATGTACCCAAGTGTCCTCAAAGTTCCCCATCCTGCCAACTTACCTGAACTACCCTGCTGACTTTTTAACGTATTAAAAAAATAAAGGCATCAACATAAATTTTTCCTTGCTAGGGTCAACATGCATAATCAAAAAAAAAAAAAAAAAAGAAGAGCCCTTAGCCTTGTATTAGGGAGCACTATGCTGCTGGAGGTGCCTTTCTATGACTATTGAAGAGATGGCTTCTTTGCATTTACAAAGAGGTATTCTGTTGAAGGTAAAAAACAAAGAAAATAAATATAAATTATGCTTGCAACCTTTGCTTTGCCTCTATGATGGAAAGGCAGATCTTCAGATACTATAATTTGTCACAACTCCATTTGGATGATCTACCCCTAAATACAGCTACAATGCGATTCTGTTTTTAACGTCAGGAACGTTGGGTTCTGTCCCCTTTCTCTCTCTTCTTGGGAAGAGCCTGATCACTGCCGGAGCCGGCTGGAACTATGCTGGTTTGTTGAAGCTGAAATGTTTGCACAGAGGAACTGGTTCCTCCAATATTTTCATCGGGTTTCTGAGTCCTAAGGCTTTCCAGTCACTTCTAATTAAACAGAAGACTGACCCGAGGTGAAAGGCTCTCAGCTTAGTGTCCTAAAACAGATGTTTTGCAAGCTCATTTTGCAAGAATGTTCAAAAAGGTCTGTTTCCTTTCCAAACAAGAACAAAAACTAATTTTGAAAACTAAAACTTGTGGAACAGATTTGTCAGCTCTGCCCATAATACTACAACAGACGGCTGAAAATAGATCTGTGCTTCTCTTCATGTAGGGGCTGCATGAGCTACACTACAGGTATCTTCTCCTGAGTGTATGTACCATCTAGTTCTCCCACAGACTTTGCCACCAAAATCTTCCAACAGGAGGAAAAAATGATCTGAAAGGCTTAATATTTCTAAAGGAAGAAATAAGCAGAGGAAAAAATAGTTTTCCTCTTGTGGGGTGGAAACAACCTGCAAAATTATTTGAAGCCATCTTTTTATCTAACGGAGGAAGAGTAGAAAGCACTACCAGTTCCCACTCACATAATTCAGCTTGAAACCCCGAATCTTGAGGACTTTCCCCATTTGTCTAATTATATTTTGTTTGGCTAAACTGAATATCCCCTCAAACAGTATGCACAGTAAAACACCACCAACAGTTAACAGGAGAGCGGGCTTTATTTGGACAGTAGTCTGAGGATAAATAAAAAAATCTTACTACCTTTATATAAGAATTCCTAAAACTAGTAAAATGCAGCTACCTCTCCACTTCACTGCTACATTCAACCGTGCCTAGCAAAAGCAACTCTATGTCTGCCTAGCTATAAATTACCTAGGAACGCCCGGTCCCCGATCTAAGTTGAGAGACTATCATGCATGTTTATACCAAACATGCAGAAAATGTTATAAGCAAACATGTTATGATGAGTTTCTTTCCTGAAAAACAGATGTATTATACAATGTATGCACCTATTTTAACTGGGGGAAGGGGGGAATCTCTCTATAATACATTTCCATGAGCTATCACCTGAATTCTCCAGAGGCTGCGAGGAAGCAGTCCATAAAGCATAGCCATGAAGAGCTATGTCAGCTCTGAACAGTTAACTCTCTCTGACAACGCCTGGAGCAAAGGGCTGTAAAATAAGATAGTAAGACAGATTCTCTAGCTAGAAAAAAAAGACAGAGGGAGAGATGGAAGAGTCCTTAGGCTTTCTCAATCATAAAAACACTGCAGCTTTAAAGATTTTAAAGATGGAAACATCCAACTGTTCAGCACAAGCAGCCAGATGGCATTTCTTCACTTATTAAGGCCTGGAAGAGCCATCCGAGGGAGAGGGTGAAGACAAACAAGCACTGGTAATCACGCAACCTATTAGCACCTGGCAGACAATAAATGCTGCCATTTAATAAAACCATACCAATAAGTTATATTGGCTCAAAACCCCCAGCTAAGGATAGCTGAACACTTACAGGCATTAGTGTTTAGGAGCAAATCAGGACAGCACAGTTTCACATAATCCTACCCTATTTCCCTTGGAGACAGGAACTGGAGCAGAAAGACCAACAGCAGCAAAAGAACGACTGACAGTACCCGATAATACAAAGATAACCTTTCTTGCAGAAAATAAACTCATCAGGGCAGCAGGCAGGATCCTTTACTATAGGTCTGCACAACGCTAACCCAACAGGGCTCTTTATTAGAAACGGTAACTAATGTCAAAGGTCCTATGATTTCCCACTCTCCCTCCTTCATAATTTCACCTCAGTGACTGTACAGTGGGGGCCCTACACCTAGGGTAGAAATGATGGGGAGATCGGGGGGGGAGGGACAGCACTGAAGGAAGAGGGAGAGAAAGGGACAGGTGTACGGAGGAGGAGATAACAGAGCTGAACAGGTATGGCAGCAGGCTGGGAGCAGAGTGGCACAAGGAAGCAGGCTGGGTGAAAGCTAGTAAGTAAGGGTCTAGGAGAAACGAAACAATTTTTATGAGTTGCTCGCAATATAAATAGCAAATTCCACAGATGCTTCCTGGACGTGCTCATACACAATATACAACAAAGTAAATTATACATAGAGACGTACAAAAAGTTTAGAGGTACTAATTTATGCTTAGATTAATAAAAACAATCCACTAAGGTAAGAGGTACCTATGCCTCGGCAGGGATAGGAGGGATGGGGGGGTGGCCGCCAATTTGTGTGTAGCTGAAGCCAGGCAGAGCAGCCCTCGGCAAGGTGACTGCTGCCCTCCCACTGGGCAGCCAGCATTTTATTTTTATTAAGTTTTTATTTATTTTTTAACTTGATTTCATGGACAATTCCCTATTTCACGTTTTCTGCTAAATCCCTGGAGTTGAGTAAACCGAGTAGATCCTTACTAATAAGGACGGGCATAAGGTATGTCATAGGAAGGAGAGGCTGCCCCAGACTCTCTCTCAACCCTGCAACCACCTCCTGCCAGGCTCCCTCAAGCTTTCCTGCCTTTGGACTCCCTCCCAGTCCACCCCGGACCACCACCTTGTCAATAGTTTCTCCAGGCTGTCCTGACTCCCTCCAAAGCTCCTGCCTTTCCTTTTCCCTGATCCAGCTGGGAAATAAAGGCCCTTTCACGGACCGATTTGGAAGCTGTGTTCTTGACTTGGTGAGACAAGGAAGGGGAAGCCTCAGCACAGGTTTCCTGCAGCAGCACCTGGACTTGGCTGTGCCACCCACCTCACACTGCTTACGGCTCATTTATTAGGACTGGAAGGATATAGCTATAGCGTTTGCTTCTAGCACAAGGCCCAAGCTTCCAGCCTGACAAAGTTGGTCTCTTTACTGCTCTTCACTTTACAGACTGACCCCCAAACCCATTTAGTCACTCCAGAAAGGATTTCTTGCATTCCACAAGAAGCCTCCAACCCTCCCTTTCTGCTCTTCAAAAACCATAGGGCTCATCTGACAAAGATCTGCCACGCTGGATCTCCATGCTGACCCTAGGTATGATGCCAATTCCCTCCACTGCCTTGGGAAAGCAACTTGTCGTCTTCTGCCTCATTTTCCCCTCCTGTAAAAGTGGCTAAAATGCCACTTGCCTAAGCAGGATGGGGTGGTAATATCTGCAAAGCACTTTGAAAATGAAATGAGCCAGGAACTCCAAATATTTTGCATTATTCCTGTTTCAGTACAATAAAGATATCTTCTCACCTCACCAATCTTGTTTCTCTCATACTTGGGACCATCCCAGCAATGCTACTACTAATGTATAAGCAGCAGCCAAACAAACACATTAAACCCTTAAGTAAATCTTCGTGGCCCATGGAAAGCAGTGACTTCGCTCCACAGATTGAAACGTTTTCTGGTTCAATCACAAAATTCTCAGAATACGTCCTTCAGCCACCTTCACTTGTCTGTAAAGTGCAGGATCAGTGCAAAGCCAGAAAAGGGTTATAGCTTCAAAAACAACTTCTAAGATCTAGAAAGGGACAGATTCACATGACCAAAAAGACATCAAACTGAACTGTTTGTATTCACTTGTGGCAACAGATAATGAAAAGCAACTGGAGCCATTTGAAGGACTGACAGCCCTAAGCACAGAAAGCTGTTGTTCAGTTTAAGGGACAAGTATTTGCTTGCAACTGTGGCCCTGTCTTGTGTAAATAAAAAGTGTGTTCCTGAGCAAGTTAATTAATTCACAATATACTCTAATGAAGGCAAGCCCTAGCTTTCACATCAGTCACAATGTCAAGATCAAGATGATGGAGGAGCACAGAAAGTAATGCAGCCTGCATGTGAAAACTATAAATTGTCTTTTCATTAATACTTACTTCAAGTAATCTACCTTCAACTAAGGATGCACCTTCTTTGCAAGAAAGACGAAGCCTGCGTTAAAGGTGTCATATTGCTACAAGTCCTCTGGTAGCAAAGGCTAGGAAGAGACACTGCATTTGTTCTTGGACAAATTATGCCTGTGTTCGTCTCAAAACAGAACAATCTATGAACCCGTGAAACACCCCGTAGCACACCTTCAGCCTAAAATGTCAGACCCACTTGGGCTACAAGTAGATGTTGCGTTTGGCCCAGGAGAAACAATTTTATTCTGGGACAAGGTGTAGTCATTCAGATGTCTGTGTCCATTTTCCTGGGATAAACCCTGGAAAAAAGTTCACCAGATAAGAACAACTAACAGTTTGTCCCGGGACTTTGTGAGGCGTCTGAATGATTGTTACTAGATTACATCACTGAATCAATGACAGAAAAGTGGCAGCACATTCAGCCACTCACTAAGACCCTGATTGGAAAGGCAGAGCGCGTGTACGTATCGATCCCAGGATTGTTCGCATTTTTGAGTCCAGGGCCAGAAAATCCATACATCCCCTAATTTTGTTGCCCAGTAGGTTTCAAGCTGGTACTGGATTAACTGTTTTGGGAACCAAAGTTGGCTCTTCAGCTACAAAATGAGTCCACAACAAGAGATGGAGGTATGAGCTTCTCTGCTGTTTGGGTACACCCTATGCCTGACCCAGCAGCATCACTTCCAAGGGTTAGAGTACAGTTCAGATTTCTATGGTGAATTAATCATTGCCTTCTCTGCTGGGGTTTCCAAAAACAGAGCCAAGCTTGATTGCAAATGCTGGCGCACTGGGAACTGGACTGGCTTCATAACTTCATTTCATAAGTCACCTAATGGCTGTCATACTTTGACAGTTTTGGTCGCTACCAAATGATCTACCTCCTCATTCCATTTGCTCCACAGAGAGGCAGGGTGATGTATTATTTGCAATAGTCTTAATGTTGCATTCTATGCCCTTCATTCATCATTATATTTCCTTTGTGAATCCAGATGCTCACAACTTGCAGTAGCTACTGATTATCACAAATATTTCCACTTTTTTATGACTTCTTACATAAATTTGTAAAAATGCTAGAAAGCACTTCCCAAAAATGGGCTGTTGAAAACTGAATCCAGATTGCCACAAAGCTGTACAGACTGTGTACAACAACCTGATCCCACTGAGTGACTACATTTGAAGAAGAGAGCTGCCAGTAAATTATTAATGCAGTAAGCCAGGGTATTTTCAAAGCAAATATAGAGATTTTCATCGAAGTGAGCTTCAGGGTGCAAATGTTAATCTTTTAAACATAACCTCATTTCCACTGCATAGCATGCTAACTGGTGATTTTCTGACATGGAAGAATGTGAAGTGTCAGCATTTCATACGTAACTAAACTGATATTGTACTGATATCGTTTCTTGTTATTTGATGCACTTTTATACTATTAGTGTACAAGATAAAATATGTTGGTACTTCTGCAAATATTTCAATGGGAAGATTAAAAGCCATCATACCCGAGGCTGGGCTCAGTTCTATTGTAAAAGGTCCGCTTGCAAAGGAAAAGGTATTCAATCTCATATTTTCAATCTATGGTTTGTATTAAAAAAAAAAAAACTTTCAAAAAACCCTGTCTCTAAAATGTAAATAATTTTATTACAAGACAGCAAGGACCTAATTTAGAGTTACTGAAACTCTGTTGAAGCCAATTAGGAAATTTGTTAGGTTAAATTTAAACAATACATGTTAGACAAAACCACAGCCAAGGCAACAAGGCCAACGCCAAATCAATTTCCCAGGACGGCACATTCTTCACTGAGTATATAATGGAGGGACCATTACAATGTTTAAGAACTAACAGAACCGTAACATTTTCCAGAGGAAAAAAACCCAAAATAAAAATATAGTTCCCTGAGTCCTAAGTTGCACTCTTTATTCAGTTCATTATTGAAATGCCCTCACCTAAATATAAAGAACAACAAAGGTTGAAGAGGACACCTTGGACTACAAGAGGGAAAATGTGGCCTTAATATATACCGTCCTTAAAAAAAATGAATAATCTAGGACTCCACATCCTTGCAATCCACTACTTTCAATGTATTATTTTATTTATAACTCTGTAGCCAATGTCATTGTTAAGTCTATATACACAGCAAATGCAACTGTATTCAGGAGCTTGGAAACAATCCACATGTACCTCACCTGACTAGGATGATAGGCCTCATACTCAGCATAGACTTTATCTAAACATTTCAAGCTAAAAAAAGGTAGGGACGGAAGATAGACGTATTGTACGTCTATGTGATTTGTACTTTCAGTGTAAACAGGGCCTAAAAATTGCTATCTTCACTGGCTTTTCATTTAACTGATTTCATAGATTTCATAGATTTTTAGAGTCAGAAGAGACCTGGCAGATCGGGTCTGGCCCCCTGCTCCAGGCAGGAAAAAGCGCTGGGGTTAAGTTAACCTCCAGGGTAGGTGAAAGCACCACCTCCCTTGGAAGCCCATTCCATATTTTAGCAACCCTTACCGTAAAGAATTTCTTCCTTATGTCCAATCTAAATCTATTCTCCTTTAGTTTATGGCCATTATTTCTGGTAACCCCGAGGGGTACCCTGGTATTCCCTGCTGACCCCCCTGATGAGTTTGTAGGTAGCCACAAGATCGCCTCTCAGCCTCCTCTTGCGGAGGCTGCAGAGATTCAGGTCCCTCAGTCTGTCTTCATAGGGTCTTACCTGCAGGCCCTTGACCATATGAGTAGCCCACAGGTAAGACCCTACGAATGTTAAGGATTATTTATCTGAGGCAAACTTTGCTGCATTCCCTTCATTCCTTTTGCCATCAGACAGTTTTGATTAGGGTGACTATATAACCCAGGTCAGCCAGGACAGTCCCAGATTTCAGATATACTAGTCCCAGCTGGCTGGTGACAATTAAAATGAGTGTCCTGGAAACACAGGCACACAGGGCGCAAGGAGGTGCGGGAGTGAAGCAGCACAGTCCGCCAGGCAGGCGCACCAGGCCACTGCCTCTCCCTGCAGCAGTGCTGTGGACTTGGGAGAGGAGGAGAGGAGAGAGCAGTGTCCCCGATGTCCTGGATTTCCTTATCGTGAGTCTAGTTTTGGTGGACAGTTGCAGCACACGCTCTGCAAAAAGCAACCTCTGCTCCCTCTCTGGGATGGCTATAGTTCTGGCCAGAAGCATGGAGGAACCTCATCCAAAGCTTGCTGGATTATTTCAGTGACTTTAGTGGACCTTGGGTCAGGCTCCACACAAACAGCACTTTTTGACTACAAATGAGCAAGGCAAAATCTGTTTCCCAAGCAGGCTAGATATGGCTCCGAGTCATTGCTTTGAGATGCATTCTTGTCCCAATGGACTTACTGCTCCCAAAGGAACTGATTCAAAGTCAACACCTGATTCCAATGGGCTTGGGATCAAGCCCTAAATAAACTATAAAAAGACACAACATTAATAGTAATGAATACTGGGAGATGCTTTTCTTCCCCCTTTTAAGTTCTATACTGTTATGCCACAAGCTCAGGGATTAGACAGTTGAGACAAAATGACTCCACACACATTTTAAAACCTTATGAACTCTCTGTCTTTTCTCTGCAATCAGCCTAATTACACTCATGTAGAAGTCTAATTACACCTCTGCATTAGCTACCAGTGAAGTGTTTCTTGGGTTATTCCTGAGCAGCCAGCAATTAAATGAGCCTCATCCATTAAGTGACACTTTGTGTGTGTAGTCTTAGTGCTCCAATTATGTACCTTAAATCAGTCCCTGAAAACCTTCCTTGCTGCCAAAGATATCCCCGTGAAAAATAAAGGATGCTGGAGATGGCTTTGGTTGAAAAACAGCACCAGTGTTGAAAATGACTGCTGTTTTGCAAAGCCCTGCATTTCATTTAAATTTGTGCTGCTTGAGATGCAAACAAGACTGATTTCACTGCATGGCTATGTTAGTCGTTTATTAACCATTCCGCATGAAATCCATTTCTAAATGATTCTGCTAAAGTTCATAAACCATTTTAAAACTGATGAAAAGGGAAATGATCCAACAGTTACAAACCTTGAACTAAAAGCCTGATAGAAATAATTTTGTCTATTTAAACAGCATATGAATTTGGATTCAACCCTGAAATCATTACATATTCTTTTTAATTAAAACCTACAGAGGCTGCAGAAAATGTTTTGGTTTCATAAACAAAGAAAACATTTTCTTAGCTTACCATTATGGTAACCTATAGGTAACATTTGGCAACAGTCAGTAAGCAAGGCATATGGTTGAAATGGAGAAGTTCTTTTTGGTGCTGGGCAGAGGAGTTATTATCCAGAAGCTGCTGACCACGATCTGCCTAGAAACTGATGACCGAGTTTTGTCCACTGATCCCAAGAAGGCATTACATCTATGTAAAGAACAGTATTTCTTTGTCCACTGTCTTCTGTGGGACAGTCAAAGGTCCCTGCTGAGGGTCCCTGTGCATCACCACAATACAAATAAAAAACTGATTTAATCAAATGGCTATTTTAAAACTTTCTCTTTTATCCCTTATCCCAGCTTCAGGGCTTGATTGCGAGTTGAACTGTGTAGCTGCCAGAGCCAGCCTCAGGGCTGAGTGGCATGGGTGACCACCCAGGGTGCCACTGTCAGGGGCGCACCATACACACCCTGCCTTGCCCTGATGCTCATGCCAGGTGGGAGCCATCAGGGGACTTCAGTGGCCACTAATTGTGGGGGCTGGGCAACAAGGCCTGACCCTCCAACTGCACCTAGAGCTGATTGGAGCAGGTTGGCTGGGGCAGCAGGATAAAAAAAAACCCTGGGCAGCAGTGGCAAGCACTGCCAGGCCGCAAGACAGACCAGAAGGAGGGTGCCGAGGGCCAGGCCAAGGGCAAGGCAGCAGTGCCCAGTGAGAAGGTGGCTTGAGTGGGTGGCCCTGGTTTGCATACCAAAGGTTTTGTCATCACCAATCTGCTGGAGCTAGAGGCCAAACTGCAGCACCCCCTGGCCATTGCCACCACTCCTAAGGGCAAGAGCACAGGCAGCTGGGTGGTGCTGGGTGACAGCACCCTGTTATTGGGGATGGGCTTCCTCTGTGGGTGGCCCTCCCTACTGCCTGCCCTTTCTGCCTCCCTGTGCCAAGCCCTTTCTGCCTCCTGGCCCTGCCACCCAGCACCAGACCAGCATCTCAGGCAAGCGGACATGCATTCCCCTGTAATAGCCCATGGGGTCCCCTCCCACCCATAGCTGCTGGGGCACGTGTGCCCCACACACATGCAACCACCAAGACCCCCTCCCCCCCCGGTGCTTGGGGGGGGGGGGCCACCACGCCCAAATCCAAGTTTGCCCAGGGCACCAAAAGGCTCGCTCTTTTAGCTGCCCAGAGATATAACAGGGAATAAGACACTGGTGTTTCTGCAAGAGCTACTCACAGACTTGTGGAAAGGTATAAAGGAGATGCCGGCTCTATGTACAAGGTACCCTCTTAAGTCCTCTCCAGAGCAGGAAACCTGGCAGGAGTGGAAAAAAGATGGTCCCACCAACGACCTGGGCTGTTCAGCTGAACCAGCATGAGGTATGTAAAAATACAAATTGCTGCCTTCCCAGTGCAGGCAAGCAGGAAGGAATTGTGCCTTTTAGGGTCTGTCTGCACTGCAATACAAAGGCACGACTGTAACTACTGTAGATACGTCCATGCTAGCATGTGCACTAATACCAGCTTAACTGTTGCACCGGGACTCAGATCTGGCACGAGACCCCCTGGGAAGTAATCAGGCCTCTGTCTGTGCTGAATTCTGTACTGCTGCAACTATGCTGTTACCAGTACCTGGGCTAGCTAAAGCCCAGCTATGTCCACAGGAGAGGCAGCTGCATATTTGACTGCATTGAAGATGTACCTTAGAAGCAAATCCCTTCCCTCTGCCACCCTGAGTGGCTCAGCTTTTCTCCACTCCATATACAGGGATGCAGCAAAGTCACACTTCACACCCTGTCCTCTTCCTTTTTCTCTACACCTTAGGGCTTTGTTACACAACACATTCTGGAGCTCTTCACCCCTGCATTGGTTGCATGTCAAATACCTTGTAAGTGGCTTAAACCACGCATTATTAGGCTAAAGGTTATGCCATTCCAGGGCAGGATTATCTCAAATCCACCTACTTTTGCTCCTCTGTGGAGTAAGGTGTGGCCACTCTCCACAGCTATTCCGCCCAAATTGAAGTCTTTCAGCCTCCCAGGATGCAGTGGCCCCCTCTTAAGTCAGGGCCTGTGGGGATGCCAGGGCACAGTGGGGCTGAGCATGGCGCCTCGCCCCCTGGGCACATCAGGCAGAGCAAGTACTGCAACCCTGGAGTGCCCTGAGTCGCGGTACCTTCCACCACCATTTAGACCAGCTCTGCTCTCGCTGAACAGAGAAAGTCGGTCCGAGCAACTGCAGAGGGGTGCTCTGGGGCTACAGTGGTCACTCCGCCTGGCTGGAGCAGCAAGTCGGTCCTGCCCCTGCTCACCAAGCCTCTAGTAGCAAGTCACAGTTGGTGAGGTGAAGGAGGATCAGAGATGGTTTTTCGCCTTAAGGTATGGTTGCTTCACAAAGCCAAACAACACTAAGCCGATTAACATTTGTTTGGCTTACAGCGTAAGGTGCAACAAGGTCCCAGCTGTCCGGGTAATCTCATCCGTAAACTCAAGCAACTCTGCAGAGCTCTCAAAGCCCTATTTCTCTGCTGACGACCTCTCTCCTTCTGTTGCAACTAAGACCTCAGTCTTGCTCTTGCATCTTCTTCAAGATGTCTAGCCATCAGACCAGGCTCAGTATAGCTAGAAAAAAGGCTCTTAATCCTATCCCCAAGGCCACCTCCTCTATCTCTTTCTTGATCACTCTGGATACCACTGCCATTCTGCCTGTTGCTGGGGCCCAAATGGCTCAGGCCTCTCTCTAGGTTCTTATATCCGGACTGTGTTCAAGTCTTACAGATTCTTTCTGCATTACACCTCTAGCACGTAGTGCTTCCTCTCTATCTGCACTGCTAAAGCTTTCTTACCACCTTGAGTCTCAATTACTGCAACGTTCTTCCCTCTAGCCTTGACAAATTAACCTTGCACCACTCATCTTCATTCCAAATGCAGCTGCCAAGATCATTTTCTTACGGTGCTGTTTTGACCATAAAGACAAGGCTGGCCCTCATCAGGAGCCCAATGGGAGGATTCTCCCTTGTGCATCTCCACTGCTGGCGGTTCAGATCTACACATGGAAAGCAACTTCAATGATGGCTTCCAAAGCCGAACAAAATGTAAACAAAGGATCAAAGAAATAAAATCTCCAAACAACAATCCTTCTTTTTAAGGAGCACTTTTCTCTCCTTGAACAAGCCCTTATACTTCAAAATCCCCTTTTAAATACCCTTGTTGTCTTCTGTTGCCAAGTTTTATAGCAATTAGGAAAGCAACAACATATTTTGCGCCCTCTGATTATACTTGCTGCGTGGATTGAAAAAAAGGCACTTAACACACTCTTTCTCTGGCCTTTGTAGTATACTTATCCTGTATAAAACTATATAACTTCTGTGCTAGTCGACCTAGATACGTATATAGCATTCATCACATCATCCAGCACTTCATAGTCATTAATGGATTCATCCTCCCAACAGCTTTGTGAGTTAAGGAAGGACAGATGGGAAACTGATTCACAGAGACACTCAAGCATTTTATACCTGTAGGCCTACATCATTTAGGCCTGTGACAGTTTGATGACATGGTTATACCAGTAAAAACCTTAGTGTGGATGCACTTGAACTGGTATGAAAAAAGTGTCTGATGCTGGTATGGGCAGTTCCTAATCCTGAACTAAAATTAACTATATTAGTGTGACTACACCCATAGCTAAGGGGATTTTACCCGTTTAACCAGAGCAGCATGGATCAAGAGGCAACAATTTTAAAGGTAGACCAGCCCTAGACCAGCAATCTGTTCCAGGTAACACATTCTTATTTTGGACAGGGTAGGAATTGGACGTGGGTGCTTAAGAATCCCAGGTCAGCCTCTTTAGCGCCAGATCACCCTTTTCCTCTGGAGAAGGTACTAGTCTCATGTTTGTAATCAGCGGTAGCATGTACCCTGTCAAGCGTTCAAGTTTTGGGCCCCTTCTCTTTTATGAGATAATCACAATAAGACCTAATCCTGGCCAGCTTCCCTGCAATTGGGCACAGTTTGTCTTGCCCTGGCATTACCCCCATCGATACCCCCATAATTTTCCTTACGGTAAAAAAAAAAACAACCTGGTGTGTTTTAAACATGCAATCACACATGCTTTCCCCTTTCATTACAGGATATTATGAAGCATGAACAAGGGAAGAATATGTCCCACTTAATGAAGTGGAAGCCAGTGGGATTGTCAAAGGGCTGCATTTCCATGTCACACATAGCTGCCATTAAGACCCATACTCTGCTTAACACTTTATACAAGCCAAAAAAGCAAAAGATCCTTTATGGGGGGAAAAAAAAGAAACCCCCCCCCCCCCCCAAAATACCACTTCTTACAGAATAAAGGCACTGCTTTCTGTGAGAAGAAAAACTGTCCTACGATTTTCCTAGAATATCAAAGCCGTACAATACCAAAGCACTTCTGGAAAATAAATTATGAAGCAGAAATGTGTATTGTGAAACCATGACAAGTTATTAGGCAGTCACCTTACATTTTTTACCCTACACGGGTTTGCCTGGTGGACACTGTGTAATTCAGTAACAATTGCCCACTGTACTATTACTGAATAGACATATTTTGATTGGCCCATTAAAAAAAAAAAAATCTTATTTGCCTGGGTCAATAAAAGAGTTGTTTAAAATCATGTGCTTTCAGAAATACAACATCCTCTGACAGGACCCAGTTCCTTTGAGTAACTAAACTCAAGCTTCATCTATGAACAACAGGGCAGCCAGCCACTGATCTGACCAATTCCCTTTGTAGCTGGTGAACCAGGATGGAGCAGATTTAGGCCTTGCTCCTGCTTATGTCCACCCCGGCACATGGGGAGTAGTCCCCTTGAAACCACGGTGTATAAATTCAAGCCTAGGACTAAGTCCTTGCAGGATTAGAGAATTATTCATCACTAAACTCTATACAACTTACCATGTACTGTCAAAAAACGAATGAAACTAAATCTCCTTAATTACAGTCTTAGAGTTGGATCTAACAGCCACAGAAGGTACGTACTGACTTCTGTGGGCACTGGATCATACCCACAGATACCAAAATATCTAAAAAATCTATGTTTGTGTGAGGTCCTAGAGCAGGGGTGGGCAATCATTTTGGGTGGAGGGCCACCAAGTTTTGGCAAGTGATCAAGGGCCGCATGACAGGCAGCCAGGGGCAGATATATATTAATTTTCTAATTTTTTTAGGGGCCTCGCGGGCCAGATAGAATGGCCTGCGGGCCACATTTTGCCCACCCCTGACAGGCTGTAGCCTGTCTTCCTTCCTGTACAGGCTCAATGACAGCATTTCAAACTTCCAGAGGGACCTTACTGGATATATCAGATCAGAGAGCTGGTGTAACTTCTGTGAGTAATGACCCGTGTGATAGAATAATTTGCAAAATATTAATGTAAGATAAAAGTCAGGGTGCTGCTAAGGGTAGAATACAGGGCATTCTTAGTTCATAAACTCTAGTAAATCCTGACTTTGAGATTTCCTACTGTATTGTGGAGCAATACTCACTTTGCTCTTTGTATTTGTTTCACTACCCCCCCTCCCTCCAGCCTATGCTTCATAGCCTTTTATCTTTGCAAAACATCTTGTGCAGCATTATCCAGCAAGCTATGTCATCACATTACTGTTGCAATTTATTTTTAAGACACCTCAGAGAAAGACTGATCACCAAGTCAGTAGTCTTTTTATTCTAATGCAGCATAAAACCATCTAAAACAATGAGAATGGCAAATTGACATTTCAACATGACAGTAGTGATCTTAACACTGATTCTGCATACAGAATAAATGGCTGGTACTTCCCTATCAGCCTTGGGCCCCCCTGGGTTTGGATAGATGATACATAAATAGCCTCTTTAAAATAACTATTTGGGAGATCTTTCCTTAAGTGCTGATATCTACATAAAACCTAGAACTGGGTGCAAATGCCAAACAGGATTCTCAAGGACTACCGCTTGCTGGGTGCCCACTCCCTAGGTAGTCTGTCTGCTAAAGTCACGTCAAGCAGCACCACCTCTGGGAGTGCACGAGCCATAAATCACCCGGAGCAACCTTCCAACGAAGATGAGCCGCCACATGAAGTCTCAGAGCTGAGTCTGAAATGAGGTTATTCTAACAGCAGGAAAAACTTCTCCAGAGATATTTTAAATCAGTGCTATTAAGAATCAGAAAAAATAAGTTATTTGCATCAACATTAAGTGAAAAAGCCAGCCGAGTTCAGCATATTAATAGCTTCCTTGAGCTTCAGCTTCTCTTCAATAAACATCAGCAGTGGAAGGGTTTAAGTGACTTGTTTTAACTACCTGTAAGTAGTCTTGACAGAGAGAATCCTGCCTCTGAAGATGTGCTTAAACACTTCACTAACGTGCCCCAGGTCTGTAGGAAAGAGCTTTACTCTCTAAAGCACAGCACTTCGCAAATCTGAATACTGTTAATCTTCGAACATTTACAAATGTGAGCTCAACCTGCAGGGGATCAAATCACTGATTGCACTGGTTCCTACCACCCTTCCAGAATCATCAGTGAGCTAAGACATCACGCCTGGCAAGTTACCAAGAAATGTGTGGGCACGTGTGTACAATATATAGACATATGCATATTACAGGATCCCTATTATGTCCTGGTTTTGCTGGGAAGTTTCTTGGAACAGGTCTCCTAGGTGTCTCACACTTTGAAATATTTTTTTAATTTGGTGCCCTTTTTGTCACAATAACGTTTAAGGGAACGGCTCAGATGCAGGGTGCTTTACAAATCATTACTTAAACACCCAACCTCCCGTGTTTCTTACTAGTCCCTGCCCAAGCAAGCTGCACTCTGTTGAGCTCATAAGACAACAAGTGTGCTCAGACTTGACATCTCCTCTTGCTTTTGACTACATTTTTTATCTTCCTGATGACCTGCAGGTACCAAATGGGCAACAGGGATGTGGGTATGGGCTGTGGGAGCCCCTGCAGTTCAACAGGCATGGGGAAGGCATGAGGGATTAGTTTGGAGATGCTCAAAATGGGAGGGAAGTGCCAAAGAGAGAACAGGAGAGCATGCAAAGGGTACAGTGTGCTTAGGGACGGGTAGAAGGTGCACACTACCTAGGTGCCGAGTCACTGGCACTCACACGGCTCCCCGGGTGCTTCTGCCTTGGTTCCCCAGCTTACCGCAGCACGAATGCAGACAGTGGGCTGGAGGAGACCTTCCCGCACCCAAGTCTCAGTGCAAAAGTGCCAGCAGCAGGTACGCTCCAGTCTGAGCACACTTGGCTCCCCCCTCATTTGCTACATCCAGTTCTCCTGCTTCCCAAGGACCCCAAAACCTTTTCATCCACAAACACACATGCTCATTCTCCATCCTCCCCCTTGCTTGCCCTACAGCATCAGTGGTGTTTTCACAGAGCCAAGTGCAAGTGCAGAGATGTAGAGGATGTACGGGGATGGACCACATGTGTAGCAGCAGGGTGAAGAAGGGCCTCTGAACAGACAGCAGAGTGCAAGGGGAAGAGACTGCGGGGATTGGAGGGGCCTGAGCCAGTCAAACCGCTTGTTTTACCGAGGAATTAGCTCCATTTTTCCCAGTCCACAAAGGGAGAAAACAGGCTTCAAGGAGAAAAGAAAGATTTTAGACCTGAGGGTCTAAAACTACAGAGGGGGAGGGAGATCCTCATATAAATGGGAGGGAAAACGATTTACATCCCAAGGGAGAAAGCTGACATGAAAGGATTCAGTGTAAGGCACATGACTGATGATGGCTGGGATCCAACATGCTACCCCTGAATGCTCCTTCTTGGGATGAACTCCAAGGGACTTAGGCTCCCTGTCCTGCTACGGCTGACGTGCCTCCTAGCTTGCTTCAGCCCCCCAGGGTTACTAGCCAAAGCTTTTGCTACATTAAGAGCAGAGACTGCTACATTTCCTTCGCTCTCAATATACAATAGCTTAATGAATAACCAAAATATAGCCCTATTTACATTTCATGCTCTTTTATTAGGAAAAAGCCCTTCTCTGGCAATAAATAAATAAATAAGCAGCAAAAATAATGAGGAAGATTTCAACAGAAGGCCTATTTTCCTTTAAAGAAAACACAAAGAAGGTATTCATCTAGTGAAAAAGGAAGCAGCTTTTCATTGGGGAAAATGAAATAATTATAGAAATAAGGCATTTCCTATTCACAATCAGCAGAGCGTCATTTTATCAGCTACTGAAGAAAGCTAGGAGGAGAGCAATGACATTGTCAAATCGTCCCTGGTGCAACAGCTTTACAATCAGGGGGTAAATTTAACTCATTGTTTTTCCTCACCATGCAAAGGGTGATGCTAGCCATGAAGAACACTCTCACTCGGTTGGTGGGTGTTATATCAAATGAAATGACTAAGCGGCTAAGAACGCACAGCAGCAACGAAGCATGGCTGCTGTCCTATATAGCACTGCCCTCTGTGACAATGGCCATGCACGTACACAGGCAAGCGAGGTGTTATACTGGTGCGCAGTCCCATGTTACAGGTTAACTGTGCTGGTAGAACAGGAAGCAAAGTGCTGATCAGCCAGGCAGGGCTGAGCTGACCAGGTTCAAACATGCTGAGATGTTCCAGCGGGACAGGGCGTAAGACTTTGCATAAAAATGCAGCACTCCTCGTTTGTGAGTACAGGTTTCCCTCGCCAACCGCGGGGGTTAGGTTCCTGCAAGTTCCCGTGGTTGCCAAGACAAAAGGCTTACGGGAACAATGGCAGATGGTGGGCTGATGCGTGGCCATGGAAAACCGTGGTTAGGTTACTCAAAACTGTATACCGTTGTAGCTAAAATGGTCTATAGAATATTTAACATGGATACTCAAAACCGTGGCTGGCGAGGGAAACCTGTATGTTTAATGCTCTATGCTACAACCGTCATCAAGATGAAGAGGGGTTTCACATGTTGATTCAGGCTGGCAGGTGGATCCTGTCAGCTCCTAGGAAGATTAGAAGGGAAGTAACAGCCTTTTACTAAACAAGATGGACACAGGGGCAGACCGAGAGGAGAAATGCCAAGGAATGGAATTACCAAGGTCAAAAGAAAATTTCTGCTGAGCTTGGCTTTGCCGTTGGTATTTAAAGAAGGAAGGGCATAGTTTGGGCTAAATAGCACCTCCACATGGGAGGAGCCCCGCAGAAACTAAGGACACTTTTATACTTGCTCTGCGGGTGGGAGGGAGGGGGATGTTTTAATTAGAGCGGCTCCAAGAGCCACTCTAATTAGAGTGCTGCAGTGTCTCATGTATCAGCATCCCCGCACTTCAAAATGGTGACAAGGGCGCTTGAACTAAAGCTCGTCACACAAGTTTTCGTTCAAGCACCCCTGCCCCATTTTGAAGTGCGGGGTGCTGATACACGAGACACGGGGCTGTAATTACCACACGCCAGCAGACTTGATTGAGTCTGCTCTGACGCGCTGTAATCACAGTGCATTGGAGCAGCCTCCCAGCACATCTACAGGCACCCTAAGCACTTCTTTAAGCAACCTTGAGTTGTGCACTTCCCTACTGCAATTAGAAACGTCCTCTTACGTTTTCCGACAAAGCTCCGATGTACACTAAGGAATTATGGTCGGCTCAGTCGCTCTGTCACGTTTCAGAACATGGGTGACAGCCCCCGGCAATTCTGTACACAATCATTTCCCTGCCAGACCTCCCTCTGCCCGGCCTGGCCACCCATCTGACCACATGGACATTATTAACCTACAATTTAATGTGCTAAGCTGCTAACACCAGGCTTCATGCAGTTGTTTTTTTATCTGGGGAAATAGCAACCAGAACACAGGGCTGGTATTTACCCATAGGTCATAGAAGAATTGACTTAGTTTCCTCCCCTTTCTGAGGGAGACATGAGTTCTTAAGGATCATCTCTCTCACATACAAGTAATATCCACACAAAAAAGGTTTCAATGGAACATGAAGCAGCACTTGGAAAGTATAGGATATTATGCCAGAAAGGCTATCATTAGCAGATACCTTTCCACAGCAGCATTCCTGCTGGTATACACCTCTTACACCTCTCCTTTACAGGATTACTGTATCATAGCTTGCAACTAAAATCAAATACCACTGCAAATATTACCATCACTGCCTAATGTTATTGCTTGCTAATGCATCAAGTGCATAGCTCCTGGAAATTATAGCAACACAGGGTTTGTTTTTCAGCTTTCACTTCTTCCACTCCTGTTCATTACCTGAAAGGCACAGAATTATATCAGCTTGACTTGAAATCAGTCAGCCCTGGGCTGGATGTACAAGACCCTGTTATGGCAGTATTTGGACCAGTATCAAGAGACGGGAAGGAGACCTAAGTGGATTAAGGGTAACTATGGAATGGGGCATTTTGGCTGGCCAGAATCCTTGCATCTTAAAGAAACCAGTTACAAAAGCCCAGCATTAAATGCTGTTTATACTTAGGTTCTTTCTATCATAGTTTTTCTATTCCTGTGATTCCTAAGAGCACCCACCAAGTTTTAGACTCCAAGGCTGTTCAACAATACATTTACTTTTTGTGCATTTCATTCATTTTCTTGAAAAACCTACTACTTCTTTAACCTACAGACTGTCACCCACCCTAAATACAATGACCAAGGATCACTACTACAATCTTCTGCTACCTGAGAAACAAAGGAGTCTTCATGGTAGATATGTTCACCCCTTCTCTTTCTGGCATACATTTATCAGCATTAATATAGTTAGCTTTGGTATATATAAACTTCAGTATACTTCAAAGGTAACAGCCCACCAAAATGAATAGTGCATTGTACATCTGTCAGAGCAGCTGTTTTAGGGTGCATGAAGAATAAGACAGAGATCACTGCGTCATTTTATCATCCAAAGAATCTCTGGCACCAATGCATCTATTGTTATATTGGGAAACTGTATCCAACTATGATGACACTACACAGGTCACAGCACTGTGGTTAAGTACTATGATTCTTTTTTTGTAGTGACACCTGAAACCAGGTTGAAATGCACAGGGTTTTATCACAAACTGGAAATGTCCATCAGGTTTGCTAAGAGATTCACCTAAGGTTAGGTGTGTTTTAGGAAACTTGTATAATTTGGGTGCTAGGAAGGGATCTGTGGCTCAGAAGCAAATATCTCAGTAGAACTAGTTAGTAGAACGTGACAGTTTGGGTGAACTTTGCTCTGGGAATACGGGTTCATTCACACTCAAACCACAGCTCAACAGGTGCAAATCCACATGAACTCAAAGTTTGCATGACCCTCTTCTAACTGAAACCACCACATTTTGCAAAGTGGTAGCTGTGGTGGGTTTGCTAGGAGAATAAATATTTATTCCACCTTAAATAAAGCTGCCTTCCCACCCACAACTACAAGCTGAACGATCAAAGGACTCCCAAGGACAATCAGAGGAAAAACTCCTGCCTGCCAAAGTCAACCGTTGCCAATAAAATAAAACTGGGGATACTAACTCAACCGCTCCTTTGAAAAAATCTTCTTTTAAAATTCCCTGGGGATGAGAAGTTTTTTAATTGCTCTGAGGACCATTTTATTTCCATTCTTGTCCATCCTTTTTCTCAGAATTCATCAATACTAAACCTCACTCTGCTGGATGTATCAACCTAATGCATCACAAAGCAGCCTTCCTCTCAGGGACACACTGACAGCAAACTGCTACTTGTTTTATTTTTTTAATACAGTTTATTAATTTGTACTCATCTTTATTCTATTTTTATTTTCCCCCTTATTAGTCCTTTAAAATACTCTATTCTGTTGACAAGTGAGAGAAGAGGCTGTTTTTTCTGCTGCATATGGCACATTAAATTATTATTTTAGTAGGTAGTAAATACAGGCTGTGATATTTATAACACTAGAGAAAGAGAATAATGTAAATAAATTCATATTTGAGGCTGTGTTATTATATTTTCACCCAGTTCTGCCTTTGTGACTTTTTAGTGCTCAGTAACAGCACTGGACTGACAGCTTTGGGTAATGAAGTCCTGCATCCATTGACACATGAGATTCATCGCCTGTGTTTTATTACATCATTGTCCTGAAGGGACACCTCAAGGGGTTGCTCAGTCCCCACATCCATTCAGTCCTTGGCCTGTGCTGACCAAAAGAAGACCAATTAGTGCTAATTGTCATGATGGTTTTGTGTGGACACCTGTCAGCTAGGAAATTGAGAAAGGCAACCGGCTCATTACTATCATACTCATTGTCTTTACAGCTGAGCAGAACACACACTTTGCTTACAGCTATTAATAAGGCAGATAGCAGGAAGTGATGGGCTTGTGCTGTGAAGTACTGTATGCATCTGGGCAGGAGCTGAACTTTCCTAGAGTTTGAAAGAGCTTGTCTGTCATTCTAGGTTGCACACAACTCTTCTTACAAGAAGGAGAAATTGTTGTGATTAGGAAAGCTGGGCATCTAGAGACCTGTGATCCATGTGTTAGAGACATGTACAAATATTTATTTCCAGATTTTCCCTCTGGCGAGTCACATTAGTGTCTCCTACACACACACACACACACACACACACACACACACTCACTTCTTCTCTATGTTTCAGTTGTCTATAGTCCACATGGAAGATGAAGTTTTACAGCTGCTACAGAGAGACCTCCTGCCTAAATAAGGAAGCAGCTGTAAAACCAAGTATTTTTGATCAGCTGACTGGGAGGTAATGCTTGCCACTAACTAATAAACAATTCCTACAGCTAACAGTAATATCTTCAGATGCAAAATGCAGGCAGTGCCTGGGCTCATGCTCTATTGCCAAGCAAGCATGAGGTCCCACTGGAGAAGTAAAAAACATGATATTAATAATACACTCCCTATCAGTGCCATTTGCATTATATGGGAATAGTGATTTCACCGCTATTGAAGGTGTTAGCATCCTGGCTCCCTCCTCGCTGATACTTGGCTTGGTTGCCAAACATGTTATCATAATATGTCTAAGATTAATGCCCAGATTCATATTTTTCATCTGGCATTCTGGTGAATGCAGGGTTACATTTTCCATTTATTTCACACAGACAGGTGACCGAGCAATCACGCTATCAGTGTGGCTTTATATCTGCTCCCACACAATATTTAATCCTAATGAAATCACAATATACCACCAATGCCCATTGACATGTTTGAGATCATAATCCCTACTGGGGATGTAATGGTAAGGTGACTGCTGAAAGGATCCTGGATTGCATCCAATCCCTTCCCCAGCAAGAGAACATAATTAAGCTTTCAGCTATGGAGTGGAAACACTTTCTGGAAATGCTCCCTCATACAAGAATTACCCAGCAGAGGGCACTTTTGATTCACAGACCACTTCAGCTATATTTTCCATTCTTCTTCGTGGTGCTTGAAAAGCTGAAGCAGAGGTGGTGCTGTCTGCTTAAAAATAAAGACATTGTTGCTTCAATTCTACTCACCCCCCCCACTACCAAGTTTTATTAAGTTCTCATCTTTAATTCATGCCTGCAGCAGAGCTGATGTCACTTTCTTGCTATAAAAAAAAAAAATCGACAAAGCACAAGCCAAGCAGGCAGTGGTATCTTACCTACTTCTGCTTCTCTGTTTTTATTTTCAGTTTTGTTGATATGTTTGATTAACATCAAACACTGAAAAAATATTTCAGCAGAAACATGATCACAGCACTTAGAGGGGAAAGAAAACAAACTGCCTACCACATTACCAAGTTTATTCCCATGGAAGGGCAGGATACAGCCCACCAGAAACACGTCAGTTATTATACTCACCCTCAGAATTGCCAAGTGTAGAGAAATAAACAGCTTAGCAACTGTTCAGGTGAAATCTCTTTGGGAGAATGACATTTCTCACTGTTGTTTTCACTGGGCGCATCTACACAAGACAATTATTTGCACAGTAGTGTAGTTTACTGCGCAGTAAGCATGTGCACATGTAGATGCACACGTAAAAACCACATATCACACATACGCATTTGCAGGTATCAAATTTACGTGTGATTAGTTACCACACAGTTATGCATGTGTAGATGCGACCTGGGAAGAAGTTTGCTCCTGGGTCAGCCCAGGGCTCAACTGCCTTTATGGCAGCCCCTCAGGCCTTTAAAAGTCTACAGGCACTCATAGCCCTGAAGCACACCAGCAGGGAGCCTGAGGCCTCTGTGTACCTGACACCACTGCCTGGCACCGCACTGCCATGCTCCTGCCAGGCCTGCACCATCCAGACCTGAAGGCTAAGCAGGCTCCAGCCAGGCCTGCCAGCCCCCCAGCCCCAGCTGTAGGCAGCTTCTGGCTGCCAGGGCCAGTTCCACCTGTCTGCAGCCCACCCAGAGGTCGCACGTGTTGTGGGGTATTGTCTCTGCCTCACAGGTGCCAGTGCCATGCTGGGCCTCCTTGTTCATTGCTGTGCCTGCCCCTAACTGGTTCATGGAAGAGACTAGCGACCCCATGGCGCTGTGGAGTGAGGCAGAGGTGCAACGTGAGTTCAAGCTGGGCAGGTGCTCCAATGCCCATGTCTGTGAGGGGCTGTCAGCCTGGATGCAGGAGCATGGGTACAACTGGTCAGCACAGCAGTGCTGCATAAAGGTCAAGGCCTTGCAGGCACAGTAGGTTGCCATCACTGACCACAACTGTCCAACGGGGAGAGCCCATAAGTCCATGCTCCTTATGCAGCAACTGACAGACATACTTGTGTCCCGAGATCCAGGCCACAGCTGTGCTGTCTACAGCAGCACAGGTAGCCTGACTGCGTCCCTGCCCTGGTCTGGGACCCTCAGTGACATGCCACCAAGGGAGGTTCCCTTGGGCATCCAGAAGCCCATCCTGCCAAGCTTCCCAGCTGCACCCTCCACCAGCAGCTTGTGGAGCCTGGACCAGTGCCTGCCACCAACTGTGCAGCCCCAGCCCCTGCCATAAGGCACAGCTGGCCATGATACCACCAGTAGTGCCAGCTCCTCCATAGGGGGTCCCCGGATAGATGCCTGCCCGCCATGCCCTGCTGTCCGAGGACAATGCCCAGAACTGCATGCCATGCAGACATGACCATGCCGAGTCACCAGCCACACCAGCCCTGGCCACATGATAAGCCCTGCTCTGGGCAGAAGGCTCTCCCTGCCCCGGCCCCTGTCCCCAACCCTGCCCTCCACCTGGTCTGCTCATACTTCCCTGGCACCCAGTTCCCCACCACTGCCCTGGCCCCTGCCCCCACCCTCCACCCAGCCTGCTCTCACTCCACTGGCCCTCACTTCCACACCACAGGATGCAGGGACGCAGGAGACAATGCCAACCTTTACTGAGCAGACCATGCTTCCACAGGTCTCTCACACAGTGAGGAATATGTTAATGCCAGCGGTGATGTCCTCCTTGGCAGAAGGGGGCAGGGATGTGTAGTTCAGCCACACCTAGCCCTCCAGGCAGTGGTGGAGGTTGCAGGGCAACACAGGATTGCTCCCTGCACTATGGTAGCTCAAAGTCAGGTGCACAGGTGCATCTGGGGCACCATGGTCAGCAGCAGCAGAAGTGGGTCCGCACAAACAGCTCTCCATGCACCGCCTAGGGCACGCACATCAGGGGCACAGTGGCGGCTGGCCCCCAAATGCCTCCCCAGAGAAGATGCCTGCAAGGAGGGCAGAGACACAGGAAGCTCCTCGTCCCAGTCATCTGGGAACCCCACTCCCTGCAAGCCCGGGCACCGTGGGCTGGGTGGCAGTGCAGCAGAGCAGTTGGCCTGAAGAAGGAGAGGTGGGGAGAGTGGGGTCTGGAGCCACAGCAGCAGGTGCTGCCAGGAGCTTGGCCTGTCCCAGCCTGTGACTAGGGCAAGGGAAGCAGGCTTCCTGTGGCCAGCATCCAGCAGCCTGCTGGCCCCAGGGGAGCAAGTGAGGACGAGGGGCTCAGCTGGCAGCTGCCGGGGCCTACTTACCATAGTCTCTGGCCACCTGTGCATCCCCAAGCCCTAATCTGAGGTCAGGAAGTGCATGGCCTGGCCCCTGGTACAGAGCATCTCATCTCTGAAATGTTGCAAACTCACACAAACAGCTTCTGTCTCATGGCTCTACAGGGCCTGAAGCTGCACATGGGGGAGAGGGTGCCCTTGGCAACAGGGATGTGGCCTCAGGTCATCGCTGTGCACAGTTGAAGCCCTGTCGATGTGCTGACTCTGCCATAGGAGAGCCCTAGACAGGACCCTCCTCCTGGCTGGGGGATGCTCCAGCCTGGCAGACAGAGGACACTGTCCACCAGGACAGGTGGCAGGCAGAGGACCATGAGGAGGAGTTGGACCAGGCGGACTGCGAGTTCCAGGTGCAGCTTCTGGCCGTGGAGCGCAAGTAGGTGGAGGCCCTGCAGCAACAGAATGCCATCCTGACCCAGGCCATGGATGACAACCGCTGGATGTTGGACACCATTCTGGCCCTGGCAGTCACCTTCATGCCAACTGCTGCCCAGCCCCATAACCTAGCCCCTGCCTGCCTCCTGGCAACCATCCACCCCCTCCAGCAGCAGGCCCTTGCCTGGGCAGAGGTCCCGAGCTGCCTCCAGCAGACAGGAGCCCCTGACCTGGCCCACACCCCAAATCTGGCACCACCCAGCCCACCCACCTGGGCCCAGAGCCACTGCTCGCCCTTGCTCCGCATGTGTGCGGTGCTGGGGCTGCCTACAGTGGGGTCAGGACCACACGCTGGCTCTGCTAGGTCTGGACACCGCTTGCTGGAGAAGTCGCCCATGCCAGGGCAGCACCAGCTTCCATGGACGGTAGTGCAGGCAGGCTAGAGCAGAGTGTGCTGGAGAAGGTGTTCCCCCCACAGCCTCCAAAGTACACCTCTCCTGGGGCCTTGGTGGAGGGGGCTGCTGCAGGTGGTGCTCCTGCTGCCAGGTGTCCCCCACATGCTGTGCCTCCTTTGCCCATACTTTGCAGAAGAGCTCCCTCCAGGGGAGGGAGACCTTGTGTGCCAAGGTCTCCCCAGCAGTGGCCTTGCCCATGCTAAACAGGTGGCCAACATACCACAGGCTGGCAGGTGTGGCCACCTTCAGTACAGCAAGGACCAGACAGGGGTCCATGGGAAGGGGTGGCTGCATGTCAGTGTGCTGCAGCTCCAGGAGGGGCTGGAGCTGCTCTGGGAGTCCCTGAAGGTGGCCCAGGTCATGCAGAAGGCCTCCAGACACTGCTTCTCATCTCAAGTGGTATGTACAACGTGCATCTACCAGTCCTAGCTGGCCCGGTGTGCCCAGAGACAGTAGGGCTGAAGGCCCAGAAGGACGATGGTGCCCCCAGCATCCTGGAGCCCACTGGCGGTGTCCCTGCCAGGGTCTGACCAGGCAGATAGGGTGGAGGAGGAAGTGCACGGCTGTGGCCCTGTGATGGCGCACAGTGGGCAGGCAGGTGGTCATTGTGTGAGGGGGTCATGGGAGGGGCAAGATGGCTGTAGGCCAGGCAGTGATTGGCATGGTGGGCCAGCAGGAGCATGGGTCATTGGTCACCACTGCCAGAGGCAGCGGTTAGAGCAGCCATAGCACAGGGAGGTACAGAGAGGAAAGTGCTGTCCCTGTGCTGCGCACGCTGTTCCTGGCCAAGGAAGTGGCTGGCCAGAAAGCAGTGAGTGGGGCTGGCTTTTAAAGAGGACTGTCAGCTGCTTGCAGCTACAGCTAGAGCCTGGAGCTCTCCTCCCCCAGCAGTGGCCAGGGCCCCAGAAAGTGGGAGCAGATTGGCAGCAAATGCATGAGTAGACACACCCACTGAGGATGTAAACAGGGAAAGTGAGAACATGGGAGAGTGATAAGACAACAGTGAGGTAATGCAGCATGGGGAAAAATTCCAGCAAAGCCACAGAAACTTAGGCTTTGCCTTGACTGCTATAAGGTGTATGTTTTCCCTCAGAACAACTGACATACTCCACTTGGGGCTGACCACATCTAGTCTACCTTCTGGTAAAACTTAAAACTTATATTTTGCTGTTAATGGGTAGCATGAAAC
Organism: Gavialis gangeticus; assembly: GCF_001723915.1. Lineage (NCBI taxonomy): Eukaryota > Metazoa > Chordata > Crocodylia > Gavialidae > Gavialis > Gavialis gangeticus. The sequence continues at coordinate 19,478,417 of NW_017729001.1, forward strand.
TAAATTCTCCACAGTTCATAATTTACATTTCCATGCTTTCAGGCAAGGAAGTGGGTCTTGTGATCAAAGCATACACAGGGATTTTGGAGAGTTAAATTCAAGTCCTCACATACCTACTGACTTCCTATGGAGCATGTCACTAAGGCTATTCTCCACCGTCATACTACAGTGCGAGGGAGCATCATGGTGAAGCATAGCTTATCCGCCCTATCTGTATTCTGCCCACAAACAAACATACTGTAGCCACCATTTGTACAGGGCTGAGTGAGTGCCAATAAGCTCACTCTCTTGGGCAGGCTGACCAGCATGCACATAGTGTGGCTCCATGACATCTGTTTCAGGATGCAGTGTGTGCAGAGTGGGTATGCCAGGCTTTGCTACAGTGCTCCCTAGCACAGTCCTTTCACTGTGTAAAAATACCTTGAATCACTCTGGGATTTACTTCCCCATCTGTGCAATGGGGATAATGATAGTTCTCTTTTCCTTTGCTTTCTGCAATCTTTTCTATTGGGAACATAAACACTTTGAGAAATGGACTATATGTCCTACATGTTTGTTCAGTGCTTAACACAGCAGGGCCCTCATGTGAGCCCCATGACTATAATACAAACTGGAACCACCCTAGTAACTTTTTCATTCAATGAGAAATTCCACTCTAGAGGAATGACTGTCCCTTAAGATGAACCACTCATAACTTCAAAAGAGAACAGACTTAGTCATCCTGTGTTACAGCAAACGAGTAACTCCTATCCCACCCAGTGAGAAGGAAGGAGGAATGTGGGACCAAAGTACAAGGGTCTGCTTCTGTGTTATGAGGAGAGTTGAAGATGGTGATGGGGGGAGAAACAGGGCCATCTGCCCGCAATGACTTTACAGTGCCCGTTTACGGTTTCCAAAGCAAGACCGGATGTGCTGAACATCCGCAGGTTTGGCTCCTGATTATGTTGTTATTGTGGAAGGAAGCTGGAAGGAAATTGTGGATCTATTACATCACTTGAATTAAATTATGGGTCTTGCAGGGGCATGGGACAGGGGGTGGAAGAGGCAGGGTAGAGACCTACTCAAAGGCAGTTTCTTTCCAAATTCTTCTGCACGCAGTTCTGTCTGTAGATTCACTACATGTGCACCACTATCCAGTCCACGGTGGAGATCAGAAAGATACCATTCCTGACTCCCTGTAAACCACAAGGATCATGAATATACACAAGGAAGCCCATCTTACCTCTATTTTCTTGCTTCTTTGTGATACCAGGGAGTTGTGCTTTTATATTTAACCCACTGGATGCTGCCAGAATTGCAGGCAAGTCTCAACATACATACCTGAGCCAAGGGGGGGAACACTTTGTTCCAACAAAAGCAGCACAATATAGAAAGTGACATGAGGTAGCTGTTTCAAACAGAATGAGATGTAGAGTACAAGGGGAAAAGAAAGGGTGAGAAAAGGCAAGTGGAACAGAAGGGAAGAGAATCATTTGCTTTTTCTTGTAGAAATCCACTCCCCCCCCCGGTCACCTCCCTTGCAGATTAAAACTCACAACAAGACAGGGAAACTTTTGTTCTGTTTTTAAATACAGCTGCTGGCATTGCTTTGTAAAAAAAATAGTCACACAGGAACAAAGGAGTCCAATGGTATACAGGAGTTTGTCTGGTGCTGCAGGATTAGCTTTGGTGCACCACATGAAACACTGTTTCGACTGACAAAAGTACATACTAGAAGGCATGCTGAGATTGCTATGCTGACTTTAGGGTGCAGCCTCTACTCAGGAAAAGGGAAGGGAACAGGAAAGCCACCAGAATGAAAATATCTGCAAGAAATATGCTCATTTCACTGCTGCCTGAAGAAATGAAGTCTCACCAAAGCACTGGTTTGCTGCATTTCTAAGCCAGAAGCCTTCTGCACAATTTCCCACTGACTTTACAAATACAGATTAGCTAATCTTGCTGGAGGAGGGAGGAAAAAAAGGGGGGTAGAAGGTGAAAAGGCATACATTAAAATACAATTTTTCACACCAGTATGATATAACTTTTTTAAACCTCCTCTATCGTGACAGAAAATATACAAATGTCATATCACCTCTGTTCCTACTCAAAGACTTGCCTTGAAAGAAACCCAAGCCAGGGACTGGCTTCTCTAAATTAAGACAAGCTAAGGGGAACTCTGGGCAGGGCAATGCCTACACCTCCACTTCTCAAATGAGAAGTGAGACATCTCTCCTTAGCCACAGCTTGATTTCCTGGTGCAATCTGTGCCCTGCACAGATCCAGTTTACAACCTTCCCTGAAAAAGGATTAGTGATGTGATCCTGCAGGTCCCACTGTCTGGTAGTGTTCCCCAACAGCCCCAGCTCTCACTTCCATCTTTTTGTTTAAAAAAGGAAGTTTCTAGCCCACAGGTTTTGGGGAAAAGGCTTAAAATCACTAATATCTCAAAGGCTTCCAAACAGTAAGGCAAATAAGAAACTTAAATTTATAACCTTGTGATTTTAAACCAATCCCATGACTTTGACTTCTTGGTTTAGCAAATCTGCAGATAACTAATCTAAGGTCAACCTGGAGTCTACCTAAGAGCCATTAACAGACCCCAAGAGTTTGATACCAAGTTCACACATACCACACATGATTCCTCTTAGATTTAGTGAGAGCTGAATAATATACACTGGGACCAAACAGCATTTAAAGATTTAATTTAATTTTTAAGAAGCCCTGGCCTTGGCACTTGCTGACAATTAAATCATTAAACAGAAAAACATTCCCCAGGGATTGTTTAGTGTTATATGGCACAAAGCTGAGCTAAAAGATCCAGTTTTGTTAGTAATAACTTTATTAGACTGACTAAATACATACATTTCCTTTATACACATGTAAATCATTTAGAGCCACTCTGACTCCTCAGTGGCAATGAAAGTTGACCGGAAAGGGTCATGTTATACCAGAAAATACAAAAAGCAAAACAATTAGCAAAGAAGGAAAATATTATATTATAGGCTTCATTATTCCTACCAAGCCCATTATGCAAGACTAAAGAAATACTTGCTTATTGGGGTGTTACTGGTTTTATTGAAGCTATGTGTTATTCCTAACTGTACTTCTGGTGCATGGCAAGTTCTACTAAATATATATGGGCACTGACAAATGCGAACAAAGTCCAAAAAACAGAGCATTAGTTTGACCCGCCTCCCTAGCGTCTGTATAGATTGGGCACCTCAGCAGGACTTTTTGGCCCTTTTATCTAAAACTATTTCAATCAGCTATTAGATAAAAGTGCCAAAAAGCCTCACTGAAGCACATGATCTATACAGACAGCGGGCAAGCTGAGTCAAACTAACGCGATACCTCTTCTGGGCATGTGCTGCACTCGGTGCAGGGGCATGCTGAGCTAAAAGTAAAGCACTGCTTTTGGGGGTTTTTTTCACTTCTCTAAGCAAATGCCAAAAGGAGTGCTTCATGTTTAAACCACCCCACCTCTTCTATGCATCGACTGGGTTGCTTTTTGAGTTCCAGTGCCAATTAAGCAGAAGAAAAAAAAACAATCCAGCCTTCCACCCAAGACTGCTTAAGTCAAAAGGCCATGGCCTCAGTCACATAGCACAGATTTCCAGAGCAAAAAGAACGAAGATGCTATTTTTAGCTTTTTGCGGCCCTGAAAAAGTTAGTGCCAATACTGAACTTCTGCTGAAGTAATCGTACCAGTAACGTCGCTTCTGTCAGCTCCTTCTTATTTTCAGCACTAGCGAGAATGGTATTATGAATCCCACTTCATTCTGGGGGCTTAGTGGAGCATCATGAATGTTTCTGTGAGTTTCTATACATGTGTAGTCTCTATTACATAGGTAAGGTCAAGCTCGATTTAGATTCATCATCCTTACGTTTATATGTAGTATGGTATTTAATATCATAAAAATGTCACATCTATTATATGTTATAACAGGGCCAGGATTGAACAACATGATTATGACTCAAGTGAGAAACAATGAGTTTCTTTGGCACCTAGGAGAAGCTGAAAGCCTAAATGGATGAATACCAGTAATTGCACAGAGTTGGATAGGAGTGTCACAAACAAGCCCTTCCACTCAGTGACAAATTTACATGTTAAAATGGGAAACCCTAACACGTGCAGAACTTAGGAATAAAAAGAACATTCCTTATTGAAGAAGAAATTAAACAAGAGATGGCATTTTAGGAACACTGGATTTCTATTCTCCATATCTGAAAGGATACACATCTTCTCCTGATCTTAATTAGATCAGGACAAAACATTTAGTCTGATAAACATGCACCGTCTTTTTTTTTTTTTGGGGGGGGGGGGGGGGGGGGGGGGGGGGCGGCATCCAGGAAGTTACATGCCCTCTGAGAATCAGGGGGAGGAGATATGTAAATGGCCAGATAAGAGGTTGCATTTAAGTTTGGCCTTGAAATCAGGGCAGGAGGGGTCTTCAGTTTTTTCTGAGCATAGGGAAAAACTGGAGTCCTTTGGTCTGCATAAAGCAGGCTGGCAGTGAAAATTGCAGAAGGCAGTGCCGGCAGAGGCAGAAACTGCTTTTTAACCTATTGAATGGAACAGAAACAAGCTATTTCTCTGATGTTTTCTTTTGTCTATTATATCTTTAGCTCAACATATACAGATACCGATTTCTTACGCCTTCTCTTGTTGTTGTAATAGTTTCTGTCATCTTTTATAACCCATTTATTGTCACTGAAAACTGTGATTCCAGAGCATTTGACCATATGGGCAAGCCCCTTCTAAGGAAGGAGGGAAGCTATCTTTTCTGAGTGCATGACCAGACAAAGGTGTGATTCTTCTAGTTGGTGAAATTCTCTTTGCTAAGAGCTGGTAACACCTAGGTGAGATGGGTAAGGGCAAGGAGCTGGCTCCTGGCACATCTCAGTTGGTTCTCAGTGGTCAAGCAGCCGATAGCATGGAGGAGTTTAAAGCAGAAAGGCAGTCCTAAGGGTGTGAGAGCACCTTGGAAGCGTGTCTCAGAGCCACACTGAGCTGCATCCGGGGTTGGGGCACATCACAGATGGATTGTATGTAACCATAAGTGGGGCAGAGGCCAGTTGTCTATCTTTTCCAAACATCTTCTTTCCATCTCTGTATTAGAATCTGCTAATGACCCGTTTCAGGGTGCTCACTATGTAGGAGCATATATTCTCTGGAATATTTCACCATCACACGCCGTGAAGCTGCATTTTTTGGCTACATTTATTCTCTTAATGCTCATTTTCTATAGAAAAAGTCTCCTTATGTTTCCAGAACACTAAACTTGACAAATTCTCTTTGTTAATGTTCACTACATAGGTAGGAGCCTTCCATGTCAACCGGGAGATTCTGAGTTAAGGAGCACATGCCAACCCTTTTTCTGTCTCATTTACCCTTCTCCTGTCATTAATGATTGCGTTGTAGTAGCACCAAAGAGCACCCTTCAGACTAGGATCTATCCTGCTAGATCCTGTATAAAACAGAAAAAGCCCACTTGGCAATTACTTACATGCTCTCTACACACTTTCTGAAGAGCGGGGCTTCATGAAAGCTTCATAGACAGCTTAAATTCACAAATTCCATGTATTTTTATAGCTATCTATCCATCCATCCTTTGTGGGGCTGTGTGAATTCAGTAATACCAAAGTGCCTTCTGGAGAAATAACTAAACAGTAACCGTTCAATCCAGCGAGCTTGGAGGACACTCCTAAATACACTGAGAGCAATATTTTTCTAGCAGTTACCAGGGTTTTTTAATTTACATGCAGCTTTAAAAACTATCCGGTTTTGCATTCAATATCTAGATAACATTACTGCGTTATTCCACAAACAAAGGAGAAGAGCATTCCCAAGGAACTCAGTGAATACGAAGGCAGCATTACACACTGAGTGAAAGCAAAATAACTGTCAAACTGGAAGAAAAAGCATGGGAGAGCAACAGGCTCAGGAGTCTGAAATAAACTATAGTGCAGTCTGATCAGGCACCAGTGTGTCTGTTTTAGCTAAGGCTGTTAAAAAAAGCATTATGAATCTCTTTTTCCTTGGATGTCTCGCCTGGATGCTTTAAAGTGGCCTCAGAGGAATGTGCTCTTGGGTCTAAATCCCGTAGGAAATTATCCTTTGTGGTGGATGTTCTCCCCTTGGGGCTTGTCTGTGTGTTTTGCTTTCATGTAATCCTCCCACCTTGGTTTTCAAATGTAACGCTATCCACATTATTATAGCTCTTTGATATTCTCAAATGGCACTTACTCATGCTGTCATATTTTCAACTCTTCCAGATGGGGCCTGCATGGCTCGCTCTGCTTGTGGTTTATACCAGAAATATTCAGTTGAGCCCACAAAGATACTGCTAAATGACAGTAAGCCATGGCAGAGAGTGCACAGGAGTGCCCGAGCCACTTGCTCTTTCAAAGTAAAATGGGTTTGTGATGTGTGGGGGCAAATCCTCTAATAACTAAAACAAAAGAATCATAAAATGCAAGGGCTGCTCTGTTAGGATTTGCTGACTGCCCTTGTTTTGTCCCCTTTCTTCTCATAATGCATGGTCTCTGAAAGTTCAGCAGATTTCATGAAAGTTTTCAGGAGTGGACTTGTCATCCAATTTTAACATTGTGCTGGGTCCTACCCTCAGGTCAGCAGACAAAGCTGCTTCCCACACCGAGTCTCATAGCTAAAAAACAAAAGCTGAAGAAAGCTCTCTCTGTCAGCGTGAATCTGCACTGCTACTGGCTTTCTCACTCGCAGCTAAAACAGGGTTTTGTGGTTTCCTTTTCAGTTCCTGCTCATCGCCCAGAGTTTCTAACAGGTTTACATCATCTGCTTGCTACACTAGAATGACCGTAAAACTACACTTCCTTTTGGGTCTTATCTTTTCCTGAATTCTCAGGCAAATTCAATCCCTAGATGCATTTGAACTTTATTACACATACATTCAGATAACACACATGCACAGCTTCAGTGCCCAAGTCTCCTCATACAGCAGCTGCCCTTAGAAACATCTGTCAGCATTTACCCAGCTTCCTCGCAGTAGTATTGCGCTAAAAGCATCTATCACCTATGCATAGGCAAAGACTGAAATAACACCATGTGGCTGACCACTGTACCATGGCTTTCTTCCAGAAAATTCTCTCTTTGCTTTAATGTTGGCTCCAATACTAATGAGGCAATATAGTGTAGACGTTAAGGTGGGAGTAAGGGACCCTGATTGGGTAACTACATAAGAAGCCACTTCAACTCCGTGTGACTCAGTTTCCCCATTGATAAAGCAAGGATTGTTATACCGCTACCCTTTGAATTCTATGGATGAAAAGGATTACATACCAACAATGCTGGGCAATCATTTAACATTGTACTCCCCAGTGAATAAGGTGAACAACCTACATTTACTCTGGAAACATCAGCTTGCTAAGCCTCACATCACATCTGTAAAGTAGGGGGTGTAAGAAACCCTGTAATGATAACCTGACTACCTACAAAATTAATAGATTTTAAGGCCAGATAGGAACATTATAATCATCTAGCCAGACCTCCTGCAAAACACCTTGCTCATTAACTTTTTCATCAAGCCCATCATTTCTGCTTGAACTATATAGCGCATCTTTTAGACAGATTGTAAAGATGACAAGGGATGACGAATTGCCCGCGTCTTCAGTGAAATGACTATCCTTGTTAAAAATGGAAGCCTTATTCTGACCCAGAATTTGCTTGGCTTCTAGCTCTGCAGATGAAAAGTGCTAAACTGTTGCGATTTGGGAAAACAATTTCAACAGAATTGGAGTCTTTTTTTTGTTGGTCACCATGAAAGGAAAAATCGGGACAGATACTGTGAAGTGCACCACAGTGCAGTTGTCCGCAGGCTGTTCCAACAAAGGCAGCTCCCAGGCTGGGAGAAGGTGCAGTAATGCAGTCAACCCAGCAGCCTACAGCAGCAGCGGCAAAGCAGGCGAGGGGTTTTTCTTCATTTTCTAAACCAAAGCAGTACAGCTAAATGTGGCTCGTGCATAGTGGGCAGGGAACAACAATTAGGACTCACATACACATGACAACTATTCGAGGGCTGAGAAGAGATGGTTAGGCCCAAGCCTGACCTTGCTGTGCAGTTTGTTTTTGCTGACGATATAATCTTTGGGAAGCTCCGGGCATGTTTATTTTCAAAACGAATCTCTACCTGGAAATGCCCGGAGAACCAAACAGCAGCCTGCTGTCAGACAACACAGCAGTGCAAAATGAAGTGCAAGCGCTGTGATAAGAGAACAGGTTCCAGCTCCCGCAAATCTGGAGATATTTAGTGTTTTCCATAAATTCTGAGCTCTTGCAGTCGGGAGACTATGCGAAAAACTCAACTTCTCTGTCCTCTTCCCTGCCAGCAAAATATGTTTCCTAACCACTGCTGTTGCAAAGAAAATGCTTGAGAGTGGTCCTCCTAAAGGCTCAATGCCACAAAGGCAAATTTAAACAGGTCTTCACATCCAATTGGATTTTTTTTAATGCGAGTGATTTGGAAAGTACAGCATTTATGCCAATCTTCCAGTTTATGAAAAACACCAACCAGAGAAGTGAAGCATACATCAGCAGGCAGGCAGGACTTAAAGCAGAGGCAGGAGACTATTTCGGGCAGAGGGCTGCTTACTGAGTTTGGGCAAGCCATCAAGGGCCACATGACAGGCAGCCAGGGGCAAATAAATAGAAATTTTCTAAATTTTTTAGGGGCCCCACAGGCCAGAATGAACAGCCTGGAGGGCCACATGCAGCCCATGGGCCAGATTTTGCCTATCCCTGACTTAAAGGAATCATTAATAGAAAAAGCAAAGCCTAAAAAAGTGGTAAAAATGAACAGAATATCCTCGATTCTAGTGTCCTCCTCTCCTCCGCAGCATACACTGGAGTGGCACAGTCATGCCTCTTTCAGTGCTGCTGGAATTAATTAAGGCTACACAGAATGGCTGAAATGCAGTGTAATGAGATGAAAAAAACAAAACTCTCCTGGCCAATGTACTAAGTCTTGACCTAAAACAATTTAAAATATATGCATGTTTGTAATTATGAGTCTCAGAAGGCTCATGTGACCATTAAACCTTATATTATTTCTTTCCTTTTATGGCTAGTAGGCATTACAATTCAGACTGGTCTGGAAACAAAAAGACTAGATGTCTGTTGTAATAAAAAATCAAGTGACGGCAAAAACTGAACAGCAAAGAATCAGTAGCAAGTCCACAAAAATGATCAGATCACAAATAAATACAGACACCCTGTCACGTGCATATTAGGAAGTGATCATTGGGGTTTCAGATCTTCTCCATCACTAGCAATGCTTTAAAAGGTTACTGGTGCTATAGTATAAAGAATGGACGCAAAAGCCAGAGCCTCACCTGGGATGAACGGCTCTAGCTCCGCAAGTGCTTACCTATTTCAGATTCCAAAACAAGGACTTACTTCACTTGTCCTCCTGATTTCAGTAGGACTGCTGGTGGAGGAAGGTACTATTCAGCTAAAAGGGGGTGCCCAGATTTGGGCCACGGTGAACATTTACATGTGTGGAACTCAGAAACAGCACTAAGGGAATAATGTGATCTAAGGTAACAGCTTAACTTTATTCCAATACGCTAGGGAACACCTTGCTTCCACAGAAGAACTACTTATGGAACATGGTGCTACATGATATGAGTAAGGGTGGCAGAGTTTGGCCTTAACCTCTTCTGTCTATGTGGGTGTACAGAGATCCAGCATCCCAGAAATATCATCTGTCAGGTATGCATCAAAAAACCCCAGAACAAAAAAAACCACACCCCACCTCTCCAAAAACCCCCCAAAACAAACCACTCTCCACTCCAGCTCTGGATTCAGCCAAAGTAAAATCACTGCTCTTGTTCACTAAAGCCTATTGTTCCAGTAATTCAAAACCAAGACAAGGCTGAAACACTATATACTCCAGATGCAAAAACAAATCAAGCTACTTGGAAACACTTTCCTTTGGTTTCAAAGTTGTCTGGACCAAACCCCCCCAAGGGCTGTTCTGAGCCTGCTACTCCTGCTGTGCTCCATGCG
>NW_017729001.1:19493440-19496856 GCF_001723915.1 Gavialis gangeticus
AAACCCCCAAAACAAACCACTCTCCACTCCAGCTCTGGATTCAGCCAAAGTAAAATCACTGCTCTTGTTCACTAAAGCCTATTGTTCCAGTAATTCAAAACCAAGACAAGGCTGAAACACTATATACTCCAGATGCAAAAACAAATCAAGCTACTTGGAAACACTTTCCTTTGGTTTCAAAGTTGTCTGGACCAAACCCCCCCAAGGGCTGTTCTGAGCCTGCTACTCCTGCTGTGCTCCATGCGTCTCCACTTTTGGCCCTCTGCTCCCAAAAAGGGCATCTCATTCTTTCAAAATCTACAATACGTGTTGAACAAACAGCTGCATGTCAGGCTGAGCTGCCTACTCTGGCTGTGTTCTGCAAAGGCAAATTCCTGCTCTTGTACAGCATATTTAAGAGCTGCACAAATTCCTGTACAGCATATTTAAGATTATACAGATTCCATTATACACTGACTTGATCCTTAGGTGGTCCTCATCAATCATGAATGGCAACACTCACAGGAGACAGGGAAAGACTATCCCATTCCAACTCCTAAAAATGGGGGAAATAAGACACTGGGTCTTACTTCAAATCAGACCTTAAATGACTTGCCCAAGATTATGAAGAAAGTCTGTAGCAGATGTAGAAGCTGGGCTCAGGCCTTTTATATTCGAGTTCAAAGCTGTTATTAATAAAGCATTCATCTTTCCCCCTTAATGCTGAAAAAACTCTGAAGAGACTTCCTGGAGTAAAAACTATGGAATTAAAAATTTCTTTACATTTTGAGAAATGCAAATATGAACATTAGCTCCTAATCATTTAAGGAAGCCTGGCTCAACAGATATTATTTTAGCCATTTACTTCCAGAAATGGCTCTACTACAAGACTGTACTACAGCCAAATTATTTTAACAGAAAAGGAGGAGGGGAATACCTAGTATTCAAAATTCCTGCCTCAAATTAGAGATAACACCAGTGCTATCTGGCAGATTAAATGCTGAACACGAAAAACTTGAACAGAAACTTTCTTAACCTATTTGCATTGGCCAACAAGTTTCCTCTCCATTATTTTTTCTTTGTATATAACGGGGGGAAAATCCTGTGCTAAGATCCCCTGAGATCTCTAAATTCTTAATGAAAGCTGGAAAAAAAATAGTTGGATCAAATGTAATATGTGAGATTTCTAATGGGAATTCTAAATAATGCACAGCGTAATTTTTTTCTCCTTCTTTGGGATTGCTGAGCTTCTATTCATTTTATTTTCTGATGGTTTTACTGTGCCAGAGAGACTCATAATGTAATGTGTGACAGCAAGCATAAGTTAATAGAAGAGAATAACCTTTTAAAAATGTACATACAAACACAAAACATTCTGGAAATGTAACTAACTTAGAACTCCCTTCTAGAGGAGATTATACTTTCAGGGTAGGGTTCGAATAGCGTGGCTCTGAAGACCCTTTCCTGTACTGGTTTTAATGGCTTAAACTCATCTTTTGAATTGAAATGTATTTATAACTGAGTGATTCACGGGGAGCAATGCACAAGTATAACTGATCAGAACACAAACATTCAGTTCACAATATAATACTTTCCATTTGATTTCTGGCTAACTTACTTACATTTCTTATGATACACATGTACACTTCATAATTTAGGACCAGATAATAGCACCCTTATTCATTCAAGCAGACTACATGAAAGGTAAGGTACCCATAATTTGTTAAAGGTATATCGTATGCATTGCAACAATATGATACCATTGCGAGCCCACACTCTTAAATTAAACTACTACTCTTCATTTAACAGACTAACAGTAACTTTTTGGCAAGAGCATATTTGATAAAAATCAAATCCTGGGCCTCTAATATGTATACCTACTTCCTACAGGCCCATATTATGTCAGAAGCTGGAGTAAAATAATAGACTGCATCTTAAAAAATACCAGGCACTAGATCAGACGGGTAGCAAGAGAAAATGCAACCAAATGCTGGTCCCAAAATGTTTGGGTACAACCTGCAGAGAGAGAAGGCCAGTGCAACTGTTGTGAAGGGCACAGGTGATACAAGGCTTTTTTTTCTTTAGAGATGAGATAAGCAACAGTTTACATAGCACACAGATGTAAACTAAGGGCCACTGAAAAGCAAGCAAAAAAGTGGATGGTTTCTTTCTGCACTAGCTGAGGCTTCTGAGAAGTCTCTCAGAGGAAAGTAGTCAGGGAGGTCATGCTACTGTATAAGAGTTTTATAATCAATAACAGAGAACAAACTGTTTTTGAACCTGAGTCAGAAAAAAATTGATGTGCTTGACTACTTATTGAGAGGGTTATCATCCAGTAGAGAGAAAACTGCTCTAGCAAGAGAGGCCAGATATGTTCCTCAGCTTATAAAAAATGCAACATACAGCTATATTTTAAATCAGTCTCCTTTTAGTATTTATATAGTTTGTCCCCGATGATCAATTTATTGTGGAAACTGCCTTGTGATAAAACAGTCGAGTACTTCCTTCTCTGAAATAAAAGTTTAAATAACAAACAAGATCTTTGCCAGTGTCTTACTGCTATACATCGAATTTTAAGCAACTTCAACAAAAATGCATTGTTACCATCAATTAAATATTGCATTGACAAAGCAGGAGGGGAATCAGTGCACAGGAGGATGGCAGAAGTGCCTTCTCTCCCTAAGCTGTTTTTCGGGAAGTTTTCCTCAACGGGGCTAGTTTACTATTTACTATACTGTCAGGTGAATGCATTATGCATCTGTATCTCTCTGGCTGCCTGGACTTTGAGCTTAGGCAGGATATTTATAGTTGCTGATAACAGCAAGTAGCTATTTGACTTTGGATCCTGACTTTGATTTTTGTCAGGGCTTTAAAAAAATTCTGCAGGAGAGTTGCTTTTTAATTTTGTTTATTCTCTCTCTAACTTGCCATCACCTCCTCTCACAGCTTACAGAATCAAGCTGCATGTGCTTTGCAAGGGGTGGGGGGGCCCTGCAGACTGGATCTGAGAGACGCTCTAATTAAAGCACGGCTGCGTCCCGTGTATCAGCGTTTCTGTGCTTAAAAACGGCAGCTGGGGTGCTTGAACTAACTCTTGTCGAACAAGCTTTAGTTCAAGCAGCACAAGATGTAGGAGGCCGCTGGAGCACAGTAATTGTCACTGCCCAGTAGACTAGATTAAATCGGCTAATTTACTCGCATTAATTGAGCCTTACTTATAATAATCTTGCTTATAATAATAGGGCACCTATACACGAGTGCCGAGGCTGCTCCAGCGCACATCAGAGCAGACTCTGTTAATCCTATTATTATAGGGGTGGCTGTCAGGTCTCTCCCAAGGCCTCATGTGACTAGTGATCTGTTTCATGTCATCCTTTTTTACTTTGTATGCTGTCTCTGACTGTGTTCTCTTCTTTCTTTATCCCTTCTGATTATTG
>NW_017729001.1:19501856-19508815 GCF_001723915.1 Gavialis gangeticus
TATAGGGGTGGATGGCCATGCACAGCTTCTATGGGAGAAACTGGATAGCAAAAAGACTGCAAGGAAAATCCAAGAAACTGAAGGACAAATATAAATACTCCCTGCAGGGAGGAAAACCCAACTATGAGGAAAGTCTCAGGTCTTTCATTAACTAGGCTCTGGATCTGGTTCCAGATGCACACGGAGGAGAAAAGAGCATAACCACCGCACTACAACAGAAAAAGTTAAAACTTGGCTGTGTCTACCCTGCAACTGGAGGTATGTTGCCAGCACACATAGCCATATCCAAGCTAGCTTTAAATTAATGAGCTCATGGACTAACAGCAGTGGCTGTATGGGTTTCAGAGTGGGCTGAACATGCCCATGCAGGAGGCTCCTGGGTATTACTCAAGTCTGGACTATCTCACAACCGCTGCCCATGCTGCAGTGTTTTTCACTGCTATTGGTATCCAAGCTAGGCAGAGAAAAGTAGCACAAGAACGTCTGCACAGGCAGAGAGCACAGGCACTCCAACTCCATGGTAGACACAGCTCTTGAGATGCGTAACGTAGACAGTCCTTCCCCGCCAGAGGTCCAGCTCTCTGTGCTGATGTATGAATTTGTTAGGCCTGCTGCAAGATCCTCCACAATTAATCCATTTCTTCGCAGCAACTCAGCTCTCTTCTCTAATTTCTGTGAACCCATGCTTTGTGGGTGGCATTCTGTGGTGAAAACTGCATCCAAACAGGAAAATTGTTTGAAGTCCAGACACATCTTTATGAGGCAGAAGGCAAGCAATTTAGTGTACTGACTTCAAACAACAGGTTATCTTTGTTTGAAGCCTTTTGCTGCATTTGCATTGTCAGCCCAACACTGCACACCATTCCACGCAGCATCGGTTTGGCCTAGGGAGAAATTAATTACTAGCTAATAGGATTCAAATTGGTACAAGGTCTCCCGTCATTATAGAACAAGAAAGAGGAGAATGGCACTACATTAGCCAGTTAGCAAAGGGCTTCAGTCAATGCAGTGGAACAGGCTACAGTATCACAGAGACATGATGAATTGATATCTCAATAACTGTGATTCATTATTCATTGGTGCTGAACTAGCAGGTGAACCAACAGACCTGGATTAAACTTAAGTTGTCTTTGTGGAAGAAATTAAATTCCCCTTGCAAGCTCTAACTTAAATAATTGTACATCGAAGGGGAGACATGCTACTGTTTAATCCAGGCAGCAGTTACACAGACCAGAGGATGAAAGTGTAAATCAACAGCAGACTGGGAAACAGAAGGCTCCTGGTTTCAAATGGCATCTGAGCTGCTCCCTTACTGCGCAACCTTTGACAAGTCACTTGACCTCCTGGTGCTTCAATCAAGTCAGCTGCGGGACTGTATAACAAGCAAGACCCCAGCTCAGGTCAAATGCTGCATCTGAGCTGAAACACCTTAGATAAACTGCAGTCCCCTGAACATTACGTTTGAAGTAAAGGTTTGTATTTTTAACTAAACTAAACGTAGCATGTTCTGGTTTACAATCACAAGACTGAAAGTTAGGCTTTACAGAATATACCGTATCTATTTAAGTAGGAGTGGATTTTATGCCTGCTGCACAAACAAACTGCATTTTATGCCTGGGAACTCGACAGGTGCATCCACACAACAAAATGGAGGTGTAAGTCTCGCCTGGATAGGTACATTCCTGTTGGTTTTCATTAAACTAGCAAAGTCTGGACCATGGAAACCACAGAAGCCCATGTTCAGTAGCCTTATACCTGGCTTGGCCCTAATGGCTCCCTGTGCATTGGCTTATCTGAGTCCAGTGAAGGAGCAGAGGTTAATCTCAGGAACGTACGTGACAAAGATGGGGAGCAAATGGCATTTTCTGCCACCCATCTTCACACATGTAGCATAGTAAATGTACTGGTCAGCCACTGGAACTGGGTTTCACACCCTGGAGGCCATTATCATGACCAAGCAAACCTGTTACAGACTAACCAGATTTTACACACACACATCCAGATATGAGATATCAATATCTATAGATATCTATATATAGATATCTCTACCTATTTATCTATCTATACACAGATAGATAGATAGATAGATAGATAGATAGATAGATAGATAGATAGATAGATAGATATTTTGATGCATCTATAGATAGGTAGACAGACAGACAGATGTCTGAAACATCCATGTCTGGTGCTGGCATTGACAGGCACCGAGTGAAGGAAGAAATGGTTGTAGCAAAATTCAACAGAGAAGCAGAGGCACTCTGGGACTTAGCAGCCAGAAAGCATGGAAGGGATCCTAGAGAAGGCAATTACTGGGGAAGCCTGCCAATATTTCCTCCCCTCACCCTACTTTACTTTTTCCATCCCTCAAACCAAACTGGAGAAGACAAGCTGATTTTTACCAATAAGATTAATGCCTTAAACCAATAGAACAAATGAGAACATTTTTATGAGCACAAGCACCTTCAGCCAGTAACGTTCTAGGTCTTTGATTCACACGCATGACGAAGAATAGGCAGGTCCCAGTGCTGGGCTGGAACAGGGGATGAATTCATACTGAGTTACTGAAAATGTTGTTCTTGGCAAGCCAGAGCTTTGACAGCCCATTTTACTTCACTGCAAACAGCTTTATATAGTTCTCACCTTGCACTGCATGACCAAGTGGGGCTATTTCAAAACAACAGATACCCGAGTCCTTCTTCAAGTGTACAAAAATGAACCCACTCTTTCCTGAAGCTTCCTGAAAAAAACAGTTCCTAAAGGCGGAAGACCACAAACTATATCCTTAAAGTGTTTCCAACCATCCTTTCACCCTAGGAGACCATTGAAACGTTTGTAATTAAGAAAATAAAATACTAAGAACTAAGAAACTGGCTCAGTGAGTGTGGTTTCATGCTCCTTCCCTTCGGAGCATGCTGCAGAAAGACCCACAGTATTGACACAGTAGCTAATTCTGGAGACGTTGGGATTAAACTCCCTCCTTGCAGTTGCTGTGGATCTGTGAAAGGGACTTCCTAGCTGCCATTGCCAAAGGGCACGCAGCACTCCAGAGCAGGCTGTTGGACCTTGACAGAATTGGGTCCCTTCAGTCTTTCTAGCCTCCACCATCAGAAAAGCAAATAGCCCTCCCTCCCTCCTCAGACTGGGAGCATTACCGTGGCCCCTCTTCCATGGTAACAAAACAATACTTTTCATCCATAAATCTCAAAGCACTTAGCAAGCGCCATTATCTGCACTACACAACTAGGGAAGCTGAGGCACACTGAGATGAAGTGACTTGCCCAAGGTCTCTGGCAATCCACTGGCAGCGCTGGGCAGGAGAAAGTACTTAACCACAATGACCCGGGCTCCAAAGCATCCCAATACATTTATACACGGTAAGGTTTGCTAGCCAGGAGAGCTCCTGGCCTGCCCTTCCCCAGCAACCTTGAGAGTTTCTACATGATATCCTCTCTCTTTCTCTTTCTAGTTTGACAATATTTTTCAAATTAGTTGCAATTTTGAAGAGGGGAGGGAAGGGGGAGGAAGGGAAGGCCAGTCTTCAAATCAGCTTACATTTCTGCAAAAGCAAGCAGCAGAAAAATAAAAGCCTAAATTGTAGCTGAAACTGCCATGGTACTAGAAGGTAGGTTTCACACCAAATGAGAAATAAAACTGTTCCATAAAATTAATTCCTCTGACTGTCCAATAGAAGTGACAGCAAAGAAGGCCATCAGTAGCGTACATGCCATAGATAACATGCCTTTGGCTTTTTTTCTCAATAGGTTTAAATTACCATTGATAATGTCCCCTTTTGGACACTACAAATCTCTCTTTCTGGTTTTGGGATACATAGAGGAAGAACAAGATGACTGACTGTCTACTTCTGCTTAAAATCTAATGTTGCGACAGTAATCTGCTATAGACACCTCTGAAATATTAACTAAAAAAATCTCACCTTTGCTTGTCTGTATTAACACTAGAATGCCCTCCAAAGTGCTAGCAGTTTGTATCTTAAAAGGAAATAAAAGACAACCCCCCACTTTTCCAGATACCTTCTATAACAGTTATAGAGCTATCCTATTGGCCTACTGAATAGCAGGAAATACCTGACCAATTTGAACCACATGGGTTTTGAATAAACAGTGGAACAGATGAAAATGAAAGAAGTGCCCCCAAAACTTGCAAATGCTTTTCTACAGGACTCCATTACAATGAAGTAATGGAAAAACCCAGAATCACCAATGCAAAGCTGAGCTACTCTGCAGATTTAAACAAATAAAAAAAAATCTTTGGAAAATGAACACTGAATAAAAGACTTGTTGTGCTTCAGAAAGAAGCCTCTCAAATTACCAGAAATCCTATTTAAAAACCCATTAATGGAGCATGCACCTTGTAGAACTAGCACATTTTTCTTGCTGTGACCACTATCAAAAAGCAGGGAAAGCATTGGTCGTGTTCATTTTAGTAACAATGTCAGAACACGGTGTGGATTTATGGGGCCACGGTGAGATTTTCAAAAGCGCCAAGCGTCTCAGGAACTCATACCCTGAAAAAGGCCTCCAGACCTGAGCTCCAGAGACAGTTAGCAACGGATTTTCAGCATTAGTTAGGCACTTGCAGATAGATGATTACATACAATTACGTACGTGAAGGTACAGATAGGCAAGATGCTCTTAAGACTCATGCCTTTAAAAAACATTTTTGTTTTGCTTTTAAATCTCATCCTCAGCCCCCATTTAGGCACCCTGATAAATAGCCAGGCTCTAAAGCAGCCTTGCATGCTGCACACACACTGGGTGCTAACATCTCATGGAAAAACCAGCCCAAGATCCAGTATGCACTTAACCTCCGAAGAAAGCACATTCCAAGCTCCAGCAGCATAAACATGAAACAGCTACGAAGGTCCCAGGCTCTGTCATTGCCCATTTTGTGACATGACAGTCTCGTTTAAAATTTTTCCTTCTGCAGTTACAATTACTTTTCCAAGACCTAATTTCCCCCATTCCCTCTGTTTCCATAAACAACAACAGTTATTTGTCATATTCCTATACCAAGCATATCTGTGTCTTTCCTGCCTGTGGCTCTGCCTACAGCTTAAACCTATTTCAGGTGACCCAAGGTTGCCAGACAACATTTCAGTTCCCACAATAAAATAAAATATATTAACCTCCCCCCGCCAAAACAAATCCCCAGCATGTCTGTCTTTTTTTTTTTTTTCCCTCTTCTCAGGGACAATGCAGGCTCTTTATTACATCTGCTATTACAACATGCCTATAACAATGTACTCTAACAAGCAGCCCTAGGGTCAAATGTGTCCCTTGATCAATTTACTAGAGGTCCCTGGTGCTGCTCTAGGTAGACTGTGTCTGGGGCAAAAAAAACAAAACAAAACAAAAAACCCCAAAACAACCTTTATTCTTTCTGATTGCTTGAAAAAATATGCTCTCGCTGAGATATTTTCCACCCTTCTCTAGTCTTGACAGGTCAGGTAAACAGGGAGCAGATACACTGGTTGACCTATGACTGAAACCATTAAGAATCCAATATTAACAAAGACATGTAAAAAGGAGCACTCTATTTGCCAAACAGCCTAGCTGCATGTTTATGATTTGGGGGTAAGGAAGAAGGAAAGAGGCAATGGAAGGAATCCCTTGGCCCACTAAAACAGGTACAAACTTGGGTACAGTGAGAACAAAGAAAACATTCTGGACGAGCATCTACTTTTTACCGGCCTTGTTTACACTAGATTTTAACAATGCAAGTCATTACTAAAACCTCAGCAGTTTCACTATTGACGGCATGAGTGCCAGGGCCTGCCAGCAGTTTTAGCCACTGCATCATCTCATCAGGTTGGTAAAACTCTAGTTGTTTATCTGAGTTAGCTCTACAGACTTGTATCTAGTACTAGGCGATAGCTATATGTAGCGAAACTGCTTGTTGTTGTACCTGATACAATCTGGCTTGTTTCAGAAATTACTTCTGGGACATGTTTGCATTTGGGCAGCCAGGAAGGAGTTAATGCCACTGGTTAACACAGTTAAGTCAAGGCTCACTTATGCTCAATTGCATGATTCCTATTTCAGTTGCTGTGATTTAATTTCAGCTCAACCATTTTAACCACATGCTCACAACAGCATTAGTGGGAGCTGCCCTCTGAAGCCCTTTGACTTGGAGTTAGACAATAACCCAGTGTGCCTCCAGCAATTTAAAGAAGCCAGCATACTCTGGAGTGTCTGCTTCTTGGACTGATATTTGCCATGCATCAGTCCCCGTGGCTCCTGACTAATACAAGACGATTCCTATGAGCAACCCCCTTTAAAAAAAGGGCAGCTTCTTAAAGTGACCTAGAATGAAGCTGAATCAAGATTGAGCTGCACCTTACTCATAAGCATGGCTTGCTTCATTGCTCTGGCTTCCTCCACACCCTGCCCACTTGGCATGATTTGTAAGAGGATTTCGGTACAGGCAGTCACACACCTACACATGGCAAGAACTGTAAAACCTGATTCGAAAACTCATTTTTCATCTGCATGGCAGCTGGACAGGCTTCTTTTTTCAACAACCCTGCCAATGCTGCAGGTGCCAGCCCTTAATGGCTGGATGCTGCTGTAACTGCAACAATAGGGCTATGGACAGAAGTTACACATAAACTGGTTTAAGTCATCAGAAACAGAACAGAAGCTCAGTGCACATAAACCAGTTGCAAAATGGCTGAAACTGGTTTACAATAAACCTGGTTAAATGTAATACCAGACTTAACTGATCTGGGTCATACCTGTTTAGAAATTTCTGCCCCAGGCCCCTTCCTGGTTCAAGTTCACAGATTTCATAGACATTAGGGCTGGAAGGGACCTCGGAAGATCATTGAGTCCAGCCCCCCGCCCAAAGGGCAGGAAGTCAGCTGGGGTCACAGGATCTCAGCAAGATAAGCATCCAATCTGTTTTTGAAGGTGTTCAATGTAGGTGCTTGAACCACCTCC
>NW_017729001.1:19508877-19517140 GCF_001723915.1 Gavialis gangeticus
AATCCTCCTTGGAGGTTTCATAGATTCATAGATAGATTCATAGATTCATAGATTAAGGGCGGGAGAACAACAAAAAACCCCAAAAAGAGAAACGGGTGAATGCCATCCTCCATCCTTTGTAGGTTAAATCACAGTTCCCAGTATCTCAGCATGCTTTCCAGCTGGCGCCAGGGAGGGAAGGTTAAACTTCCCTTCCTCTGAGTACAGAGCTGTCCTGCCTTGCTAAAAGCTTACTGCTGGCTGCGCCTGTGGACTACAAATTCCAGAGGTACCTGGAAGCATGAAGCAGAAGCAATGAGCAACCCTGCAGAGTCCTGCTGCTGTAATCCTGGACTGCCAATCCCAGAGACCACGTGGGCAGCAAGAAGAGAAAGCAAACACACAGCCCATGCTGGCTACATGCCAGACAGCCATGCTCTGGCCTGCCCCACTGCAGGTATGTGGCTGCATTTATTGAATCACAAGTGAATGTCTGTCCAGTTGTTTCTCAGTTTAATCTTTGCAGTTTAGACTAACCTGGAAATAATGAATTGATTCAGACTCAGACTTTCTGACTGTCTGTACTTAGTGTAAGGGTTTAATAAGGGTTTGTTTGCCTTGGAGCTCCAGTCATGTACCACGACCCCCACATTGCAACACAACAAAAAGTTGGTCCCTGACTTGGGAGTTTACAGTCCTGAAATTGGGATGGGCAGCACTAGTACAGTCACAACTTCTTACAGCTCCTTCTAGCCAACCTATTAAGTTTGCACTGGCACAGAGTCGCTGATGAATGGCCAACCATGGATGCATTCAGGGCAAATTGCCATTTTAGACACAGCTCTGTTTACGTGAGGAAGCTGGGAATCTGGCTTGCCAGGTACCACAGTGCTGCAGCAGCGGTAGCACAATAAGCTGACATATCAGATCGCCAGCCCCTGTGCATGCAGGAAGCAGAGGCAGGTGGGTGATGTGGAGGTTATATAGCTTGTCTGCTATAGGAAGGAGAGCCTAAGGAACAGGGGCACTGTGCTCAGAGCTCTCTTCTATTCTTTACAGAAGTGATTCTCAAATATTTCCTGCTGGAGATCATCTCTTCTTCCTCAACCTAGCCAAGACTCCCTGCTAGGTGAATGAATATGAGAGAAGTTGTGGCTAGTTGCTGATACCTGTGGGTTGCAACTTCCAGGACAAGCACCCTCCTGGGCAAGTACGGGAGCAGCATTCAAGCATGGCCTCTTCTGAATCCATTACTCTCTAAAATCTGCTGGTTGGGGAACAAAAATCACACAGAAGGCAGGATAGATGTGCACCTTATAGACTAACTAAATAAAGACATATATAGAGCACAAGCTTTCATGAACTCAAGTTCACTTCATCAAGTGCCAAGAACAAAAACCACCCGAGAGAGCAAAACATGCAACATGCATTACAATAAAATTACCAGGTGCAAAAACAAGAACCAAAGTGACAACAACAGTTACTGCTCTACATGGGGTCTTTCCCTAGGACCTTCTCCAGTGCACTCAAGTTGTAGCCTGCAAGCCAAAGGCAACACGCTGAGAGTCCTGCCTTTTCGCCCTGCAGGAGAATCGCTGCCTGCTCTTCCCAGGCAGAGGACAACTGCAGTCAACTCCATTCCTTGAAAATTAGGTACAGTCCCTAAACTGGTGAGCTGCTTACTGCAAATCATGGCTGGGCAAAGGCTGAACCTCACCAAACCAGTCCTATTGCTTAAAACACTTGGAAAATACATTAATAAATATGCTCAGCATATATATAAAAATACAAAGAATCACAATCCACAAATCACTAGCTGGAATTTCATGTGACCATCTGGTACTCTCAGAGCCCAAGCGTGCTTGTCATTGTACGTTCATTCAGCCAGTCTTACCCACGTCTGCAAGACAGACAGAAAAACTGCTCATGACTATGCCATGATGGTGACAATGGGGAGGCTGAAATTGAGACTCAAATTGTTATTCCCCTCAGCTAGGCAGTTATGCACAAGAAACACTGCTTGTAAACACTTCTTTGTCAAACACTCAATTATAAACTGTTTTATGAGCAAATGTGAAGCAGTCACAAGGAAATCAAGAGAAGATAATCAGAAAAACATATAAAATGGCAGGCAGTCTTTAGACTATCATATCCCCCGATCAGTGCCAAGGGCGATATTGTTATGTATGGACACACGATGAAAACATGCGGTGATCTTTGTTTTAAAAGCAGGTTTCTGCTGATGTGAATCCACTTTCTGTTCCCTCCCATGGAAAAAAGAGGCTCTTAGTGTTAATTGTTAGGTGCTGTGTGGTAAATAGAGTCAAGCGTGGTTTTTATTTTTGTCCTCACGTACTGGAAAGAAAAACAAAAGTGTACAAATCAAGAGTAACCTTAAAAAAAAAAAACAGGTAGAGTGTGCAACTCACAGCTGACTGGATTCCTTAGGTTTTATTTCATCACCTCCACAGAAAGCTGGTTATGAACTGAATTTGCTTGCTATGAATGAACAAAAAGAAAAAAAAAAAGTCCCACCCAAAAGAGCACATCCTGTTTTAAAATAGTAAGTCACTGCCATTGCCTTCACAAAAGCACATCTACCTGGCAGGGTGAACTGTCTCACTCTGACATCTTGCAGACTGACAGATTTCAGCTCTAGACAGACACCTGGGACTGACAACGTAGAGCTAACAAATGTCATGGTAAATTTATAGGCAAACTGACTGACAGCCATTTGAAAGTTTCTAGGATCTATAGAAATACAAATGCATGAGTTTCAGCACCCCCACTTAAGGACTGAAATATTACAGTATCAGAAGGCTATTCATTAGAGGATAGCAATTCTACCTTCTGTGCACAGCTTCCAGGTTATACAGACACATTGGCTTGGCAGTTAAGGCTTCCCATTACAGGCAGATTTTTCTTGTCTTTCCTGCTCACACTGGGCCAGAAGAACAAAGCAAAGATTAGAGAAAACTAAATAAGACTCATGCTAGCCTTCAGCATTCATCTGCATGGGTTGCACAGTGGATCTCCTCTGTTGCTCTTCCCCCTCTCCCCCATGCTGGATCCAAAGTACAGAGGCAGAAGAAAATGAAGTTGGAAGGGAGAGTTAAAGTTGTAGGACTGGCTAAGGAACCTACCCTACATGCCAGTTTGCACCTCCCAGGCTGAGCATTAATGCCATTGGGAACTCTTAGCACCAAGCAGCTAACTTTCACACGCTTGTTTTATCTGAACCCCTGCTAGTCAATGAGAAGCAAGTGAAAAGGTGATTCTACAGAAGCCCTTGCACATAAAAGCACTTCTCAGGAGGTCATGTTTCTTCAATGCAGCATCTAGAGAAGGAAGCAGGCAAACAAACCATTAACAGCAATGGAGGTTCACATGCCTATTTCCCTGCACTGAGGACCTGAAGTGTTATCCTTGGTGGAATTTATTTATATGAATAAATTAATTTCAAAGGCTGACCTCAGAAGAACTATGAAAATCAATTTGGAATTTGCATAGCAACAAGGCTGGGTTCACATGATTGTTTCTTAGAGCACATTTCAGCTCTGAGTTACAAATACGCACATACAGGACTACCCTGAGGAGTCCCTCCACCAGCAAGTCTGCAACAGCTTTACGCCTGTCATAAACTCCCTGCTGGTTTTACTTTAGCTTTTTAAACTTCCTCTATTAGATAAAACTGCAGAGGAAATACCAAGGGTTTCATATGCTGACTTAGCCAAATAAATATTATACAGGCATTCCTTTTCTATCACTCTGACAACTACCAGTAACCTTGTTTGAAGGACCAAAGAAAAATGAGCACTTACTTTACCTAAGAGATGCCTTCAAATCAGAGATGTGCTTACTCAAGCTCTGCATATTCTCAGCAGTTCATGTAAACCATCAATCAGATAGAAGTATGAAAATTAGCTCCCTAAAGAATCAGTGCATGGAGAGAGACAGACAGGGAGGGGTGTTTGTCAGCCTGCCTGAGGCTGTACCTTGTGAGGAGAATACTACTGAATGATGGAAAACAGAATATGCTTTGATATGCTTCCACAAGAAAATGCAACGGACCTGGACAAACGTCATTAAAAAGCTTTAAACAAGAACTGGCAACCACCAAAGCTCACTTCTGCCACAGCTCATAACACATTGATTCTGACATGTTCCGACACATTTCTCGCAGAATTTCACGGAAATTGGGATTACTGGACAGGAACAAACAAGTGCAATTCCTCTGCCTATTTGGAATAACAGCTCCACGTGCTTTAGAAGAAAAGATAGTTAATGCTTTCTTAGCAGGGACTGATCTAGGGACATAACTTTAGTTTGTTCCCCAAGTTTAGATTAGAGAAGGACAGGCTGATTAATTATTACTGTGATAGATGTGATGCAGAAACCTCTCTCCTTCCTCAACTCTGCTTTCTGCACACCCTTTCACAGCATCTGATGAAATGAACTTAGGTTCATGAAAGCTTGTGCTCTAGATACATATTTTACTTAGTCTATAACAGTGCACATCTACCCAGTCTTCTGACTGACACAGCTAATTGGCCTCTCTGCACACAGACACCTAGGCAGACAATACAGCCTGCTGGTATTGATAACATTTGTTTCACAAACCAAAGAACCTAGGCCCACCTTGAATTACAGGCTACTCACACATTTCAGTGCACCACAGATAGTTTAACTGAAGTTATCTAAATAAGGGAGACAGCGAAGTGAGTTGAGTGGAAATTTCTATTTTACTCTTCCCGGCTGTCAGAACTAGAACGAAGACAGCTACGGCCACGGTGTGATTGCTCCTGAAGCTTCCTGACGGTAACACCCGCAGCACATGGGAGTTTGGTTCTGCTTGCACACGGATCAGGTAGCAACACATCGCCGCCTAAATGTACCACAGACCAACATTTAACTGCAAAGGCACTGGATTTGGTTCAATCATGGTGCTCCTTCTGCCCTTAGAGAACATACCCAAATTGACTAAGGAAAAAACCATTACCCCTCTTTTCCCATCCTTTCAGTTTGTCACAATCACTAGGCAGCATAAAAGTACTTCCCCTGTCCTCCTTCTCCCCAAACATAAATACAAGTCACATTGACAGATTTGAAGGAAAAATGTTTTAAAAAAAAGGCTGTGTATTGTGTTACCAATCAAATATGAGAGAGAGAGAGAGAGAGAGAGAGAGAGAAGCAGTTACAGCTTTCTGTAAATTACTTCATGTAATTAAATCCCCTTCTCTAAATTACAAACCATTTAGCTCCTCTTTTATAACAATGTAAGCAATGACCACCAACAACCTTTTTATGGAGTCTGATGCCGTAAAAGTAGTTAGCAATGAAATTTCCTTTATATCTCTTCATTTCAAAGAAGCCATTGTAATGAGATCCATTCACATCTACTTAGCGAGCATCACTTATGAAGGAGCATTGTTTTGTTTCCCCTTGTTCTGTGCTCCAAGGCTAGAGCTATATTTAAGCAATCCTGACCTACTGTTTGAGGTCTTCATTGATCAGCTAATGACTAGACAAAGAACTTAAAGGTGATCCATAAAGGAGTTTAAAAAAAACAAGCTTGTGCCCTTTTTCATTCTTTAGGATGTGGAAAGGAGACTTTGTGGGGGTTTTTTCCTCTCTTTCCTATTTTTTTCTTCCTCATTTTAACTTTCGAAATGTCAGAAGTGACTTCTCAGGTGTTGTTGAAGATGTCATCATGGGAGCCTCAGCAGAGAAGTTTTGGTCTGAAGAAGGGATGTTGGGATGAGGGGTGGTGAAACTATAATAAAGATACACGGTCCTCTTTCTTCAAGGAGTCCAGCTCATCAACTCGTGTCTACTCCTCCTTGTTAGCCCAGTTGTTATGCCCATACTCATCACTTTTAGAATTGCTGTGGGTGTGCAATTATCATCGTTTTGCAAATGAAGAAACAAACACAGTAATTAAGGCCTTGTCTCCGCTTGGAAATTTATTTTTTCTAAAAGCTGCTATTACTGATTGCAGTAGCATCATAGGTAGCAGTGAGAGCACCCAAGCAAACAAAGCACCGGTGGATGCTGCGTTAAACTACTGCTCTAGGAAGGGTTTGATTCCATGTTAAGTGTCATCAGCCATCTGGAGCTACGTCTATCTTGATGCTGTCATTAATGTTATTGCTAGTGGAGATGAACTGAGGACTGGAAAATTTTAGGGAAGAAAAAAATCCAACCATATAGGCAAAGTTCACTGAACTCACTGAGATCAATGTTGACATTATTTTAAGAACAGGATGGGATTTTGAGCCAAAGGCAAAGCCCAGAATAGAACACAAGCCTTGTGATCCTCAGTTCTAGGCCTTCTTTATATATATTAAAGCAGTTGCACACACATGGCCCAAATACCAGGCAGGAATCAATTTAACTGGACTATATTAGGATAGATATGGAAGAAGAAATCATCCAGAATACCTGTTACTCAGGGCAACCATAGCATACTTTAAACTTTTTTTTCCTAGACAGATTGTTTAAAGCCTGCTTTCAATTTCTGCTTCAAATTGTATTCAGAAAATGTCAAACTTTTTTTTTAAAGCTTCATAACAAGCTTTATTCAAATTATATATCAATAAAGAAGTGTTACGGGTTTGTTTTGCTTGTATACATTTTTGCTATTTTCTAATCTCAGAATCCTTGAATAATTGTACTTTCTCCTTAATTGCCCCTGAAGTTTGGCTATCATACTTTTTTCCCCCCTGCCTTTCCCTCAAGTGTCGTATTACAGAGAGCTGTTAAAGCAAAACTGCTGCATCCTGCTCAAGAGGTGGCTGCATTTCAGTGATGAATGAAATTATTCCTTGCCCATCCCACAGTTACCATGCAAACTTCAAATCACTTAAGGTCTGTAAAACATTTAGAGATGCACTGAACAAGTAAAGTACCTTTCTCTAGCTCTTTTTCTACTGTACAGTGGAGCTATTCTTTACCATGGCTTCCAAAATCTTTAAAATCCTTGGACAGGTCCTTTTAAAATAACATCACTTCTTTATAACTGCCAGGCTTGAATTGGAAAATAAACATACAATATTTATTTACAATGGATTTTTCCTCCTCCTGTTACTGCTGTGCTATGCCCACTGCTTCCCTGTACTTTGATGCAGAAAGAAGAATACCAAGTGCCTAAGCAAGACTTAAAGCAGATTTTTAAATTAGTTCCTGACAGTGCAAACAGATTGCTATTGATTGAAATGAGCCTGATTTTAGGCCTTGGATTAGCAAACCTAATGACTAAATACTGTATTGCCCATTTTGGTACTTTGTGCCGTTACTCCCCAGTGGTTTCTCAGGCAGCTGTGAATTCTCTGCACTTGCAGATTACTATGAGAGAATAAGAGAAGGCCATCTGTGTCTTCACAGTGTAACAGCTCTCAGCCTGAAATTAAGGACCTCCAGTGAAAATCCCTCCTGTAACAGGGCCCCCTGCTCTACATCCTCATTAATGGCTTTGAAGCTAATGCGAGTGCTCACATGGCTAAAGTTAAGCACGTGCTTAGAAGTGTTTTGCCGGGTCAGGGCCAGAGTACTCAGCACTGTGCAGGATCACACCCTAAGTGCTTTTTTCTTCTTCCTGGCATGCGCCAAAGGAAATCAAGGCTGCAAACTCAAACAACCACTTTGGGCATTTCCAGGCCGGCTAACTGAAGCATGAAGTCTTTCTATTGCTAATAACGAGTACCAAATTAATGGTCTAACTCTTGAACCAGTCACACATGCATATTAAAAGGGCCTCTACCAAGTAGCTGTAGGCCCAAAGTTTAGATTTTTGTACTTTCAGCAGAGCCTGTTTTTAGAAAAATTCAACGTGGACAGAGCCTGATCTCATGATTAAAAAATGAGAACAGTTTTACATTTGTTTTGTCATTTAAATGTGCTGTGAAACCAAACAACAGGATCTGCTAACAGAAAAGCTGAAACCAGCTAGAAACAAAGTGCAATTGGCCAGTCTAACATTACTGTTCAAAAGCACTGAAATGCAAACACTAGGGCTGTACGAAGCTTCGGTAGCCGATTCGGTTCGGAGGAGATTCAGCCCAATTCGGCAGCTGAACCTCTGAATCCAAATCGCGTCGGGAGACCCATTAAGAGGTTCAAATTGAATCAGAAGCCTCCAAATTGATTTGGAGAAACTCAGGGTTGATTCGGAGATTCGGCCATAGACTATACAGGGTTCCCTAGCATAAAGCAAACCCACTTCACAGGTTCCCAAGGTGGTGGGGGAGGGAGGGAGCGAGGCTGGGACTAGGGAAAGGGCTGGGGG
>NW_017729001.1:19517402-19545474 GCF_001723915.1 Gavialis gangeticus
TCATTCCTGGGACTGCACCATGCTCCGCCTGGCCCCACTCGCTCCAATTCCTGGGCTGTGCCATGCCATGATACAGGCAGCTGGCGTTGGCTGCTCCCAGGGCCACTGCAACAGGGGCTGTGGGGAATGGCAGCAAGTGGAGCCCCAGGCAGTGCGGAACATGGCGCAGCTTGTCCACTCACCCTAGCCCCCACTGCAGCAGCCCCGAGAGCAATCGGCACCAGCTGCAACGACAACCATCAGTAGGTGCGGGGGGGGAGGAAGTTGGGGCACACCTTTTGCTGTTCCACGCCCCCGGGAGGGCTGGGTCGGGCTCTTCCCGGGGGTGTGCGCCTCCGGATCTAGGCATGGCTGCTGCACGTTGATTCTTCCCAGGACTTGGAGCAGGTGCACTGGGAACAGCCAAGTGTCGCCACCACTGCCACCCCGCAGCAGCAGCCTGCTGTCAACCCACGCATAGATCTGGGGGCACGCACCCCCAGGAACAGCCCAACACAGTTCCCCAGCTCACAGCCCACTGAGGGGGCGCAGAGCAGCAAGAGACGTGCCCTGACCCCCCCCAATCCTGCACCCACTGACAGTTCTCATTGCAGCTGGTGCACCCTGTGCCGCCCAGGGCTCTGCTTGCTGCCACTCCTCCCAGCCCCTGCAGCAGCAGTCCCAAGAGCAGCCGACACCGGATGCCTGTGCCATGGCATGGCGCAGCTCAGGAGCTGGGGTGACTGGGGACAGGCGGAGACCAGGCATGGGGGGACAGGCAGAGCACGGCGCAGCCCTGGGAATGGCACCCCTCCCCCTTCCCTAATCCCAATCTCCCTCCCTCACGGCCTAGGAATGTATCCCTATCTGTTAGGGCTGTCCGAAGCTTCGGTTGCCGACTCGGCAGCTGAATCTCCAAATCCAAATCGCCCAAATTGAATCGGGACAGTGATTCGAATCACCAAATCAATCATTGCCCTCATATTGACTGAATCCAAATTGAATGCTTGCTACTTTGCACAAGCCTAGCAAACACATGCATACAAAACCAAAAGCAGCATACTAAACCAGGGCAACCCTAAAAACCCACATTAAAAGCATCAAAGGTGCAAAGCTAGTTAGCTACTTTGAATCCTTTTGCTTCTTTATAATCTGAGGTTTATGTAGTAACAGAAGTAAGATTATTTTACATTCACTGACCTTACAGTTCAGCCTCCATGCACAATGCTGGATAAAAGTAAATCATCTACACGTTATGGATCCACAACCTGTACGGTTTAGGGTTTCTTGGCTGCAAATTCTCTTAAGTGACTACTAAGCCTTTACTTAAGGATGCTGTAAAATTAAACCTCTTCAGCTCCTGTGTTACAAGCAAACCCTCTGCCTCCAGCCTTCTGGAGGCTTTAAAAAGAACAAGAAACGCACTTTTGTAAGGTTTCCTTGGAACTAAAGGGGGAGAAGAGGGTGGGAAGCTCATAACCCCTATTTTTAAAAATGAGGAGAGGGGTCAAGTATGAAAATAAGGCGTAGTGTTGGAAAAACTTTCCCCTGGGAAACATGACAGGTAGGGCACTGGTAACATAGGCTGTCTTTCATATCTAGGTTATCTGTTCAGTTCTAGCCCAGGTCAGCAGTGACTGACAGTAGTTCCCTTCTTTTGATTGCCTGGTGGTATATTTATTAATATGCAAGGGATACTTAAGTGATGAGCTCCTCAGAAAGCCTAAAACCAATGCAAGTAAACAAACATATGAAGTAAGTTGGGAGGCTTCCAACTAGCAAGAGCCATTCTGACAAAATGTATTAATTTTCAATCATGTTTAGTCATTTTGTAGAGACCAGACAGACGAGGACGTAAAAATTAGCTCCACCTTTTCTTGTGGGGGAAGGGGAAGGTATGTCAAAGTCACAGTTCAAGTTACACTGGTAAAGCATCACAGGCAGTTTGCACTTTCATGCCATACTGCATGTATTTTTGGATGGCAGCTAGTCCAATCCAGTATACATTCATTAAGGAAAAGTGCACATAAAAGTGTTTTAAGAAAACCCTCTCTGTTCTAAACAACTTATTTGTGGCTCAGCCTAATGTTAGGCAATTCGAATGGTGGGTATGGCAGGGAAGGAAGAGGTGTAAAACAGTAATCTTTATGATGAATGACTACTTGCAGTCTGGTGCTGTAATTTTGTCATTAAAGAAACATTTAAGTGGACTGTAAACATAGTCGGCACAGTATGATGGTCCCAACTTGACTGGCCCCTGTTCCTGTGGCTAGACAGCTTTTAGCAGCATCAACTCTCTGGGCTTTGTTTTTTCCAGTATGATGCAGTCGCACAAAAGATCAGCACAATTCCAGGCTGCATACCGGTGCCACTAGGTCATGAAAGCTGGAGAGAAATGTTCGTCTGGCTCAACAGCATCTGGATTAACAATGTTCAGTTGTGCACCTCTACCAGAAATGAACAAACTGGAGGGCTCTCAGAAAGCAAGTCAGAGAAGTAGAGGGATGGGTTGATAAAGAAAGAGAGAAAGAGCCAAATGTGTATAATTTAAGCAGATGACAGAGAAAGCTCAACCACTGGAACTGCCAAAGGAGGAAGAAGTCATTCAGGCAGGATACAGTGGAAAGAGCTACACTGAAAAGGAAGAAAATACAGAAGTGCAATTTTCACCTAAAGCAAGAGGGATCTTTCTGAAAGTGCCATCTCATCTCCTAGAATAACAACTTCTCAACAGGAATGATGGAAGCCTTGATGACTACCACGCGCCTTTTGCTCTGTCTAATCCATTTTTTCAACAGCCTGCAGAGGAAGGGCCCATGCTGTCAGATGGATGGGCTGTATGGCTTTAGAAAGACTTTCCATTTCTGCATTGCGATGGAGATTCCCCTTCCTGGCAGCGTTGGCTGCAGGTGGCCGTGGTTAGAGTGAGAGACTGGTGCAATGAAAACTTCATTAAAGCGTTCCTTTGGTGAGCAGCACTACCTGCTGTCAGCACCCAGAAGATGGGTGCCACCACGAAGGATTCTGGCTATGTTAAAATTGTCTGACCTTTAAATGATGCCTCCTTCCTCCAAATACCCATGGTACTCCAGTGTGACTTCATTGCCTCCACTGAGAGAGCAGCCATTGACACAGCTGTCTTAAGCCAGCATTATCCTCATCTCAAATGCAACAACACACTCTTCCCTTGTGGGAAGAAAAAAAAATAGAACAAACCCACAGTCTGTAAAGTCTTTGGATGATTTCCCTTATTTTACGTAAAAAAAATCCACAATACCCTGCATTCACCCTGTTTGGTTACTGCAACATGTAAGGGCTTTTATACCATTACCTACGTGGCTGGAGCAGTGTGCTGGAAGAGGTAGATTATTCCTCCCTGCTCTCCCCAACCCTCTACCCCGAGGTGATGGAACCACCAAATAACCATAGACAAATAGGAATTTGGACATTTTCTTTGTCAAAAGGAGTGAAGTATTAACCTAATTTCCTAAAGAAAGCAGACAACCTAGCACTCAAATCAGCTTACCACTTTGTACCTCTCTAAAAGGATTAGAAGAGTGCCATAATTATAATGCCCAATTTGATTTATGAGAGGAGGCTGCACAGAAAAGAAGACTATTCTGTAGCACTGCAGAAAGAAGGGATGAGAGAGAAAGGCTTCAAGTAGACCAGCAGAAACTTCAAAACAACTTCTCTCTCTAGGCTATTAGTACTAATCACCAAATATTGTCCAAATTAGGCAGGGGTATAATGCTAACTTGCTCCCAAACTGGAAAAGTTAACATTAAGTCCATTATTTCTAGAATGGGCTTGAACCAGAACCTTGAACAATCCTAGCTCTGGGTCTGAATTTCATAGTTGTAAGAAACTACACAAAAAAAGAAAGTAATGTTAAAGGAAAAAAGAAAAAATGATTGCGCATAAATAATTTTAAAAAAAGCTTTTGCTAATGGAGAAATAGTTTTATTTTATTTTTACACCTGAGCAAACCACAGATCACCTAATAGAGTCTGTAGTAGTTAACAGCCAGGGAGAATGTAGATGAGTATCTGCAATAAGCATTTATCTCCACTGTGTTAAATACCAGCATGAACCATAGTTAGAATACACTGAACCCTAAGCATGGCTTGCTCCAAAAGGCTAATTGTGATTTAATGGGTCACACATTGGAGATTTTGATTTATTCTCTTCGTATAACCTCCCTGCCCTCTACAGAAACTTGTTACTTCTACCTTCAGAAAAGAAGGTAGACACCATACAAACAAATAAATGAAGAAATACGACTGGTGTGGAGGTGATGCCACTGGAGCTGTGGGCAGGATCCTTGGCAGACAGACCGGCCATGCAGGCCAAGTCCTTTGTGCCTTGCCCCTCTGGCCTGGGCCGGCTCTGCTATCCACCTGCCTTGCCCAGGACTGACCTGGGCCAGCTGTGGGTGCAGCTGAAGGCAGGCATGGAGGGGCCAGCCTGGGCCATGGGGTTAGGGCCCTTCCCAGCTGGCTGCGGCTCCATGACAGCCCAACCCGGCCTAGGCATGAGAAGCCAGGAGCAATCTGGGTGCACAGCTCCTGTGGCCACAGCTCAAACCACAGCTGGCTGGGAAGAGCCCTGCCTCTGTGGCCCACCCCGAGCGAGCCCCTCCACACCTGCCCTCAGCAGCTCCCGTGGGCCGGCCTGGCTCAGCCCCAGCCCCAGCCCCAGCCCCAGCCCCGGCAGGTAGACGGTGGGGCTATGCTCTGAGCAGCCAGAGGGGCAAAAAGCTGGGCAGACCACAGCTGGGTTCCTGTGCCCGTGGAGGACAGGGGAGACAGGGAAGTGTAATTCCCCCTTCCTGCCCCCCTTTGCCTGAGGTGCTGCCCTGCCCATGCCCCCACCTCGGGGACAAAGCTGGCAAGAGCCTGCTTCCCCCCTCCCCCTCCAGGCATACCCTGGCTGCGGTCCCTGCAGGTCAGGGTGAGGGTTTAAATCCCTCCCCAGTAATATTTAGTCCTGCCAGGGCCTGGCCATATGTCGTTTCCCACCCCTCCCTCCACATGTTCCCTCTAGCCTTGCGGTTGCTGCCACAGGGAAAGGAGAGCTTACTCTAGCGTCCCCCAGCTTCTGGCCTGACCCACTGCAGGCATGAGGCTGCATTTCCGGAATCAAAAGTGAAAAGTTGATTCACTTGCAAATCGGTTCAATCTATGCAGTTTAGATTAACCTACAAAGATTGAATCAATTCAGGCTCAGGCTTTTTGAATGTCTGTACTTAGCCTTAGGGTTGTTGGTTGTAGCCATGTTGCTCTAAAGACATAGGCAAACAAGGTTTTTTGGGCAGATGTGATACCTTTTGTTAGACCAATTAAATAGTTGGAAAAATTGTTCTTTACAAGCTTTCAGGCACCAACACCCTTCTTTAGGCATAGTACAGTGGAGATTTAACTTTCCCCCAAACACTACTGCAACATAGACTCACTCTCTATGCCTGAAGAAGGGTGTTTGTGCCCAGAAGTTTGCAAAGAACAATTTTTCCAACTATTTAGTTGGTCTAATAAAACATATCACATCTGCCCAAAGAACCTCGTCTGCCTGTGAAATCCCTCAGTGACCACAAGTGCTTAAAGACCCTGGTTTTACAGTTCATATAAAAGATGGCAATTCCATCAACACACTGCTCTACGACACCACTGCAGGGCACTAATTCATTATAAACTCTGAGGAATGAGTGATATTAATTGGGTCACTAGCCTCCCTTCTTGTAGCATCTTAGATAATGGCGAGCAGACTCCAGTAACAGAGGAGTCCTGCATCCTTCTAATTTGACGAGTCTCCTTCCACCATTGTATGAGGCAGCATTTGCAAATCCTGTTTCGTTGCTCATCTATTTCTGAGCTTGGAAGGAACAAGTGCAGCAGAGAAGCAAGTAAGCCCGTCGTCGCAGTGATTTCCATTTGGCAACACGTAACAACCACTTGGGGAGGTGTACGCTTGTAGATACATGCACTACAGTGCCATGTGGATTTCAAGCTGATGAATGAGCACCAACTCCCCAACAAACCTCCCTGCTGAGTAGGAGGATGTGATAAATAGCCTGCCAGCCCCTAATGCCTGTTCCTCTTCACCTCTTTCACTCTGAACAAACACACTGGTTCAGACAAGAGCTTTTGGGGCTGTTGCCTTCATGCTTGTAGCACTTCGGCTATGACAGCTAGACCTCCACTACCAGTGCTTATTGATGCTTTACAAAGCTTTGCTAGCACAAGGGAATGATATTAGCCACAGGAAGGAAAGTTTCAACCCTTCCCCCATCCCAGTTCTTTGTCTGAAAATACTCAAATGCTCCCCTAAACCTGATTCTGTTTGTCAGGGTGCAAAGGATCTTGATCTGGGAGATGAATATTGGTATCTTGTTTGCAAACCACCAGCTACACCTTAACAACTATTTTCCTGGCTGCTACTTGGCTCAGTGATTTTCACTGGTGCCCAGTGTATCTATATAGCACATGCTACACAGTAGGACTCACTGCACCCTGTTGAAAACGCAGAACTGAAAAGTGGTTTTGCTCTTCTTAAGCAGAAAGTTTGCCTCCCTCCTGACTTTGCTTTTGCTTTCAATTTTAAGCAAACATCCCAGCACTCCAGGCTGCCCATTTGACTAGAAGTCACATAGAGGACCTAACAGTCCACAGTACATTTTGCCACAACATCTTTAACAGATTTTAGCTGTTCCAACCCAGCAGAAAAGGCAATGTTTTAGTGTCCGATATGAAGATGCAGCCACTTCGAAGTAGAAGCCTCTCTCTTACCTGTTTGGATATCTTCAAGGGAAGTTTCTTCTTCACCCTCTCTTTGCCTCGTTCTGTCTCTCTCTCTGAGCTCCCGGCATCGTTGTTGTGACCATTTTCACTTGGCTCAGCAGACACGCAGTTTTCGGATTCCCGAGGTTTCTTTCCTGGATGCCGCTCCCATTTCTCCTTTCGCTCCTGAGGCTTTAATGACATGTCCTTCTGTGGACAGGGAAGAACAGAGTAAAACCTTTAGGTTTTTTGGGGCAAGGACTCTCATTTTCGGTCTCTAGCATTATCCAAGATCCTAGCACAGTGGAGCTTTAACCTTCCTCCAGGCACTATTGCAATATACATGTTAAATAATAATAATAAAAATGCACACACGGTGCTTTCTTTTAAGGCAGAAGTTAAAATGAATAATTTAGGCAATATAAATAGTAAATTTACATTAGATTAGGATAAGCGTTCTTCAGGCTATATGGCTGGTTAATTTAGGGGGATGACGGAACTCATTCTGACAACAGGTTCACCACTGAATAATTCAGAAGCCATGATTCATAAGCACCCAAACGTATCTGCATCCCTGAAGCAAATTCTTTAAGGCTTGTTATTAACCTCCAGCTTGGATTTGGGCGCACAGGCCCTGACTTACGAAAGCACTTAGCTATTGCCTTAGGCCCTGTCCTGAAGAGGTATGTTTAAATCAGCGGGATTTGAACAAGCAATAAACATTAAGGCACTTGTATAACTGTCTTCCTGAAATCAGAATCAAAATTAATAAGTTCAAAGCACAGACATTCCAGATACTAGCATAGTTAGTAATAAAAAAATTGACTGAAAAATACTGATGCCAGATAAAAGGTTATAGTACTATCCAAGGCACCTGAAAATGGGATAAAATTAAATGCTGGAGAAAATTATGTGAAACATATATGGAAAACTGTAAGGCAAAAAATAATATACAAAAATACCTTGTTGTTGAGGCAATCTAATTCCAGCTAGTGGGCTGCCATGCCTTTTGTACAACTGCCCAAGTGTCAAGACTAAACTCTTTTCGGTCTCTACATCCCTATTAATTTTTCATGTGAGCTAACTGAATCAGATTAGGAGATGCATTAAAACTGATGCTAATCTTGCCAAAACTTGTCAGCTTCAACCAGATAAACTTTTTCTCTCCTTTTTAAAAATGCTCAGGCCATTCCTTCTGACTCATTCACAATCACAACATCAATATTCATGCTCTGTGTGAATGGCATTCACAAGAGAACCCCATTCATTTTGACATACACACACCTTCACTGTAGCAAGAGTTGCATCAGCTAGCTGCGCTCTTGAAACCCAAGGTACTACAGCAAAGAAAGAGTTGGGAATTAGGACAAAAAGCCCTGCTGACTCCACACTATTTTTTTTCTCTTTTAATTAACAGATTGGCCTCCTAAGTATGCAACACCTGTTTCCATTTCAAAATCACTCCCTGCTTTACGTGTGCTTTTCTTTTGCAGCTAGGTGATGCCCTGACATTCTAGAGAAGCATATAAAACACCTGAGCTTGAATCTGGTTCAGGATGACAAAAAAAAACAAAACAAAACTAATTTTCAATCCTTAGCTAAATCTGAAGACATTCATTACACACAGCCAGGTTAGAGCATAGTTTAAGAAAGGATTGTCTTAACAGCTGGCAGTGTCTCTAAGATGCATACATCATCTCACGACTAAAGAGCAAGCTGTCAAAAATTAGCAATGTCTCCTGGAAGTGTAGAAGAAAATGGACCAGCCTGCTGTATCTGTAAATAGTGA
The DNA here is from genome assembly GCF_001723915.1 of Gavialis gangeticus. Classification (NCBI taxonomy): domain Eukaryota; kingdom Metazoa; phylum Chordata; order Crocodylia; family Gavialidae; genus Gavialis; species Gavialis gangeticus. The sequence continues at coordinate 19,525,947 of NW_017729001.1, forward strand.
GATATTTCCCAGAAAATGGTTGTATGGCATTATTGTCTGTAAATGAAAAAAAACTAAGAAATGAATCTAGTTTGTGTGTATGGCGGGGGGGAGTGGAGTTTGATGGTAACCCTGAAGCACAGTTAGAGTGGTTGGAGAGCCTCTTAAAGAAGGTCACATCCTCCTCCTCGCTGGGATGTTGCAGAGAGAGAAATCAACATTCATAGCACTGACAATGAATTAGAAACTAGTGCCATGGAAATTACATTGCCCTGTTAATTAACTGAGGCTCAGCAAAATATTAGAAACAAAAGCCATTGAAAACTTGTCTGGTTCCAGCTTTTAGTGTGCATTTACAAGGGTATTTTCAAGTCACTAATGGTCCTAGCTTTAAATGGGAGTGAGGCCCTTAACTGCAATAAGTGCCTTTGGAAAATTTCCCTTTTAATCTCACTAGCATATTTACTGCAAATTCCTATAGGGTTCTCAAATCTTTCCCACATGCTCAAGCTGGTGCCATGTAACAGTTCTACTACAAAATCATGCAATATCTCTTGCTTGGAAATTCAGCTTTCTTCCCAGTTTTGTTTGGAGATTTGAGGTTTGTTTCATCTCAGAACTGGCACTGAAATTAATTCAGGGAATGCAGTCGCAGCTGGATCATCGCCAAGGAAATACATTTGCTTGTAGTGCCCCTTCTGCCCAAGAGTCTCAAAGCACTTCACAAACGTTAATGAATTAAGACTCCACACCCTGTGATTTAGGCTATCATCTGTATTCCACACGTACAGAAACTGAGCCCCAGACAGGTGGAGTTGCTTGCTCAGAGTCTCAAGGCAAGCCTGTGGCAATTGCTAGGCAGGAACTAAATATATCTCAGTCCCACATCCTAGCAGGACCCCTCTCTTTCTCAAGGATATTTATACGTAGCCCTGGGAAGAAATAGTGACACAAAAAAAATGATGTGGATCTCAGATCACAAGAGAGGAGCAGCTGGGCTTTGTAGTCAGGGGCTGGGGTGTGCGCCTGGTACCTACAGGGAAACGTCTAGTCTGCAACCCCTGCCTTCACTCACATTCCCTTCTCCATCTCCAAATTACCAGCCCCAAATGGAGCCAAGTCTTTTCTCCCCTACTACATAATTGTATGGCCTTCCCCTGCAGGAAGAATCTCCCAACTCTAAGCATCGCACAAGGGTTAACAATCCACAGGGAAACCTGCTGTATGAGAAGATGCAAAAGCACTGATCTTTTAGTCAAGCAAGAACGTGTGCACCTGATGTTGTCACTTTGACCTTTCTCTGACACCAAGCCTCTTAGGCTAGGGACAGAAATTACGCGTGAGCCGGTATAAGTGATCAGAAACCAATTCAAATCTGTAACACAACAGGAGTTCAGTGAACACAAAGAACTTTCAAAATGACCAAAACTGGTTTAAGATAAACCTGGAGGGATGTAGTATCAGACTTAACTGATTTAGGTTAAATCAATTTCTTAAACTTCTGTCCCAGATCCCCTCCAGATTTAAGTCAATTTACAGTCCCCCAGCATCCCAAGATGCTCTGCACCTCTCCAACAAACCCCCTCTCGCAGGGAGGGTTGGCTGGCCCTGGTGTCTGCTCCAGCTGAACAGGGAGGTGTGCTCTAGCGCCCCACGGTCTCTGGCCTGGGCCCCTGCAAGCATGGGGCTGCATTTCCCAAATGAAAAGTCAATGTCTGTTCACTGGGTTATCAGTTCAATCTACGCAGCTCAGACTAACCTACAAAGGTTGAATCAATTCAGCCTGGGGTTTTTTGACTATCTGTACTTAGCCTTAAGATACCTCTATACTGTCGCAGCATGGCCACAACATACAGAAATGCTACTCCACTTCCAGTTCGGGGAGCAACGTACAGCAGATCAGGTGTGGCACTGCAGTATCCAGCTGTCTGGCATTATGCTGGGGGTAGACTTAGCCTTACTTAAGCAGGCGTCAGGGCTCCTGGGTGACTGCTCCTCCAGAGGGAATGCGTCCCCATCTCCAGAGAGGAGTCAGCCCAACCCACTTCTCTGGGTCCCAAGCCAGGGACTCTGAATTAAATGGCAAAAAACCATTTCTCTCCATCTCCTGCCGCTGCTTCTCTGCACGGCAGTGTCTCTCTTTTTTTCCACAGCTCCTATCAACCTGCACCTCTCCCCTGGAGCAGTCTGCAGCCTCCCTTCTGCCTGGGCTGCAGTCTGTTTCCACAGCTGTTTCTAATTGGCTGCCTGGTCACAGCTGAGGGAGGTAATCGGCCCCTTTCAGCTGCAGCTGGGTAGGGAACAGAGCCTGCATCAGGCTGCCCATGCCTGGGTTGGGCTATGAAGACATCAATCCAGGCTATAGTTGAAGATGCGACTGCAGCAGGGACAAGCCTATAAGGATCTGTTGGATTTAATCTACTGGGTAATAGTCATGAAGATGCAGGGGCACAGACTTCAGCATGGACCAGCAAGTCAAGTGCAGACCCAAGATCCACAGCAGGTTTGTGTGACTGCTGCTGGAATCTGCACAGCCAGGTATGTATGTCTATTACTGCCCAAACTAGCTGGTGCATTCACACACACTCAGCAAATCACACCTCCGTACACAGCAACAATATACCTTTTGCTGCTTGGAGCCTTTCTGCCCATCTTTTGGGCCACGGGCTGTCTGTCTGCATAAGGGTTTGAGCTGCATTTGTAAATGATGCAGCAGAGTAATACTCACACACAGGCCTCATGTTTGTGATCACATCTCTTGCTCCACTTGGCCTGCAGCGAGGCGTGCCTGCCTGGCTCGGGCATGGCTAAGGGACAAGATAGAGGGCAGGTCTAGAGGGGGACTGAAATTTGGTGGCAGCAACTGGGGAAAGGGGTAACATTTGATCTGGTATTTTTGCCCTTTGCAATCCTGAGAGCAGTGCTTGGGGCATACTCCACTTCCCCCTGTGTAAGTCTAAACACAGACTGCCTGAGCATATGTGCTTTCATTTAGTGTATCCTTGTCACAATTAAATCACGAAAGCAGAAAATACGGCACCAGCAGATTTTTGCGTAGTCGCCTCCACGCGCTGTTTGATCAGGAGAGAACAATCAGCCCTAGAGGATCTTGGCTTAAACTCTCATCCCCAGCTTCCTACTGGCCAGTTATCGCTGCATGTTTGCTCAACCCAGGCTCAAATTCTCTCTTAATCCTTTGAGTTTACACAGCTCTTTAAGATTTCAGAGCCTGCAATCAGGGGTGGGAATGAGGGCTGAAAATATCATTTGCACTGAGAGGACTCTTGTGAAGTCTGTGACAGAGTGCAAAGCAGCACAATGGGAAAAAAAGCCTGAAACCTGCTGGTGAGGTGCACAGTAATGTGTGCTGAAGTGGCTTCACATTCTGGTCAACACTTACAATGATTTACTTTCGTGAGTGGCAAACCAGATGACAAATGAAGTCTGTCCTGATTCCAAGGTAGGTGGGTGGTGGCTACAAGTCTAAAAAGCAAAGTTACTTTCCATTATTGTTACCAGTTACTTTATATGATTGTCTAAACCCTTCTCTCCCCTGTGCCTCAAGTCTCTAAGAGATGAGGCTAGCTGGTTTCTTAAATGGGAAGCGTTCCTATCCATCACGCTTCATCCATCCATCTCTGTCACAGGACGGAGTTGCTATCGTGAAGTGTCATCTGAGAAATGCAGAAACCCTGGCTTCAGCTCTCAGACTTGAGGGGTCACTCAACAGAAATACGAAAACCGCTCTCTCATACATCCAAGTCTGCTTGTATCTCTATAGCGTGCTCTCACAACCCTGACCAGGGAGCCACGGAACAACCTCGGGACCCAGGCTATGTGCAGTCTCCATTATTATTGCACGATTAGTAGACTGGCCCATTGGGTTCACTTTTGAACAGTCCTGGGAGAATTACTGGCCCACAGAAATGGACTGAATCTCAGTTACTTTATGGCTCCCACTGGTATAGTATTTAAGCACCGTATAACAGTACACACCACCTCCAACTCATTATTGTTCTGACTCAGTATTTTATGAATTTTCTAAAGTAGACAGCTCTTTACATTTGCCTAGGAGACACAGCCCCTCTAGTCCATTCATTTGCATAATAATGATGTATAGGAGATATTCCTGTTAATGGATACTGGTAGAAATGGAAGGATATTACTTAGCTGATTTTCACAAGGATCCGAAAACAAAGTGAACTTTGGGGGAGGCATTTCAAGAAAGGACCACTGGCAGACAGAGCAGGAGAAGCTGTATCAAGAATACAGGTGAGCATTAGAAGACCTGAAGCCAATAGACAGAGAAGTTGAAGGGAGTAACAAGTACAGAGCCTGGCGAGAAACACAAGGTGGAGGGGAGGAGGAGACAAGTAAAGGAGAGACTTAAGCTAGCATGAGACTATACAGGGCCATCAAGGCGTAGACAATGAGCTTAAATATAGTGTGGTGAAAACCAAAAACCCAAGAAGGGATTAAAGCAAGCAGCAACATGCTGAAAGCAGTAGGGGAGGAAGAGGATTTTGTAAGCCCTGCTCCACGTATGCTGCAGGGGTAGAGAGCACTCATGTAGGGAGGTCACCGAGGAGGATACAGTAAATCAAGGTCTGCCCCAGGCACAGTGTTTTATGAACAGCAACAGCTCATCTGGCAGGAGGCCAGCTCAGCAAGCAGGACCCGGCTCCCTAAGTTTCAGAACTGTGTTGGGACAATTTGGGAAGCAGGCTGCTGGCATCTCAGCCAGGACGCTGCCATGTGCGGGGAGGTGGAAGTTCTCACTTCCCCTTTCATGTCACACGCAGTTGTTTGTTTTACTTTCCCACCCTCTCTTCTCCCCTACTGGGAACTTGACTGAAAGCCGAAATCAAATCGCTCAGCCTTTCAGAAGGTAGCTCAAAATGTAAAGAGTAGCCGCCTGGGTTTGAAAAGGCTCTCTCTGACCCTAGATTCAGGCAATGAAATCAGTTTCAATTTAAATGATTGCAAGTGAAATCCTTGCTTGTTTAAACTATCCTGCCTTATGAGATGACATATTCCAGACTGGTTCAGGTCTTACTTTTTTAAATGCATGACATTTACTCTGACCCTGTCAAATGTCTGGCTCAGGAATAAGATGGCTGCCTGATAAACAGACAACCTTGGAAAGGTTAAGATGTTTGAAGCTGCCAGTGGCTTTGCAGGTTTACAATACATGCATTACCTTAAAAATAAAAACAGACAAAAGCAAGGTACTCCACATAATCAAAAGTCACATTTATTATCAGAGACCGGGTTCCTTTTCACCCATGGGAAGCTGAAGAGCAAGCTGCAATGCTATCTACTAAATGACCAGACATGTTTTCTAAAAATTAACCTTTTTGCTACTGACACATTGAAAAACAATGCAGCATCTCTGAAGGCTTTTAGGTAAATGCTTCCTTCATTAAAGGACACATTTGTAAGATACATAGCTAAAATGTATGATATAAAGATTTAGTTTAATATGATTTATAATTGGCTTGAACCAACAGATATGATCAATAACTGGCTTCATTCAATTCCAGTTATTCTACCAGATGAACAGCACTGCGATAGTCAAATACCTACATTTAATGCAACTTCCTTTTTTTGCTTTCTTCCTTCTCCTCCGCCTAAGAATAAGCCCACAGCTCACGCTAACCAGGAGAACAATTCTAAAAGTATAGTACAATGCAGAATATCAAATACCGCTCTAGCTACTGTACGTAATGTAAAAACTTAACAAGGGCCCTATAATTTATACTTGTGGGTGTGGGCATGTGGGATTTTGCCCATGTTTTGCCCCAAATATTCCAGGAATAATGTACTGCTGAAATGGATGAAGAGCCCACCCCTTCCTATGATATTCTGCAGGTCCTACAGGAAGTAAATTTCTTGTAGTATATGGTTCTGTTTGTTTTTTTCCACCTGAGACTGTGAATTCCCTTGCAGGATTTCAGAGTCTGAGTGCCTTACTGCAGAGAATTGCATGTCTTCCCCGCTACCTACTGACAGGCATACTGTACAGCTATTAAAACTCCCACAGGTACTTGCTGTCCATCAGAAAGGAAATGATCCCATTTTAAGCCATCAGTACTTCCTCCAGTGATGGCAGTAAATGCCCAACGAGTGCTCACAGAATTACTGTCAGCGGAAAGCGTGTCAGAGAGCAAGGGAGCTTAAATGATTGAAGGGAAGCTGGGGCACCATTTTCAGGTAGATGAAATGAAGCATATTGTGAGACCAACCTGCCCAGCTTTTACAGTCTATAAGAGAGCTCAAAGAAGTCTCCATTTACCAGGCACCACAAGGCCCTCCTGCCCGGCTTTCACAACAGGTACAAATGTGTTTGGGTTGCAGATGCTTTAGACAGCAATACAAGATCAGCCTGCATGGTTTATATAGGCTATAAAGGACCTAGAAAGGTACGACTGTCTGACCACCTACTTCAGTTCATTTCAGCCACAGTTTAATATGAATTCAAGAGGGATGGGTTATTCTTCTTGTCAATGTATACAGGAAAAACACCAATGTAGCAGCCTTACAAGGTCAGTTCCCAAGGGAAAGGCAGCAGCGGTGCAGGCCTCTCTCATGCTTCTCGGCAATTATGGCTCCAGCCTGTCACGCTGAGAATGCCATCAGCAAAAAGAAGGCGGTTCATTTGCCACTGTCCATTCGTTTGTTGGCAAGGGTGGTAAGATGTGCCAATTTTGTGCATAGTTTTCTCTGCTAAGAACTGGATGCAAGTCACCAACTCTTGCCACCCAAGTTATTTTCTTGCACCCTCACCCTAGATGCATGACACTACACATCCTGTTATCAACATCTCAACTAATATCCATGTCTCTCCTCTGTAATTATGTGTCCACTCCCTATAGTATTACTTTGGGTTCTTCTGTGTCCTCCATTAAAGGAGCTCTCAGCATTGTACAGTTTTATAAGCTACAGCGGAAGCATTGCAACACTCAGGTGCGTTTTCAGTTTACAGCCAAGGGATTCAGTCCCCAAGATGTAAAACTGACACACAGCAAGTCAGAGCAATAGCAGAACTCTAGAATCGCACTGGCCTATGCTTTGACAATATAAAGATATAGGGATTATTAAGAAGGGAATTGTAAACCAAACTGAAAGTATCATCCTGCCCCTTTATAAATCCATGGTGCATCCACCTCTTCACTAGTGTGCCCAGCTCTGGTTCCCACACCTCAGAAAGGATATAGAAGAACTAGAGAAGGGAGAAAGAATAGCAACAAAGATGATTAGTGGTACAGAGGGGCTTCCATATGAGAAGAGACTAAAGAGGCCTATTTGGTTTAGAAGAGACACTTGACAGAGGAACACGATATGGGTTTACAAAATACTAAATGGCCAAAAGAAAGGAAATAGAGATTTATTATTTACTGTCTCACAATACAAAAACTAGGGTCACACAATGAAGCCAATAGGTAGTAAGTTTAAAACCAACAAAAGGACGTTCTTTTTCACACAGCGGGTAATTCAAGTGTGAAACTCACTGCCACCAGATGTTGTGAAAGCTGACAATTTAGCCAGATTCAAAAAAGGGGTTGGACAAATTCTTGGATAAAAAGGGTATCAGTAGCTATTGAGCACAGGACTTGGGGATTCAGCCCCTGAGTCAGAACTTCCTAGACCTTAAATACTGGAAGCTGCAAATGAGAAAAACTGGGAAAAACCAGATGGACCTATGGTGTGAGCCAGGAAATGGCAATTCTTGTATCATCACTGATTTGCAAAAGTCATACATTTGACAGCTTGGGAGTCAGGAAGTCACTTAAGGCTCATCAACACAGAGGCACTCAGAAAAGTTAATATAAATGAACTCTGAACTCTTAACCATTTAGAAACTAGGACCCTAGCTGCAGTGCTCTCTGTGCTGGACTTAGCACAGGAAAAGTTGCAGCATTTATAGAATTAAAAGACATGAAATTCAATATTATTAAAAACAGAGTCTACTGAAGTAGTTTTTAAGTTCAGCTGCTATGAAGTAGTTTTTAAGTTCAGCTGCTATAAGACCGAGTCTGTATATTAAAAAAAAAACGTACTAAGCAATTTGTCCTCTGGCAATTTTTTTTTTTTTTGGCTGGAAAACAGGAAAAACTTTAGGATTGGTCCAGTGACAAGAAATATGTAATCCATCTGCAAAAAGCAGCTGTCCAAGGCACTTTGCTCTTCCATCCACCCGAAACCTCAGGGAACTCGAGGCTTCTGCTTCAATAGAGAAATAAGAGTCAGGGTGCTAACAAGTGACATAGCATTTAGTGAGAACTGGTATAACTGTTATCCTTTTACTATCCAATGATCTCCCTTCCACAGCAGTGCAAAATAAGGAATGGAAGGTAAGACGTAATCAGAATGTCTTCTCCATAGGAATTCACAATGGGATAAATAGCGCCCTGGAGTAACTTCCAAATTGTGCTTTACCGAAGAGCAAACTCTGCAGCTCTAAACTGATTTTTTCGAGACTGATACCATCTCTGTGAAGCCTAATAGGCATTTTGCTTAGTACTGTGGAATGGTATTGGGCAGATATATCTCCACCCCTTCTCTTCTTAAAACTTCAAGGTGATGCCCTTATTCTCAAGAACTGTGGTCCTTTCCAGGGCACACTATTGAGTAAGGGTCTTCCATAACAGTGGTCTAAAACCATCACCTTTTCAACCAGTGTGAGGGTTTTCCCAAACTGAGTATCTTGCAGTGGGATAGATGTGGGTGCAATAAATACGTAACTAGCTGGGAAGAATAAATAATATTTTCCCCAGTGCTACCTAGAGAGCCATATAACCTAAAAGACAGTGCCAAGCATCCTCATAGTCATGTCAGTAGTCATTCATTCATATCCCAACCAATTCTGGTAACAGGAAAAATATGCCAGTATAGTCAGTTATTTTAATGTATTTTATGTTATAATACATCTTCACTCAGAAAGCAAAGGTCATTAATAGATTTTCACATGTTTACAGACAGCAGCAATTTCAAGCTCTGTAATTTTGAAATTGCATGTCAGTCTCCCAACTTCCAGCTGTTATCTCAACATTAGGTAATGAGCACAAAGCAAAGGTTATACCATCAGTTGAACCAGCTTATGTACTGCATCCAGAAAGACAAATCATTTATTAAATTCTAATTACCCATATATTATATCTACATCTTATATTAGAACACCACAGCAAATTCTTGGTTTATGAAGAGACTGGCAGCCAGAAAGAGCAACAGTGAAGGTATTCTTGCTAATGTGGCAAAACAGCGTGTAGTTGGGTTTCCTCCTCATCTTCTCAAATCACTGCTGATTTACGACGGTATCTCAAAAACATAACCGCATCTTGTTACCACCACACCAGCTGGTGCACATATAGCTTTCAGCCCCAATTGTGTTCAAGTACTTTACAGATGCCTAGCATATAGACATTAATGTCTACTTAAAATAATTGTCTTTGATCAGAGAATTAAAGTGTTTGGGGACTATCCAATGTGCCATCTGAACATGTTCCAGTTCAAATGCTTCAGATAGAACTGATGCAATGTTAAGGATTCCCACTGAAGCCTATGGGTTTCTTCAGAAAAGAGCATGAAGCTCTCAGTTAAGTTTTCACAGGATGTTAGGTGAGTTTCTACAGATTTCCACAGATTTTAAGGCAAGATGAAACTATTGTGACCATCTCCTTTGACTCTCCTGTGCGATATAAGCTAAGAAACATCAACTGGTGTGGGTTTGGTTAGGGAAGATTTGGAAAGCATTCCAGCCAAAGTGTAGCACTCAAACCAAACCAAAAACCTCTTGGCCCTTTTTATTCCCAGATTCCCTTTTTCATCCCTAGTCCTGGGTGGTGCTGAAAGCCAAAAATACCAGTTTATTCTGTTTCGACTCCAACTCTCAATGTACAGCTTCCACAGGTGTTGGAAAAGCCCAGCCCCAAACACTGGCTTTGAAGTAGGATGGACCAGCGCCATCCTTCCATAGAAGTGCTGTCTCCTGCAGTGACAACAGTCTCATCCTTGCAGCGTAATGCCTCCCTAATCTCTACTACTTCCTTTGCCAGCAATGAATTTCACACTGGGAAATCCCATGCTTTGGCATTAAACAATTCCAGCTGTGATTTTCAAACACGTCCAAAACAGTGAGGCCCCCAAATACCATCAAATATCAAAAGGGACCTCTTTGGTTTCCTTCCATTCCCTGTTCCTCTCTTTTCAGGGTACAAGTGAAAACGAACAAGCACAGATCAAGTGTGAAGCTATGGGGATGACAGACTTCTACAGGACTGACAAATGACACCCGCCAACCCTACCCTAGCTGCTTGGGCCTGTCTGTTTATAGTGCCTCACAGTGAGAACTAATCAATCAGTATTTTCATTCATGTTCTTGATGGGACTTAAATGAGTGCCCTCAGACAGTTAGCTTCACCAGTCACTAAGGAACGAGCAACAGACAAACACCCCAGCAGGACTGGAGACAATTAAGACTCTGGAGTAAACAACAATGACAGAGGGGGGAAAGAAAGGAAAGCTCTAGAGGGAGGAACATGTGCAGAATCAAAATGATGTGATTCACTATCCAAGCATGTAAAATAAGGCCTCGGGCAGGCGTAGCTGACAGCACAATAACTGATTGTGGAGAAAGACATCAGTGGAGCAGGTGCAATCAATCACTCCATCCTGCAGTCCCTCCAAATCCAGAGTGAACGGTGCAATTCTTCTTCTGCTCTGCTGCCCACTTTCCACAACAGAGGAGGGGGGCGAGGGGGGAGGGAAGGACTATTTGGGCACGGACACTCAACAGGGGCAATTTAATGCTTTCTTCACCCCTGCCACCTCCTCCTGCACTACTTAGCATAATTATTTCCTCTCTCTGCATTGTTTTCAGACCCATCAGAAGGGTTAGCTTTGCTGGTCCACACTCACAACCCCACCACCAGAAAACTGACTGCCATGTTTGTTAAAACCATTTTTGTTGCTTTGTGCCCATAACTCCTCAACAGAGAGAGGCAGGAGTTAGAACATGGAGCTCTCCAGCCCCACCAAGGCAAACTCCCCCAAGACAATGGAGGAAGCAAGTGCCTTGGGAGGATATCAGGTATCCAGGTTGTAGCCGTATTGGTCTAGAGGCAAAAGGACTCAGAATTTGTGGTTGTTTTTGCAGACATTTTTTGTAAACATCTAGTTGGTCTAACAAAAAAAAGATATCACCTCTGCCATGAGTTTTGATCCCTTTGGGAGCATCTCATGTTTCATTTGCTGGAATGGATATGTAACCCAGGGTGGCGACTATAACGGTTCAGTGAGAAGAAAAGCAGGTCAGGCAGAGAAATTGGAGGCCAGACTCCACCAAGGATGCAATTCTCTTCTAAGTAGCAGCACCACAGCTGACTGCACCACAGATGACTGCTTACTCATGCCAATAACTAGTACTAGCAAAACCAGGCTTAACATAAAGCCACCTAGTAACTGCGGATGCTATACGAACATGAGCACAAGAGAATAAGTAACTTGTGGACGCTAATCCTCATTCTGACACGGATTTGCTGTATGACCACATACAAGATATACAGCTCCAGCGTCTGCATTGCGCACAACAGCTCTGCTGTGTTGCGATGCAAGGACGAGGAGCGCTATGAAGTGCTGTTTATTAACTGAGCTCTTACCCTGCCTCTATTATGGTGCTCATTTCTAAGCCTTTTTTGCCCCTCCTTTAACATGGCACTTCATATCCAGGCAAAGCAGTGCAATATCATCATGCCGGGTACAGCCGATGCCTAAATTTGCCTCCCCCACCAGGTGGTGGAGGAGGTGCAATGTAAGTGGCACAGCAAGCGTCCTCTTTCCAATCTCCATCTCAGGAGCCTGTTGCTAAGCAACTAAGTGACTCATGTATCTACTGTGTATTCCCTTCTCCACCAGCCCAGAGAACAGGTTCCAGTATATTTCCAGACACGGCTCCCCCAAAGGGCAGCACTTGTATTTCGTGGGTCTTCCTAAGCAATTTTACGTACAGATTATCCCCTGCCAAACAGCTCCAGGAGCTGCATGGAGGGAAAGATAGTAAATAAAAGATGATATTGAGAATAAAAATTCTTACAAACAAATAGAAGGGGAGAAAGGCAACACATTCCTATACCCAGCCAAGAATACAAAGGGGAAAAAACAAACAAACAAACAAAAAAGCTTATCTTGGAAAAAAGAGAAGTTTCCAGGTGTTTGAAAGGACAGAAGGAAAGAGGGTGATTTATCAAGTGGAAGCCAGCCCCATCCCCTCAAGCGCAAATACCACCCTCTGTGATGAAGCACAAAATAAAGGTCTTTTCTAACAGTGCCGGCTCCGACTGCCAGTGAAAAGGCTTTAAAACCCATCAAGGCCAACTTAAACATCAATCCACCCTTCACAGGCAGCCAATTTGGAGAATGCAGGGCCAAGTTAATAAACCTGTGTCTAAAGGCATTTCTCTCTCCATCTCACTCGCTAATAGATTTCCCATCCACACAGTAATCTGTTATTCATATAGATGAAGAGCTCTGTGACTTTTCAATTTTGTTAGGAAAAGCTTTCTTCCAGCCAAAATGGAAAAAAAAAAGGCTGGGAGCGAAGGGGAGGGAAGGCAGGGAAAGACCTTCTATAATTAATAAGTAATAATACTACACTTAGCTCTCACGTGTGTTGCATCAGCAAAACTCAAAGTGCTTAGAAAGGAGATCTCTATGTGACTGATGGGGAACCTGTAGCACCAAAAGGTGAAGTGACCCTTTGCCCAAGGATAACCCAAAACTATTGGCAGAACTAGGAACAAAATCCATGCGTCTTGAGCACCAGCTTCACGTTCTTTCTATTAGAGGATACTGGCTAGGTCAGGTAGGTACTCTTTTTCCTGATCGCAGAAAAAAAGCATTTAATGTCTTGCTGGAGATGTAAGGTTTTCTAAAGTTTCTGCCAGATAAAACACAGGGCATCAGCTGCAAAGAGAGCAGGTGGAGTTTGTCTAATTTCATCTTTACATCCTTTGCAAAATCCCAGCCCCAATCATCATCATGATAGTGAAGACCACAGGATCAATCTATAAATTCAAACTAGTCATTACTAAGAAAGCAAGAACTGGCAGCTCTTACTGGCTTCTGCATTCTCACACATATCCTGGCCTTCCCAACATGCTACTTTGGATGTCACTCTAATCCCGCACCATCTGGCCAGCGTGTGTGGTGCACACAGAGAGGGAAAGGCACACTGGATGACAGCTAAATGACATATCAACACAGTAACATGGACCCAGTGCCGGAGTGCAAAGTTGGACAAGTGTTTGGGAAACATGAAGCCAGTTAAGTACTCCAGGGGTGAATCTTCTTGCATATGTGAACTCTATGTAAACATTTGCTTTGTTTGTAGAAACCATTAGTAATGCTTCAAAGATATATGAACTGTTCTTCTGAAGCGCAGATTCAAAGTGTGTGGGGTATCGCATTGCCTTTCCAACCCAACAGCTAAATCTTGATCTCAAAAGCATAGATTTTTCTACCTCTGCTTTTGTATTTGTTCTTCCATGTCCCACCTCAGGCATCACAGCACAGTCAAAACCAATATGTTACTTTGGGACTTGCATCGTTCCCTGCTCCCTGACAGAGATCCTTAAAACTTCACTTCCCTACTGCTGCAGAGATCATTCCTTGCTTCACTCCAGCTATTTCTAAAATAACTTTTTCAAGCAATCTACTGAGGAGGGAAGCACAGGTGCACTGACAGCAGCATGACAGGCAATCTCTGCCTCAAGGAACAAAAGTTCTCCAATTCTCTGCTCACCTATAGTGGCTTCATGTTGCAGTAACTCCACTGACAAACAGCATCACCTCTGAAAGGAGGCAGAAAAGGAAAATAAAAACCAAGAATTTTGCTTCTGCCGCCCCAAGAAGTGGGAATTCCCCAAACAACACAGCACCTTGCAAGGGATCCAACATAAGAGCCTACTCAGCCAAAAGAAAAAAAAAAACAACAGAAAAAACCCCAACCAACCATGCACCAGCTAGATCCACACACCAGCTCTGTGCAGGGTGCAAAACCACTCTACAGAACAAGGAATTTTGTTTATGCCTTTGGAGGTGCAAAGTAGCACATTAGGACGACCAGAGCTGACTGGAAAATGTCCCCAAGATTAAAAAAAAATTCCTGCAACCCAATATCCCTGTCAGAGCCTTTTAAAATATGTTAAAGTAGTTTCTGGGCTAGCCCAGGTCTTCCTTTGGATGTTGGGCTCACAATCCAAGTTTTCTTTTATTAAAAATGTTTCTTTATCTATGTAATGCTGCTGTGTGGAAGATGAAACACAGGGAAAAAGTCAGGGGAACAGTGAAAGAGGTGTCACACAAGGTATAGTCAAATGTGCAACATTAAACTGAAAGAGAGGCCATTTCCTCACCCCTCTCCGACCCCTGTACAGCAGTCACGCTCAGCCAGATCCACGGGCAGGATCTTGTGCTCAGGGTTGGTCCACAGGCCTGACCCCACATGCAGGACTGGTGCCCAGAGTCAGCCAACATGCTGATGTTACCCTGCACACCCCACCCAGCTCTGGGGCAACTATGGGGCTCCCCATGGGCCTGAAAATATGGCAGAGGAAGAGCGGTGGAACATTAAATGCTACGACTCTGGGAGCGATTAATGCTGCTACCACTCCCCTGACACCAAGTTTCTGGACCCATAGGGAGCCCCACAGGCTGGATGTCAGGGCGCCACAGGCCAGATCCGGTTCATGGACTGGAGATTGAGCACCACTAAGTTACAACGATCAGAGGAGTTACTGACAAGTTGACTGTCTTTTCACAATGCGCCCAGAGGGGAAAACTCATCCTCTCAAGGGCCACAAACCCCCAGTTATCAATCAAGGCACTTATTTAAAAACACGGGCCACATATCAAGCTCGTCTCCCAGCCTTCTTCTCTGCAGAGGCAGCCAACAGTGTTATGCTGTGTTCTCTCTGATTTTACTTCTTAGCTGACTTTATGATGCATTACCTGCAATGTTTTCTTTTAAAACCACAGAATATTTTCTTCCAACTCATAAATTCTTAACTCGGCAAAGCAGAAGGAGACTTTCTCCAGAGCAAAGCAGGAACAGCGACAAAGAGGTTCAAATTAATGAGAAGCCTTGACAATGAAGGAGAACAGAAAATACAGGAGCTGTGGAAGATTAAAATGTCATCTCTGTTTAGAGCTAACTATCTTTCTGCCATCCCTGTACATCTTATGAAATTTATTGAGCTTTTCACAGCAGATGCTGTTATGAGGCTCTTTTACCCTGATCCTCAACTCCTTTATGAACTCATCATGAAAATCTCATTCACAATATGTTTGAACTTTTGAAGTTCCTCTGCTACCAAAAAGTAACTTTCTATAGCGGATTAGTGATGTTTTCTTTCAATTATGGAGCGATTAGAGGAGGCATGTTACAAAGGCAAACAAAAACAACCAGAGATTAGTTTGGGCATTTTTAAATGGCTCAGGTGCACAACGTAAAACAACAACTTACGGTGCTATAGTTATTTTTAAATAAGCAAGGGTAGCTAACACTTGTGGCTGCATCAAACCAATAACCAGCTCTTAAAATAGGATATCTGTTGTCTACTCAACAGATTGCAGTAGGAGTGAGGTATCAGGAGACCTGGGGTCCATTCCCAGCCAGGCCTTGCTCACTTATCTTTTTCAGTGTTTCTGCTTCGGCATCTTTAAGATAGGCTAGTACTTAAGTGCCTTTGGAGAGTGCCTTACTATGAGCACTTAATAAAATCCTAGCGTTTAGATACTGTTTTCCATCCAGAGAGATCCGAGTACTTAACAAAGCAGCTTAGGATCCTTTTCCCCAATGTGCCAGTGAAGACGCTGGAGGTGAATGCCTTACCTGAGAATATCTCCACAGCACAAAAGCTACTCCCTTCAGCACCCCACAGCAAAGTACTCCCTTTGCAGAGTATCATGCCACTTCCAGTAGCTTTGCCTTGCACAGAATCCTAGAAAATGAGGGTGGGAAGGGACCTCAGGGGGTCATCTAGTCCAACCTCTTGCTCAAAGCAGGACCAGCCCCAACTAGATCATCCCAGTCAAGGCTCTGTCTAGCCAGGTCTTAAAAACCTCCAAGGATGGAGCTTCCACCACTTCCCTGTTTAGCCTGTTCCAGTGTTTTCTACCCTCCTAGCGAGCAAGTTTTTCCTAATATCTAACCTAAACTTCCCTTGCTGCAACTTGAGACCATTGCTCCTTGTTCTGTCATCTGCCATCACTGAAAACAGTTCAGCTCCATCCTCTTTTGAAATCTCATTGAGGTAGTTGAAAACCGCTATTAAATCCCTCCTCAATCTTCTCTTCTCCAAACTAAATAAGCCCAGTTCCCTCGGCCTCTCCTCATAAGCCATGTCCCTCAGCCCCTTCAACATTTTCGTTGCCCTCCACTGGACTCTCTCCAACTTGTCCACATCCTTTCTATAATGGGGTCCCAAAACTAGACACAGAACTCCAGATGTCACCTCACCAGTGCCAAATAGAGGGGAAGAATCACTTTCCTACATCTGCTGGCAATGCCCCTCCTAATGCAGCCCAATATGCCTTTAGCCTTCACAGCAAGGGCACGCTGTTAGCTCATATTCAGCTTACTGTCCCCTGCAACCCCTGGTCCTCTCCTGGTGAGCTGTTGCTTAGCCAGTTGGCCCCCAGACTGTCTCAGTGCCTGGGATTGTTCTGTCCTAAGTGCAAGCCTTTGCATTTCTCTTTACTGAACCTCATGAGCTTTCTTTTGGTCCAATCCTGCAATTCGTGAAGGTCTCTCTGAATCTTAGCTGTACCCTCCAGTCTATCTATTACTCCCCACAGCTTGGTGTCACCTGCAAACTTGCTGAGGGTGTGCTCCAACCCATCTTCCAGATCACTGATGAAGATATTGAACAAAACTGGCCCCAGCACTGACCCCTCCGGCACTCCACTCAATACTGGCTGCCAACCAGACCTCGAGCCATTGATTACTACCCTCTGAGCCCAACAATCCCGCCAGTTGTCTATCCACCTTGCAGCCCATTCTTCCCTACCCAGCTCCCATACTTACTTATTCCTGATCTAATCTGACTTCATGGTACTTTATGGTATCGCAAGTTTGACACGTGAAAGAAAAACAAGTCGCACAAGCAAGAAAGTGGACAATTAGCAAAGTAATCTTAATCTAAGCCCTTATCTACCTTGCGACAGCACTGCCAGCAGAACTGCCTTGGCCAGGAGTGGGGAAAGATCATAGAAAATCCCCAGTGTGGAAGCAGATCTGCAAGCAGACGGCAGCTTCTGCCAACAGAGCTCCTCTTGTGCTGGGAAGCTGGTGTAGCACAGGCAGCAGAAAAACCTTCCATCAGTGGAGCTCAGTTCATGCCAAAGGAATCATCCTAATGCAACAGCCTCGAACTACAGAAACAATAGTTCTTGCAATATAGACCTCGCCTTAGCTGGCTGGCAAGGATGTGACAGAGAGGGAGGCAGGAGGCCAGGGTTCCAGTTCCAGCTGTTCCACTGACCTTGGGCAAGTCTCATTGCCTCTTTTCCTTCCTTCCCACGTCTAGTTACATTGTAAAATCTTTGGACTATCTTGGCATCTGCTTGCAAAACACACAGCACAATGAAGTGCTGGTCCATGTGTGGGACTCCTCAGTGTTACCACAGCAGAAAGAATAAGACAGAGTCTCCGAACCTCACGTATATCATGTTACATAATGAAACAACCAAGAGATGCACCTTTTATAGATTTAGGAAGGGGACGTGCTTGCATATAGTTTCCTTCAGAGTTAAAGAGTAATGCATGATGTAATCAGAGAGAAAGTGTGGAGGAACTTTATAATCTGGTTTGAATTGATCTTTGTCAAATTAACTTTCCATCCACTAGCATAGGTTTCTCCATTCTTGCTGTTGGTAGCCAACCTCCAAGTGAAAAGCAGTGCCTGCCCTCAATTTTTGTACAACCACATTGGTAGAAAAACTGCACGGAGCCGAAAATCTGTTCAACCTGCTAGAGCAGCATATACAGATTCCTTCCATCTGGCCAGTCAAACTACTCCCCACCCCCTTCAATTCATCAAACCTTATCAAACATCGGTTTTCCACAAAGCTAAAACTATGTAAATTGGCTATAAGTAATCTTAAGCCTTCGGTAACAATGAGATGCTAACTCCCAGGCTCTCTTTTCTCTTAAATGAGTTACGGCTTTATACAGACATTCAGGCTGCTTACACAAGTACAGTTTCCATGCGATTGGGCCCCTGAAAGTGCTGTGCAGCCGTGTCGTAACACATGTGCACGGCTGCAGAGTGCTTTTAAAATGGCCGATCACATGAAAAATTAACCCTCCTCAAATGAGATATTAGATGAAGGCTCTCTAAAGCAGAACGCCTTAGGGAATTTGTATTCATGCTGTGTGGGGCTGCACTGGTGCTCCTGCCAGGGAGCAAGGGAGCCCCAGCTCAGCCCTGCCCCCAGGGCTGTCAGTGGGGAGGGGAAAAAGGAAGGGGGACGGAACAGCAGGCAGCTGCCAGCTTGGCGTTGCCTGGCTGGAGCTGGAGGGGGCAAGGGACGGAGTGGGCTGGAACACAGCCCCCTCACCTTGTAGGCCTCTCCTGCAGCTGGGGTACTGGAGGGAGCCAAGCTGGGCCCCCAAGGCAAAGGGGCTCTGTTCCACCCCACCCTGCCTTCAGCTCCAGCCAGGCAAAGCTGATCTGACAGCTGCTGCTGTCGCTATCAATAGGCCTGCATGAGGACTGGGGAAAGGGAGCCCCCCCTCACATTGTGGAGTTGGCCCAGCTCCCCCCAGTACCCCAGCCAGGGTAGAGTCCACAAAGTGAGGGGGCTCCATTCTACCACCCCCTCCCTGCTCCCTCTCCCTCCCTTCCCCACTGACAGCCCCAGAATTGGGGGCTGGGGCACGGCTGGCAAGAAGGGTGGTTTGAGAGCCTCCTCAAAGGCTGCTGGAGAGCCCCCACTTGCTGGTCAGGGCTGGTGCAGGCAGGCTTGAGCCCCCGACCCAACAGTCAAATGTCTATTGGGTTGGGAGGAAGGGGAAGGTCAGGCTCCAACTCATGGCGTTTTGTATCAAACGCCATGAAGCACCATGAGTCACAGCAGGGCCCCTAAACATCTGTAGGTACTCTCAGTTTCTGCTGGGAGACTCACTGCTCTCCCAAGAGAAAACACAAGTATACAGAAGTTCAGGCTTTCTCACCCAGAGTAAAAAATGGAAAATAACCTGGGAACAACCTGGTTTAAATCACTTCCAGGAGAGTTTCTCCTGGGACAGTGAATGTCTCTACAAGCTGACAGCACAGAGAGTCTGGGTTAGCCAATCAGGGCTCTCCTGTGCACTGCTGACATCTTGTCAGGAAGATTAAGGGAGTCTGCAGGACACACCAAGATGGTGTGTGCAGGCCCCCACCCCAGCTGCACAGTGTCAGCACTGCAGGCTCTCCACTCTTCAGGGCCTCAGCATTTGAATGTCTGTATATGTGGATCTGAGTAAGTTTTTTTTTTTTTTTTTTTT
>NW_017729001.1:19545635-19563396 GCF_001723915.1 Gavialis gangeticus
AACAAACCTGAGAGGATTCTCCAAGATTATCTGAATGCGGGTACACAGTCTTAGTCTACAAGGTGCCACTGGGCTCTGCCTTCTTCTTTTAATGCATATGGAGCAGAATCACCAGGTCCTGAAGGCAATTTGCAGTCCTTTGAAAAGACTCTGCTGCTCTTTGATATACCCTCCCAAACTGGTTTCCTTGTCCTTTCCCATTTATTGGATTAGTAACATTTTGAAGGGTTGGAAGGCACAGTATTTAACATTTTATAGAAACATCTGCTGACAAGGCTGCTGAACATGTTTTCAGGAGAGGGGAGGAATGTTTATTTAGACGTGCTGCTGAAGTTTCCTGTTGAATTTTGATCCCGAGGCTTATGTAGTCTTTCCAAACAATTTAGCGTATGTGGTGGAAGCACCAGTCTCAAAAAATAGCACGGTTGAGTGTAATTGAGTTTGAAACTTCCTGCATGTCACAGCAATACTGTTATCTAGGCTCCTCCCCAGGCCTCGGGCAAGATGATGAAGCTGACAACCGTCTAGCAAAATCCTGCTAACGTACTCCCTATGAGCCAACATGGGAAAGGCACAAGGAAAACTAGGCAGGTTGGTTTGGTGGTTAGGGTGCTATCCTGGAAGCTTGGTGTAGAGCAAATTCCTGCTTGGCTGCTGATTTCCTGTGCAAATGTTGACCAGTCACTTTGGGTCTGTCTCCAGCATAAACACTGCTGCAAGGACAGCTTGTGTAGAGACACCTGAGCTAGCTTTTAAGCTAGCTAGTGCAGGGGCTTATAGCAGTGTTGCTTTCACAGTCTCTCTTTCAATGAGCTGCAAAACCTGCCTAAGGAACAGAGTAAATACTGGACTACCTGGATTAAAGCTACATTGGATAGGTCTATAGGAGCAACAGTGTACACTGTGCCTCCACTCCCTATCTGCAAAATAAGACAGAAAACACTAGCTTCCATGAGGGACCTGTGGGGATCCGTGCATTAAACTGTACAGTACTCAAGACACTCTGATAACGGGGGCTAGTTTAGACCTTAACACAGAAATTCATAGCATATACCCAAAAGAAAGCCCATTATCTATTTTTCTATTAACACCGCACAACAGGAAGCAATCTGGACTCTACCTAGAAGAAAGGAAAAGAATGCAAGATTCCTTTGTGTGCTTTTGACATATGATCCCCTAGTAGTATAGGATAATACTTTCAGCTGCAGACTATGCATTTCTACATGCAGGAGGGATTAACATAGTTTGCTGGTTACAGAGATTAAGGATGGAAGGAAAAAATTAACCAAGTATTAAACCTAGTTGCGCAAAAATGAGAGGATTTATTTAGAGCAGTGCTGTTAATTAACTAGGTCAACAAGAAACTGTAGGCATGCAGAAGGAATCAGTTACTTTGGCAGCAAGATTTTGGATTTCTTCTCCGCAAAATTCCCCTTTGCAAAAGAATATAAACCTTATGGGGGCCAGAAGAATATCTTTTTAATTATCTGTACATTGGCATGCACAAAGTAGAAGCCACACAAATCAAACAAAATTAAAACAGGCAGTAGAGAATCCCCACCATTGGCTTTGCTTATTGTTTTGAGCCGCATGCAGTAAACCACTGCATTCGAGTTACCAACTATCAAATAGTTCTTTGCTAAAGTGTGTGGTGTGTGCGCGCGTGTGTGCACACAATCTTCCACAAGGCAGTTTTAGAATTGCTCACATGTAGAGTGACCTTGGAATTGCTTTTCACAAACAACAAAAAGAGCTGTCCCTAGTCCACATGCAGGGAAAACTGCATGTGTCCACTTTTGCAGTCCAGCTCACCTTGAGTAAGACAGTGTCACTGGAAAGCTGACCTTCACCTGAACTGAATTATGAAAATTTCACAGCTTACTCATGGCAGAAAAATCTGCCCACTCGCACTCAAAGATGGTCTTGTGTACAAGACGTGACCCAAGAATTTTCCCAGGTTTCACCACTTGTTGTACTGAAATGAGACTATTGTCCAGAAATCATAATACAATTCAAAGTCCTTAGAGTTGCAGGAAGTCAAACCTGGCTGTGAATATGCTGCCCTAAGCTCCTGTCTATAAGCTGCACTTACAGTGAGGGTGTGCGACTGGCAGCCTTTTTCCATTTGATCCAAGTTATGTGCGTTTTCCTTCAGATTCTCTTGTATAACAAGGCGTCTGTGCAACAGGCTACTTTAATTGCAATGGCAAGCAGAATATGAAGACAACCTACTATACGATGACATTTTTATTCCTTTCAACAGCTTTTTGTAACACAAACCCTAGGAACACACTTAACAATTCTAAAAATGTGTCTGGTAATATAAACTGCTCAGTATAAATGAAATCACTACTGATAGGTTTTATCTATAAACCCACAGCCACTTTGAAAGAAAAGCTAGATTCTTTAGATTATTCGTTACAAGTCTAAGTTTTAATTCCTAGTATTGTGCCTCAGCAATGAAGTTACATGAGGCTGGTGAAGCAAGACTCAAAGTTTTCATGTGTTCCTGGATCCATTTTATGATCCAAGTCCAGATCCAGTCTATGATGAGCAGTTAAGTGAATGCTAAGAATACTGAAGTGCTCTGTCAGTAAATGTACAGATGTGCACTTCCAACCACTTAGTTTCCCAACTGGAATTTTTTTTTTCTTTTGTGTTAGTGGCAGGAAACCTGACTTAGCAACTCATTCACTAACTCACCCTTAAAATTTCTCTGGTTAATCAAACAGCAAGAACAGAAAAGCAGGATGGTCTAAACGTGTTGCGACCACTTCAACTTTACATGCAAAGGCAGATGTTAATGCAAAGGTACTGATAAAAGGACAGGCACAGAATTCCAGTTCAGGCTCTCTCAGGTGAAAGGAATTAAACAAGCAAGCACTAATGTGAACGAAGCGCAAAACCAGCTAACACTTGCTTAAAGGTGTTAAAATTTGCCCACACCTGCTTTTTATTGCAAGTGCCTTAGTGAAGGCATTGCTTGCCAATTCATTTTTAAAAACATTTTCCTGATATGGACAGAGCCAAAAATGGTGCAAGTAATCCAGTGAAACAAATCTGAGGCCCAAGTCTGGAAACAAACCACTGGGCTACACTTCATCCATCTGTTGATGAATTCTCTGTCAGAGTACTCTGGTGAAAGCAGCCGCTGCAGCCACAGGATACGCCCATTCTTTTTATATTTTTTTTAATACATAAAGATATATATATCTGCAGAGCAGCTCCTTCATCAAGACTGACAGTTGGCTGTGCCTCCCCTGAGAACTGTTACAGGTCAGAGAGCACATGGAAATGTTCCCAGTTATTGAGAGAAAATCCTTTCAAATACAGCTGGGATGACTCCTAAAAAACAACCAGCCACTAACAGAAATGGAGCTTCAGGCTTCAAAAGATCTGCCAAACACAAAAGCAGGCAGCACCAATGGATGAACCCAGGTTCAGAAATTATGTTCATGTTGGCAGCTTAAAAGCCAAACATGTTTGCCTGCCTGCCTGAGTTGGCAATAGCCTCTGGCGAGGGCTAAAAAAGCACCATGGTGAGGGCAGACCAGCCAGCCACAAAAAAGCCAAGCAAACAACTCCAGATATTAGTTTATGCGCTGCCAAGAAGTAAACATTCGAACGAGCAGTCCCAACCTGGCCAAAATGGATCTGGGGTTTGCAAACATGTCCCTGGCCAATGAACAGCTGCTCCGTGATCCATGCCGACTCTAACCCCTTTGCCATCTATTGCTTTAGCTTCTTGCCTCCAAGACGTCTGCACGCTGGAGGAGGCAGGACTCCCAAACTGAGTTGCAGGGGAGAAACCAGGGGTAAGGATGGGGCATGGTGGAGAGAGCACTCCAGGAAAAGTGCTGCAGAGATGAGGAAGGGAAAGGAAGAAGGATGAACCGATGGCAGGAAAGGAATGGTTGAGAATCAAGGCTTTATTTTCAGAGCACCTGAATAATGTCAGGGTATTTGCAGGAATCAGATGAAGGGAAAACACCATCACGTACCAGCCTGAACAAAGCCAGCCTCTTGTGGCTGGGCTTCTCTGAGAAACCGTCCTGTCGCTTTGCATGCTTATTGGTTTGGAGTAATTTCTGGTAGACACAATTTGAGTGCCTTCTTCTGGGATTGTTTCCAGTTGAGACTGAACCAAGGGGAAGGAAGGATCATTCAGTTTCAAGGGTCCCTCTAATCGTGCAAGAACTTCTAATAGGAAACTGAGGTGTAAATTACCTGGCAATTGCATATTTATTTAGGAGAAATGTGCACGGCCTCTTCAAAGTGTTCTCCCTTGCTCCTGGTATCGTGCCCTCACCTTCAGGAAAGGTCAGTGGCTGGCTCCGACTGATTTAGAAACAGAGGAAGAAAGAGATCCCTTTGTGCTAGAACAGAGGTGCTCTCATGCTGCAAAACTTGTGAGCTAAAGAACAGAAAGACGATAGTGCGTATAAAACCAGATTATACAAACACTGTTACGGTCTCAGCATAAGAGACTGCACTTTCTAGGGCAGACCACACAGAAAATCTTTGCTAACAATAGCCTGCATTTAAATTTTTTTTTTAATTGCTAGTGAATTTAGTTCTCATGAAAGGGGAAGGCCTTTTTGCAGGTAGAAAACCTTCCCCAAGTAGCCCTGATAGCGCCCCCTCATTAATCCAGTCACAGCCCTTTCTTGAGCAAGGGCTGCCAAATGAGCCACACATTATTTTGAGATGTGGACAAAGCGTCCACTAAGCATCAGTCTAAAACCAGATTCATTTCCTTTCAGGACTTAAGCCAAGACTTGAATCAAGGTCTCTAGAGGCAAAAGGCTAATGCATTATAAATCACCGTGAGCACTCTACTCTCCCACTGCCTGCATATTTTTATGCTGAATTCTACAGGCAAATGTGGATTTGAATGAAGTAAACATGTTATGCTTAAAAAAGAAAGGGGTGCAGTGCTATAGACTGCATTTCAGGAGTCGGTGGCAAGTGGCTTCTGCAAAGGTCTAGGAATTAGGACTCCTGGCTTCTAGCTGCAGCTGTCACCGATTTTTTGCGACTTTGGAAATCACTTCCCCACGCATGCCTCACTTTACCCATATATAAAACTCGCACGGGAGTTGTCTGTCTTAACTCCTTGAAAAATGCCTGGAAATCCCTGAATGAAAATTACTTGAAAAGACATCAGCATTATTTCTACCACTGGAGCAGGAACTACTATTAATAAAGTTATCAATAAGTGGCTCTGCACATTATGTTTTCTTCATTTTTTTTTTTTTTTTTTAATTGGCAGGCTATAAAAAGTATTTCCCTTGATTTTGAGGAAAACGGAGAGCTCTTTCATGACGCGCGTCTGGACGCTAAATCTTTGAACAGACTGGCAAAGATTTAGCATTACAGGCAGATTTCATATTTTAAATGTCAGGGTACAGAGCCTTATTTTTAATAAATATCTTTCACTTCTGATGGGAAAATTGGAGCAGGACAGGTTAAGCAACCTGTCCAAGACTGCACAGCAGAGACGAGCCAAGTACAGACCTCAGTTCTACAGATTCCCATCTCCGTGCGTCATCCTTTGCACCACAATGCTCCCGTGTAGCTGGGTCTTCTCAAAGGAGTGCCACTCACTCAGGAGGAGTTTGCAGGAATGCTTTCCCTTATTAGCAGAACAACATTCAGTAGTTTGTTAGTCCTGTTGTAAGTGCCAGATAAGCAGCCGGAGATAAAGAGGAGGGATCAAAAGGAAAACAAAAAGATTTCAGCCTTGAGACTGACCCTTCCCAGGGCACACAGCAGCAGGGAGGTGTGTGTTTTATGAAACACTGCGGTAAGGGAAAAATTGGACAGAGGAGCAGGCCAAAGTTCTCTGCACAATTTCAGCATTCGCGGAGCTGTCAGTAATGAGGGCTTTGCTGTCACTTACCCACTCATTCACTCCCTCCCGTCAGACACTGATAGGGCGCCTGTCACAGCCCCGGCAAAGCCCAAGTCAGAGATGACAAATCACAGGGAATGTGTGTCAACACAATCAACTGGCCTGAAGACAGACAGCTGGTGCTCAAATTCCACCGCAGACAATATCGCTTGTGAGATCATTCCAAGGTACTTTCAGCAGCAGCAACCTCTCCACAACAGTGCTGCTTGCTAAAAATAGCCTGCTGAAGACTTGGTCCAGCATTAGTAACACTGCTAGCTAAATCTGAGTCACGACCGGCTCTGGGTGACGAAACTGAAAAAAAATATACCCAAAAAAAGATAAATCAAGCAAACATAGGGTCTGTGAATA
Source organism: Gavialis gangeticus (assembly GCF_001723915.1). Classification (NCBI taxonomy): domain Eukaryota; kingdom Metazoa; phylum Chordata; order Crocodylia; family Gavialidae; genus Gavialis; species Gavialis gangeticus. The sequence continues at coordinate 19,551,901 of NW_017729001.1, forward strand.
AACTGCTGGCTTGTAGTTTAGGAGGGACAGGAAGCTGCCCTTGCTGGCAATTTTTAAGTCACTTGTAGGATCGAAAATACCTACACTACATGGATTTCAGGCGCTCAGATATTATATTATGGTGAGAGGTATCATGTAGGAACACAGAAAGACAGGCTCTTATAAGGGCTGTGGGAAAAAGGTGGAGTGAGAAAATTCACCCCAGATAAATCTTAAACAGTCCTTTTCAACCAATACAAATAAAAAGGACGGGTCCCTCAAGGTGCTCGGTGTGCCACCCTCTCCTAAGTGACCCTAAAGGGAACTGAGGATACTGAGCAGGTCATATAATGATAATCAGAGACAGAGGTGCTTCTCCCTTAGACTTGAATCTGCTCTTTAAGAGCAACTTGAGGAGGAGAGATTCTTGGGTACAGATTATCCTTCAGTGATGCCCGATATTCAGAGCTGCCCTCAGTGAGGGAAATGGAAGTTGTGGGCACCACCATCTTTTACAAGGCAGCCAGCAAATCCAATCTTTAAATAAAGATTTCCAGTGATGGTGCATCCACCACAATTCCTGCAACAATTAATTACCCTTGCTATCAAAATTTGTGCCTCATCTCCAGTCTAAATTTGTCCAGCTTCAGCATTCAGCCACTGGATCTTCTTACGCTTTTGTTTGCCAAACTGAATAGCTGGCTGTTATCAAATTCTGTTCCCCACCAAGGAGAATGACTAGATCACAGTTTAACTTTAACCATCTTTGATTTTAAAAAATCCTTGAATCCTTCACTGCGAGGCCTGTTTTCCAGTCCTTTAATCACGCTCATGGCTCCTTCCTGAACCTCTCCAGCTTTTAAGCATCCTTCTTGAATTGTGGACATCAGAACTGGGCAAAGCATTTCAGAGGCAACGTAACCGCTTAACACGAACTCGTTCGTCCCCTTGTTCTCCACGGCAGGACTGCATCATGCCTTTGGGGCCCAGGACTGCACTAAGTGCTTATGCTCAAATGATTAGCTTTCATGACACCCAACTCATTTTCAAAGGCACTACTTCACAGGATAGACAGCTCTATCCTGTACGTATAACTTGCATTCTTTATTCCTAGATGTGTGACCTTACATGTTATTGTATTGGGCACAATGCATTTCAATTTAGCAAGCAGTCCAGATCACAGTCTCAGCGACTTGCCTTCTTCATTACTTACAACTCTCTGAATATTCATGCCGTCTGCAAACTTTACCAGCAGTGATTTCATGTTTCCTTCCAGATCACCAACGAAGAATGTTAAATAGCTCTGGGTCAAGAGCAGATCCCTGCAGGACCCCATTAAAAACACACCCTCTCCATAAGACTTCTCCGTTAGCAAGGTTTTAATCCATTTAATGTGCTACAGCTATTAAAAGCAACATTAACTAAATAATAAGCTGGGAGAGTTGTGCTGAGATCCACTGAGCTTCTGAACGTGCTGCACTGAACGTCAACTGCCACAGCTGAGTGCAGCAAAGGTGTTGGTAGAAACATGCTCCCTGGCAACCAGGTTCTTAATGCAGAGACTGAATAAAACCCAAATGCAGAGCTGTGCCTCTGAGATGTACAGCATCTGGAGCTCTTCCTCTGCTCAGTGTGGTATCCTAAATCTTCATGCGATGGAATTAGATCCCTCTGCATTAAAGATACTCTAAGTGAAAGGAGAGCAATACATACTGAAAGGGTACTATAGCATAGTTAAAATAACATTCAAGGCATGCACCATTACTAATGCAGCCTTAATTCAGCCTTTCTTTGAACTGATCCTGCTCTACTGTGCACCTTGAAGTTTCATCCTACCTACCACATGTTGCTACATAAGACAAAACTATCAGCTATTTAACGTTAAGAAGAAAGCAGGAGGTATTAAGAGACTGCTGCTGAATAACAGTCTGAATAATTTTCTTTACTCAAAGGATTCTATTACATCGAAGAAGCCGGGCTGCACACATTTCAGTGCCTGTTCTCTTCCTGGCTATTGAGCTGTTTGTTGGCCTTACATTCACGGGCTGGGTTACCTGCAGGCCATCACTTCACCCCTGGTTTCAAAACCTCCACCTGACAGACAGGTGGTTAGTCAGAGGGGCAAACCCCTAATGCTAACAGGCCATTCTGCCCTGTTACAACCTCCTACTCACCAGTCGCAGCCATCACCAGGCTCTCACTGTCCCAGCCAGAGAGAGATCCCTGAAGGTCAAGCTTTTTTAAGAAAGGTGATACAAGAAGTGTATTGAACTGGCATAATCTATAATAGCTTAAGCACTTCAGGGGACCTCCACTATCAAAGAGAAATCAAAATCTCTGGGTCTTAGGCTCATCACTGCTCCTAGACTCCCAACAACTGCTTCTGTCATTCTTAGCCGAGCAAGAAAATGATAAGGGCCCACTGGGCAGAATTAAGCGCCAAGAATTTCCTAGCTAAATTAGTAGAAATGTTGGGCAAAGAGATGCCCATTCATCTTTCAGAATGTCACTAGTTGGACATTTATTTCTAGTCAGCTATCAAAATTTCACAGCCTCCAGTTCCAGCAAACTTTACGCTTAAGGAAGTGCTGTAGTTGGGAATAATTTATTTGGAGCTTGGGTTTAAGCTTGGGTCTCGCCCCATTGCAGGCTTTGGAAATAGTGACTAACATCTTACCATTCACTCAGTCTACTGGCGGCCACTGCAGAGAGCCATTTAGTAGTGGGGCATGTCTTTGCCACACTGTTTCTCTAACAGAGAAGTTAAGACAGTTCATTACTGCTCTGGAGATGTGAACTCAAGTCTTATCCTGCTAAGGGCCATCTACTGTTGCCCTAGCAGCAAGTAGGTGCACAGGCTGTCAAAAGTGGCAAGATGTGGTGCCACATCACTCCTCTATTTACTGTTGGCTACAGAGATTGGCATGATTAACCATCATAGCTCAGGGGAAGGTGCCAGCTTTCTACGTGAACCAGATTTTCAGAAAAGCTTTCAATATTCACCTCAAGTATAGCCCCCAAACACCAGCCTCACTTGGACTTAACAGGAGTGTTAATGACCAAGGAGAGTGCCACATCACACAGGTCTCAGAGGCATGCATGTTAGCTTTGCTATTCTTATTTGGAAAGATCAGTGATCTAATCTGAGCCACCTATGGCCAGAGATCCAATTACTTGAGAAATTTACACTGGAATGACAGCCTATTACAGCCTGGATTGTTCTAAGGAAATGTTTGTCTCAAACTTGGTACGTGAAATCATGGTACTAGCAAACGACTGCATCAACAGCACCAGGGAAACGAGACACAATGCAACCACGGAGCAGGAGGGCTGTGACTGATGAGGCTTTGGCAGCAGTTCAAAATGGAACCAGGGGAAAAATAAGTTCAGGCTACGAGGAAATCAACAGCCTTGCTGAGGAAGGGTCCTCCGCTGACCTGGCATGCATAGAAATATAAGAAGTCCCCCATGCTCACAAGTACCAACTTTATACTGACATACCTGAAAGGACACATGCAGAAAGCAGCCCTTTCAGAGCTTTGATTTGCTCTTCAGTAGCATGAGGAGCTGCAAGACAGCTCACACTCAGACTCCTCTGGCAGGAGCATGGGGGATCTACATGAAATGTGCGTGCTGTTTAGGCAGTATCAAGTGAGCCTACAGAGCACATTGCCATCACCATCAGGTGCGCTGTGAAGTCTTCAAGGAAGGGCCGATTTCCTTTGGCCTTGGTTAGCACAATCTACAATAACACAGTCCCCTGACCCTGTCAAGCACTGGTGGAAACTTCTGAGCATTTTCCACAAGGCACTGACCTTGAGAGAAACCTCAACGTTTTCTCCGGGATTGACACAGCCTGCTCTCTCGTGGTATGTTTGTAGCTCCTGCTGATTCTCCCCATTGGGACAACCTCTGAGCACCCAGGAGACCACTCAACAAACTCGCACAATTCAGGCATGTCGTTTTCCAGTGGCACTTGTGTCAGATCCAAGTGACAGGCCTGTTACCCTGCTCGATGGGAGTAAATAGGCATGCGGATTTTTTGAAGTGAGTCTACTGTATGCCAAGTGGGAAGTTTCTTGTTTTTTCCTTTGCTTCAGTGATGTTTCCCAAAGACATATTAGTTACACATAAGCCCAGTACAAAACTCTTGCCGAAATTCTGGTGACCTGGCTTCCTTTTCTGAAAAAAGGAACATTAAAAAAGCAACAACAGCAACGGCTATCATGGAGGCTGCGCAACTGAGCTGTTTTGATACCTGTTATTGTGTTCAACTATTTTAGTAAAAAGTCTATCTAGTAAATGTTAACAGGTTAGATACAGCCTCCAAGGTACATAATTGACTGCTGTCAGTCAATGAACCAAACCTATCAATCACTTATTTTACTGGCAAGCACAACTCTTTTACACAGATAATAAGCACAACTTCTCTTCTACACAGAGGTGGGCCAAACCCACTCTCGGAACTGCAAAGAAATACAAATCCATCTTTACCGTCTCATTTTGAAAGGATTTTCCTTCCATTCACATCTCCAGTAGATTCCTCCCCCACCCGCCAACTGCCACCTATTTTCAAAGCCTCTGGGTTGAAATGCTTTTTCATGTGAAATATTTTAATTCTATTTGTTCTGGTAATGTGTGTATAGTAATATGATAATACAACACAGTGACGGTACTTCCAGGATTATAAACATACGATGTGAAAACTCCAGGAATGACAAGAAACATGAATGGCAAAGGAAAGGGCTTACCTACGCCTAGGGTAACACGTTGATGGTCTACAGCTATTTGATAAATGCTGAAGGAGATGTGTTCCTAAATCCATTCAGCGCTTTAAAAAAAATCTCCCTCAAAACCAACAAGGCCAGAACCTTCAGTCATTCACTTACCCAAGTCCCAACCCCGCACGTCCTTACAGTCATCAGTTCCTTTTGCTCATAAATATTTAGTTAGTGGTAGCCAAGTAGGTAAGCGACCCTTCCATCCTGCTTATAGCTGTTCTTTCTTTAATCCTTAATCCCTTTGCACTATCTTTCTTGTCTCTTAACCTGCAGAGGACTCCGACTGTTTGCATTTAATTCTTCTTACACATGCCCTGGAGCATAAGTGGCTTGTCAGGTTAAGGATAAAGCAAACACGTACTTCCATCAGTAGGGTAACCAGACTTTCCGATATCAGAAAAGACACCCAAGGCAGGCCTGCGTATTGGAAGAATGAATGAATAAGTGATTTCACTGAATTTCCCTCTCCAGAAAATACACTGATTTTTCTAGGACAAGCTTTCTTTGGAAATGTGCCTTCTGTTCATATTCCCTCACTCTGAAGACACCCCCTGCCCTGCTTCTAATCAAGCAAATACACCAATTGCAGGGATAATGTGGGCAAAGTAACAGGGCAGAATGACTGTGTTAGATGCAGGCTGAGTGGAATGGAAGTGGGGAGAAGGGGGAAAGGCGTAAGTTGCAAGAAGAGGTTTATAGTAGACAAGAGATGAGAAGGACTTGAACACTGATTTATCTATGGACAGAAAGATTAAAATCAGGGGAATTTTGTTAAAAGGAGAAACGAAAGAAATTAGTCATTGAAAGGATAAATGGAAAATGAAATGAGGTATCAAAGACCACAAGCACAGTCTTGAACTGCCTCTTCCACTGGCTAAGCCTCGGACATATTTTGCACCAGTGCACAAAATGGGAATGGAAGAAATACTTTTCTTCCATAAAAACCCCACCCTTCTCTTACTGCTAAGCCACGTCTACACAAAGACCAATCACTTTTTCATGTGCCACTCCAGTTACTTTACAGTCTCTTATGTAGGAAGTTAAGGATTATCACCCCTGGGCCTACAAATCGGTCTATGTAGGCAAACCCCCCGCACCTGCTTGGACCCTAGGAAGATCTAGACCATGCAGAGGAAGTTAACGATCAGAACCTAAAATTGCCCCATAAAAAAAAGCATAAAACCCAAAGATCATGCTGGGTTCCACCAAAATGACTCAGCACTGTGTTGTACGTACACTCCAGGGCTCTCATTTTATGCATCTAAACAGTCGTCTGCCACCAACACCTTCCAAAGACGTGGGAAGGAAATCAAACATTTTCAGATGGTGTTACTTCTTAATGGCTTTGACTACCAGTGTAAGTAAAACTAATGATTATGTCCTTTGTCAGCAGAACTGATACAAGCTTCACCATAAAAATCAAATAAATTCACTCAACCTCAAAATCCAGGATCCTTGATGTTGGCGGGCAGGGGCAGGATTCATCTCAAGCTTTTCCCTATGCACCCTTTCTAAGATCTGTTCTTGCTGAGGAATTCTGCTATTCTGGACTGTATACATAGGCAGCTGCATCATACGACATGTGAGGTGCCTAACTGCAGGGGTATGATTAAGCGATGTAGGCAGAGGTCATTGCAACTGGTTTCAAAGCATTGTGTTTGTACGGTTCTACCGCCCTCCATGGACCCTCCTCCAAAAGCGTATCTCTGGAACGCACATTCGACTTTGGCATCATTTGGAAAATATTGTTCCTTCTTTCAAATTCCTTCTTAAATTACATCTTTTGCAACCACGAAGAACACAAACAAAAACTGTAGGAAATGGGCGAGCTCAAATGAGAATAGGTGAAACCCTTTTGCAGACATCAAGTCACCACCTCCAGCAAGTATTTAATTTGCAAGGAAAATGCCTGCCTTTATGCTTGCCAAGATAATGCCTCCATATTCAAACTCTGAACAGTTAAACAGAGATTTGGAATAAATGCACATTGCTGATACTTTAAGGTAATTAGCATTGTTTGTCTCAGCGTCATTAAAACTGGCTTTTGCCTGTAAGCAATGTTTATTGTTACAATACACATGCCATTGATTATTTGAATGAAAAACTAAGAAAAACCTTATAGAAGCAATGTTTGCATAAATGTCAAATAGGGATGGAGTAATTTCAGACCAAGTTGAGATAGCCATTCAGCCAGGATCAGACTAGCTTTCCAAGAGAATTTGGAAGACAGCTACAGTCTTTTTATCCCATTTAGACTTCTATTGTATTTTTCATCTTTTCAAGTAGAAGGCCACCTTTTACAGTTTCCAAAACCCATTGATTCATTTTAGTGGGGAACAACCTACTCTGTCTCAGTTTACTTTTTCTCTCACTGGGAAATCATGTCAGGGACAAACTGTGGAGAAATAAATGGGGATTTGTCTGTCCTCTTTGGAGTCTTTTCCTATCAGAAAAAGATGGTCAGGGAGAAAACCATCCTGAATATTTTGCTTGTGCAACCGATCTTACATTGATGAGCATAACTGTACGTGTGTGATCCTAGGCTTTTAGTTGTAGGTGCCTCCTTAAAAGGACCTGGGAAAATCTAATTTATATACATGAATATCCCACACACAAATGTCTTCTTGGAAACACTGGTCCTGAATATATAAATGCTTGCAAATTCCTCCTTGTAGCATAAGATGTTGCTTTGGACTTTACTGAAGGCTTAAACCAGCATCCACCTGACGGCAGCAAATACGTATTAACCAATAGGTGGTACAGACAGAAATAAGCAGAGATTTCCATAGGACTCTGCAAACAGTCAAATGCCAAACACAGGGGTGTGCAGATGGAGCATAGGCCCCTGGCACAGCAATGCTGAACTCGGATGCACTTTCTCTGCATCGAGTTTTTTTTTTTTTTGTTGCCCTTTGGTGCACTTAGCCACCTCTCATGTTAATCATTTAGCTCCAGTCCTGTAGCTTTAAATTCACCAGGGGCTTAGTCAATAAGACTAAGTCCTCTATGATTACTATAACACAGCCCCCAGGACGTCCTAAATGACACAACAACAACAGACAAAAGTTATGAAGTATTCTGCACTGACCATCCAAATCTTGGCTGCTTCCATGACTAACACTGCAATGTTATTGCAAAGAACTCATAAGATTTTTATTATTGGCATTTTAAGAAGCTAGCCCTGATGCGACCAACCCTGGATTGTGGAAGTCAGTAAGTGAATCAGGCAAAAGCAGCAGATTGATTTCTTAAAGGAGAAAAAAATGCCTGTATAAAAAAATATTGTGAAAAACAATAAGGAAGGGAAAAGGAAGCCTGCAAAACAGTATAATGGGTATTCAGCGGGGATATTTTTATAGTTATTTATTTATTCACCTCTCAAAAAAGGGAAGTGCCCATTCAAACACAACAGCTGCCTGAATGAATAAGCCAAACCACCCTCCTTGCCCCCTATGCCTCTGCTTGCCAGAAACTCCTTTAAGAGCCTGCCAGGTCTAAACCTGCCCTTTCACACAGCCACATTCACACTTGTATGGTTTTCTGTAGTGAAAAGGAGACGCTTTTCCAAACCTACCTTAGCCAGCCCCTCTGAAGACCGTCTCAGTGACATTTTAGTATAATATTGGGCTCTCTTTAGCTCCGCTTAGTTGCAAATTCCCAGAACAAACTGCTTGCTGCTTTAACAGCTCCCCCAAACCAGTCCTGCTCTTATTAAAATTTCCAAAGCTGAGAGCACAAAGGTCCCAGGACACCATCTGCCCAATGGAGCAGCCAGTCTTTATGTGCTCAGACATCACACTTTCTACTCCATGTCTCCACCAGCTGCTTGCATTTATATGCAGGTCACATTGGCACAGACTAGAAAGCATCACAAACCCGTACAAATTGCTAACATGGGAATTTAGGTCCTTGAAAGTACTGCGCTGTAGCCAAGGGGCAGTCTATCATTTTCCCATTAAATCCTTAAATAATAATAATAATAATAAAAAAAGGAGCGTCTTTCTTTCTCATGCAAGCTACTGCTGTCTGGGATAACTTTGCTACAGTTTTTTTTTTTTTTTTTTTTTTAAACAGGTTGACAAATCTATTAAGTAGCCATAAAATGCATGAGTTTAGCTGTCTGAAGCAGTACCAATCTTCTTGTCAGTCCACCTGCCGCCCTGGATTCAAGGCCTGAGCAAGGGGGTGGGGAAGGGGAAAGCTGGGAGCGAGAAGCTATTTCTTTTTAAAATAGTTTCTAATTGTTGATCAGCATGGAGTGCAGGCAGCCACAGAGAAACATATGCTTGAACGCCAGCCAAAAAAGCAGGCCTCCTTAAGGAGGGTAAGAGGATAAGCTTCTTTTAAGTGGGAGAAGCAAGCTGAAAACTAGGAGTGGAGTTTGTTTTGCTAAATTTCCCTGTATCAAGGCACCAGGTAAGCTCCGGAAAGTTTAATTCAGAACAGCTAGGGCCATGACATGGGCAATTAAGTCACATCGACCCTCTAAGATACCTGCTTGATGCTCTTCCAACACGTGCAAGAACTGTTCTTGTTTTCTTTCTAATTCAGCAAGAACTGATAAATTAAACACTAATGTTAAAGGAATAACAGTCTAAAAGAAATACACTCCTAGTGTTACCTGTGAGAGAGTCAGGCAGTACTTGGAGTGGGAAGGCAAAGGGCCGTACCAGCTACCGAGGGTCCCGACACTGTCTGTTGGATGCCTGAAACCGAGACTGCCTAGACGGTAATTGTGGTGTATATGTCAAAATCAGAAGCGCCATACAAAAGCAAGGAAAAGCAGCTTCGGCTTGGATGTACCTGTCACTAAATTCAGCTTCTTCCAGTGATAGAGAATCCGAAAGGATAGTATTTTCTTCATCAGAAGACTGATATGCTAGGGCAGCAGATAATAGTCTAAGTCCAGAGCTGAAAAATACTGCTAGGTGATAGCATTCATCCTCTTGCCACTGACAGAAATTGCTGTGAGCACTCAGCTTTGGAGAGCTGTATGCAGCCAGCAAACGAATGAGTCTTAAAATACCAGTTCCCACAGCAAAACAGCTGTCAGATAAAAAGGAAGCAGCCTTAGCCATTCTGAGCCCGTGGCAACCCCAATTCCTTTCCTAGATGGTGGGGGGGTGGCAGCTTTGAGTGATACACACCCAGCAGACAGAGCTTTGTCATGTCCCAAATCACAGTGATGGAAAAATCTGCCATTTTACTGTTTCCTGCTTTCGCCCCTCTTTCATAAGTAGCTTGCAGTGATTTAACAGCTCATGTCAGTTGATAGCTTAGAAGCCACTTGCAGTAGCCACCAATACCAGCACCAAATCTCACCTGAAGTTCAAGTAAACAAGAAGCTCAAACCATCTGGCTGCTAGAAATTCAACCAGCAGGTGCACCTGGTTTCATTCCCTAGCAGAGTGGTTCTCAACCTTTTTTCTGACCCAGTGCCCTTCATTCCCGACCTGCTGCCCCCTGCCCCCAAACCTCCAGTGTGTGGGGCGGGGAGGGGGGAGCCCCGGGGCAGAGGGAGCCCCAAACAGCCCCTTGCAGGCTGGAAGTCTGCCAGCCTGCAAGGGAAAGGCATTGTTTCCCATGTTTTTCTGCTTTAAAGGAGAATCCATTTTTTAAGTCTCTTGATACATTTTTTAAGTTTGTATGCGAGCCTTTCATATAATCTTACAACCCACTTTTGGGTCACAGCCCACAGGCTGAGAAAAGCTGCCCTAGCACACACCAACTTTCTCAGGTTGGAGTGCTCCCACACCCAAAGTGGATGGTTTCAAACCATTTCTTCAATGCACCTTCTTTTTTTTGCATACGTAAGAGCTGGCTCTAACATAGCTGTATTGTGGAGGTACTTATGGGCCCCCGATTCGGCGGTTCAACCATACACAACAGGCTTGCCAGTTTAGAGTCGGTCATAATGAACTGTGGAAAGAAACTGCTACATCTCACACTGCTCTGTGCATTTCCCTCCTCTCTTAGCTGCTCACCCTCACCTTGTATCAGTCCCACATGTGCTCCTTCTTTGAAGGGTTTTGCTGTTTCTGCTTCAGCAATTTCCTCTCCCAGATAAGCCTTGCAATTCAGCTCTTACAACACACCCATAAAGGCAGGATATCAGCAGCCTCAAAGGCTTATTTTACACTGCATTTTATATCTACAAGTGGTGTCCTGACGGTGGCCAGAAGGACATAGCCAAAGTTCTTTGTTGCGAGGATCATTACCAGTAAACGCCAACTCCCACTGAAGCTATGGGCGTCTGGCACCTCTGGAAATGTAAGGCCCAATACCAGTGGTTTTCAGCCAGTGGTTTGTGGATCCCGGGGGTCTACAGACTATGTCTAAGGGGTCTGTGAAAGATGACTGTGATCAGCCAAAACTATGTGAATAACCACACTTAACAATTCAAAGGGATCCACACCTCCATTTGAAATTTCCAGTGGGGTCTGCACCTCCATTCAATATTTTTAGGGGCCCATAAATTAAATAGGTCAAAAACCACTGCCCTAGACCAATGGTGTGCAAACTTTTTGCCCTGCAGGCCAGATGGGCAGTGCCAGGTCTCTCCACAGGCAGGATCCAGCTGTGGGGGGGTTACACAGCCTGAGCCTGAGCCTGGTCTGTCTGCCTGAGGTGGGGGCAGGAGGGGGGCCGAGTGGTCCCAACCCAGATGTGTGGGAGGTGGGGGCCATGGAGCAGAACAGCCCCTATCCAGACAGGTGTGTGTGTGGGGGGGGGGGGG
>NW_017729001.1:19563569-19564626 GCF_001723915.1 Gavialis gangeticus
GGTGGGGGGTGGGGGCAGAGGAACCAAATTGGCCAAATAAACGACGGAAGGGGTTGGGGGGGGGGGGGGGGGGCAGAGCAGCCCCCATCTGGACACAGGTTGGGGGAGGGAGTAGCCCAGTCCTGATCCCAATTCAGAAGTGTGGAGCAGGGGAGGGGCAGGATGGTCCTGGTCCAGACACCCGGAGAAGATGGGGGCAGAGCAGCTCTGATGCAAATGAGCGCAAGGTGAGGAGGGGAGCAGCCCAGCCCCAATTCAGACATGTACCACGGGGTGGGGGGGGCGACATTCCCCAACCTACTCTGCATGTGTGGGTGGGGGGAGCAGCCAAGCCCAACCTGGATGCAAGGTGGGCAGATCTGGCCCTGACTCTGATGCCCAGGAGAGGCTGGATCTAGCCGCATGGAGCTATAGGCAGCTAGAACCCAGTAGCATAACTAAGTGTCAAGGGGACTAGGGTAGCACCCTAGACACCCATTTTGGGGGGGGATGGAGCACAAAAATAGCAGCTTCCTCTGCCCCACATGCTGCCACTGCCCAGGGCATGGAGCTGTGCTGTTAGCCCTCTACCAGAACCTATAGGCAACTGAGTCTGAAGGCAAGTAGGCAAATTAAGCTTGACAGAGAGGAAGAGTTTACTGAGAATAATTTAGGAAGGAAAGGGGCCATCTATAGCAAGCAAGAGGGATTCCGCTTTGATAACGAAGTGCACTCCGATTTCACAAACCAGAGTGATCTTGTTTATGAAGTGGTTTTATTAACCACAAGCAAGTTACATAGCCAGTACTGTCTGGCCACTGCAAAAAGTGCTGGTCATCATCTACATTTCAAGACCGCCCCAGAAGCAGGCAAATCTCAAGAGACAAATATCCTGTTTTCATGTAAACAGCCTCAGAAACAACAAGCAAAAGAAGAAAAGTGCAAAAAAGATGTTATTTCTAGTAGCAAAGCTTTCCATAAAGAGGCCAGCAGCTCTTTTAAGGAAAGCACAAATATGTTTCTTCTTGGTTTTGATGAACACACACACAGACACCCCCCCCCCCCCCAAACCGGCCCC
>NW_017729001.1:19564751-19566171 GCF_001723915.1 Gavialis gangeticus
CCCCCCCCCCCCCCCCCAAGACTGAGCCTGGCACTGGTATTCTTCCAACCAAAGCTGACCAGACAGGAACCCTAAAATTAAGTCTTTATAAAGTGACATTTCCCAACCCTGCCAACTTTCACTATTTCTCAAATGACAGGAGCTTTGACAAAGAAAATGCTATTATGCTTTTCTAGAAGGCACAGTTGTTGCCAAGAACAGAGTAGCATACTTCTTAGATCCAAAGTGTTTGGGTCCTTCTCAGTTTAGTGAGGACCCAAAGAAAATGGAGAGAGATTGTGGGAATGGGAAGAGTGAATTCGTCATTTCCATCATTTTTAGATCCCAGGGGTGTAAAATCTATCCATACAGGCACAGAACTGCGCTGATTTCAACGGAGGAACCAGCTGCATGCATTCTATAGCAGGAATGAAGCCAATCTAATTTCTACCAGAAAACAATTTATTTTGTGTACACACAATTTTTTTTTTTTTTTTTAAGAAAACAATAAAAATTTCATATCACTTTCAGCCTACAAAGCTAATGTGCATGTTCAACTGCTGAATAATCCATGGATTTAAGTGTCCCTAAATACACAGTGAAAAGATGGATTACCCATTAGGATAAAATAATACACACAAGTCCCTAAATACATATGTACACTGTAATACACATGCTAAATAGTCTCAGTGTGTGAATTTAAATGATAATACACACGTTAAAAAGTTTCAAAAGACATATTTACAAAGAAGCCATTACCAGACTATAAATAATACATCATTTAAAATAAAAACTCTCTGGACTCCCACGAATGGCTTTTTTTGGTCAACGTTTAAAGAATAAAGGAAATTAACAAATACGTAAAGTACAAACAGCATTAGAGATTCGTTTTTAATCCACAAAAGACCAAATTAAAAAAAAAAAAATCAGTTACTTCTCAGCCCAGCCTATAATTCTAGTATTGCCGTATCTTCTGTCTAGAGATCCTGGAAGGAAAAAAACTGAAGAGCTCTCTTAGACCTCAAAACAGTGTCCTAATGGAAGCCCCATTGCAGAGTGAATGAACACGTGCATGCACTCTGTAAGGCACAGCCCCGTACTGAGAAAATGTGACAGCTGGATTACTTCTGTGACTACCAGGATCCTGCAAAATACTCATGTGCAACAGAAGGGGCTTAAAGGGGTTCTCTCACATTTGTAGTCCGCAATTTTCTAAGATACCCAAGGTTTGGTATACTGGTCTACAGCTTGACATAGCTACTGTACTCTTGTTTTAACCAGTACAGCTATGTCAAGCATGCGTGCAACTTATCCTCAGTATAGTTATACTGATATAACTAGCGACTTACTCAAATCATGATTTCACGGAAATTGCAAAATCCGGCATTGCCCATGCAATTGGGCAATGCTTGTGAAATCGGTGGGGGGGGGGGGGGGGGGG
>NW_017729001.1:19566291-19579257 GCF_001723915.1 Gavialis gangeticus
AAAAAGAAACGCCCGTGTTCGCGAGACGGTGTTGGGTGTGTAGAGAGGGGGGGGGGGGGGGGGGGGGGAGACACGACAGACGCGACTTACTAAAAATAAAATGCTAGCTTCCCAGAGAAAGCCAGTGGTCCTTGTGGCTGTTGCAGCCGAGCCGCTCAGCCCACTGGACGGAAGTGGGAGGAGGGCTGCCAGCAGGCAAGGGAGCCCAAGATGACCGCTGCCATGTCTCTGACTGGCTGAGAGTGCTGCCTGTCATGGGGCCCCAACCCTCTCCACCAATCACTGAGGGGCAGAGCCATATGACAGCCCTGGAACCAATCAGAGGCAAGGGGTAATGCCACCAGGACTTCTCGGCCAGAGGCATAGCAGGGTCCTGATGCAATAAATCCATGAACATGGCAGCCAGCCTTATGATCGGCCTGCGAAACAGGCTGGTTGCCTCCTTGAGCTGGGAAGACCCCTACACGCAACTCTTGGTGTGGGCACAGCGATACAAAGATGCCTCATACTGGTCTAGTTTACGTCTAGCAATATGGTAATATCCTTGCTTTGGGGTTATGCCAGTCTGATTGAAGCAGTACAACTTGTGTAGATACAAGATGCATTTCAGTGGCACCGGATCTCTAGTTCGCTTCAGCTCTTAAAAATTCCCGGAGTTTTTTTTTGTAGACTACCACAATTTTGAAAATCAATGTCAGCACCACCCCGTACCCCCACCCCCCACAAAATCTGCCTACTTGCAACCTGCTTTCACCATGCTGATATACACGCTGATGGCGTCGATGTGTTGTCAAGTGCCCCAGCATGACAAAATCACAGAGTACGCAATCTCCTCCCATTCAACAGTTCTTCAGAGGACAGATCCCCGAGCAAAAGACACCCTAACACCAATCAGAAACCCTACGATCACTGAGATATGAGCATGTTTTATGTTGCTATATTCATTTCAATCTTCCGCCTGACCTTGCCTCCCACATCAGCCATCTCTTGGCCACCTTTCTTTCTAAAGTGCAGGGCCAGGATCAGATTTCCCCCTCCTCCTGATCCTCCCCACAACTCTGCCTGCTTCCACCCCACAGGGACAGGCGATATAGTGGATGGTTTGGAGGGAAGGAAGTGATGGAAGGAAAGAGGCAAGAGAGTTTGAACATTATTTGGCCCAACCTCCATGCACATATGAAACTCCCACTGACTTCAGAGGGACTTTAGCACAATGAAAGACTGCAAAGACTGGCCCTGCAATCCCCAGCCAGCTTCTAACAAAAGCTACACTCATCCTGGAGTCAAAAAGTAACTTTTTTGGATGGGTGCCTGTGCTCAGAGCTGCTGGTGAAAGACAGCATTTGGAGTTTGTGACTGCTTTGCCTGGCTCTCAAAGCCTCTCCCAGTTGCCTCTTTTAACATGTCTTTTTCCAAAGGTGACCTGAAGTGCTGTAAAGGAAAGGTGCTGTAACTCCAAACAGTTTCCAAATAAAAGCTTCATATTCACAGCAGAATCAAAGCACCATCCCCTGCAGAAGAAGAGGTGGCTTAGCCTTACTAGCAAAAGGGGGATAGTAAAGTTACACAACAGAAACTCTTGTCTAAATCTTCTCCCCAGGTTTAGCTACTCATTTTCAACACCTGTCAGCCCCACTCCCTGCTTCCCCCTCCCAGAGCTGCTCCTACCCGTCCAAGCATTCAGGGTGGGATCTAAAGGAGCTGCACCTAACCTGAGTCAGCACAAATTCAACCGCAACACCTGAGTACAGGGAGGAGCAACAGGATAATCTGGCACTTCACAGACCATACCTGCTTGCACAACATGTTTCCTCCCTGAACAGAATAAGGACATTTGGGATTAGTTTATTTTAGGACAGTTAAGAACTTACAGTACAAAATATCTGCTGCCTTAACTTCTCCTCCAGAGCAGTCCTTGCACATTTGGAAATTTCCATAGGTTTGGCCAGATATTGGGTTCAATATTTTATTTTTAGGAGGAGTTATTCAATAATAATAGCAGTAGTAGTAGTAGTACCTGGACTGCAGAGATGTGGGGAGAGTTTCAAGCATGCACTCTGCTCCTGAAGTTGTCTTCCATGCAGTGAGTCCAATCCAAGTTATAACTATTGTGATGTATACTACATTAACACCTAACAACTCTGTTCAGGAATCTGGACCCCAGTAGTGCTGGGTGCTGTGTGGTTAAAGCAATAAAAGAGTGTCTCTGACCCAGAGCAACCAGAAATAATACATCAGACAAGATGCAGAAGGGATGAAACAGGCAGCATGGGTACAGAGACATGCTAAAAGAGACTGTAAATGAAAAGTCAAAGTCAAAGTTTGTCATTTGGTCAGTCTTTACCTATGTCTCTATTACAGAGCTTTTCTGTTAAGCATTCTCTGTTCAACTCTTAGTTCAAACCAAAGCTCACAGGATTTCTATCTAGGCTTGATCTGGCCAAACCTGCCAGACTTTGGAGGTAGCCCCACACTTTGAAACGTCATTATTAGTCATATGAAAAACTGCCTATTAGGCAAATTTTGCAAGATAGGGAGAAAAGGAACAGAAGAAACTTCAGGGGATGGAGAGACGGAAGAGATATTTTCAAGACCTCTTTACCCTGGAATGCAGCCATATGAGCAAAGGGGAGTTGTAGTTTTAGATAAAATAAGCTACTCCTCCAGCCGCAGTCCTGGGCAGGTTGGCCAGAAATATTCTTCTACACTTATAATATCTCTGAGTCCAGCCAGCATGGGGTGAAGAAATTAAGTGTTCCACTGAGTGTTTTTTTCAGTGGAGATCGTCCTTTTTTTTTTAGGACTTTTTCTAGACCTAGTTTCAGAGATATATGTGGAATTCATAAGCTCCTTATTGAGCGAGACAAAAACGTCTTCCTTGCAATACCTGGTGCGTCCACTGCAGTTGTAAGAAAGAGCTGCTTATGTAGCTTAAGAAGATTTTTTAAAAAAAGCACAGTGAGGTTCCTGCAGAAAAACTGAATTTGGGATTGTCGGCCAATGGCAGGGTTAGCATTAAATGCAAATTTTGGAAGGGGGAAAGAGCAGCTATTGAATGATCGCAGTCCCAACCTACGCCCCTAGAACGGAGGTTTTCCTTATCCTCTCAGGAGTGAGAAAATTATCAGTATTTATCCATGTACAATTACAGTGACCTATTACCAAGGTTTTTGCACATGGAGACAAAACCTATTGCTTACTATAAATTCTAATGCAACATCTGCCATGCAAATCATGTTTACCGCAGACTGCACATTCACTCCCGTGCTGGCACCTGAAAATGCAAGAAAAAAGTCCACATGCAAATTCCTATAATGATATTTGCTGCTGACAGCTTGAATTTGAATCCAGCTTTCTTTCTCTAATCTGCTACTCCTTAAAAGTAATAAAAAGCTTATGTAATTTAACCAAAAAAATCCAACAAAAATTTGGATAAATGAACCGAAAAAAAAACAGTTAACGGGATTTCTAAACCCCTGGTTAATGGAGCCTACTAAATGGGGTTGTGGTTCCCCTCCCCCCGCTGTTGTTTTTTACGTGGGCTGCTGAGCAGGGAGGACTTCTGCTTTGCTTTGATGCCAACCAGCATGCACACTTATTTTACAATTACAAATCTTCTTCCAGATGGTTAAGAATCCTATAGCAATCAAATTACTCCTCAAGCCCAATCAGGAATGCACAGCTCTTTTTTCTAAAGAGCACTGGCCCAGCAACGCAAGAGGGTCAGGAGAACAATCACATGGCTAAAAATAATAGGGGATGCCATCTGGCCACTTTTGAAATTGGGTAGGCCACTGGTTTTCATCAGAAGATGCCTCCAGCCTGCAGCACTCAGGCTAAGATGAAGTCTCTGCTGCAGTTCTGTCAGATGCACCTTGCAACCAGGAAATCACAAAAGGAGGCATGAGTCACTGAATTTTCTCACTTTTACTGTTGTTGCAAATCTGAAAATCCAATTTCACAGTGAAAGCTGATCAGTTTGTTGAAAAAAATTATAGCAACATCTTCCATATGGATATGGTGAGTTTCCAGCACACTGGCAAACTTCTCATGAAAGGGCATTTGTGCCCTCCATAAACGAGGAATGGAATAGTTCCTCTTTTAAAAAGTAAAACACAAAACAGCTTTGCTGCCAGATACGGGAAAAGCCTCATGCCATATTCAGTTATCAGCCCCAGGAACCAGAAGTTAAGTTCTCATTTTTGCTTGCTTAAAACAAAGATTTTCCCCAACTGTTTCTCTCTTGGGTAGAAGGGTACGTGAACAAGTGACTCAACTCAGGCTTCCTCTTGTGCTGTGCTTGTTACTCTCCAGAGAAGTGTATTTTCTTAAGCAAAGCAATCTGACTGAAAGGCTTTAGCAGAACACAATTTCTTTTGTTTTATTGCTCCATTAATTTTATTTATGTTTCAAGATATTGCTTTTATCAATTTGTGAATGTGTGAAAGAGAGACTGACAATAAGGAGGAAGAAACACGGCTGTAATCGAAAATGAGGCTTCGGACAAAATAGCAGAGGAGAATGTCAGAGCCGTGTAAAACAATTGGGCTTGTAATTAATGCAGTGGAGTTCTGATAGGCAGCAATTACAAGTAATATATACTCTAAACATCAGCAGTCTACTGCAACCATATGTTTAGGAGAACACTGCTTTTATGTTCCCTACTGCAGATGCGAGTCACTATTTACCATTGAAAATTCATTCTTTGGCTGTATAATTTTGCATTTTTTCTATTCTACCTTTCTCAAAACTCCTCTGCATCCAGCATTGGCCAATGTAATTAATTAAATCAGCATTCTCTCTCCAAATATCCTTTTTTCTAGCTTTCTCGTGCTCTCAATAAGCTGTAAATAGTATTCAAATAAAAAATAAAAACAAAACAAAAACAATCCCCACCTTCTCATTCCCTAGTTAGAGGAGAGAAACTGTTGAGTAACTGGGCAGTCATGGTGTGAAAGCAAAGGCCTCTGATCCTGTCAAACTTAACGGGGTGCAGCAGAGCGACAAAACAAAGCAGTCCCTGCCCCAAGAAGCTTAACACATTGACTGCAGCGAAGCGAGTACCCCCTCGCCTCGTCAGTCTTGTGCGAATGTTTGCTGGATCAGAGCCCTATCCAGTTTTAAATCAGGTTGCATCGAGACAAGGAACACTGCTTTGAGAGGACCTGCATACAAGATAACCAGGAAATGCCTTTCATTGGTATTCTTAGCCATGTTTTGCTTTGGTTTTAAAATTCTCCCTAGGTTGGGAATAACTTGCAAAGATTAGCTATCTAAACCAGTGAATCTCTAGCTAGATGGTAATGAGACTCTGCAAACACAATCAAGTCAAAAACTGAACAGCAGTTTAGATAGATGTACAAGCTGACAAAGACATGTCAGTATTGCATGCATGTGCGAGTTGTGTGTCAGTGCGAGAGAGATGTACTTAGGCACTATGGATGGCACAATGACATTAACCATTGTCAGATGTTCAAATTCTGTGATAATGGGGACACATGTAAGCAAGAAAGGTACTTTTCTAAGGATGTTATAAACCGGGGAAGCAAAAGGAGCCATGTCTCTCTCTCCCCATCCAATTCATAGCTCATGGTGACTTCCCCCAGGTTTTCCCCTGAAGTTTTATTTTTTGATCATTCAGCTCTGCCTCTATTAATAGCAAAGTTCTTTTAAGTAATTTTAATGAGTAAAGCACCTTGCTGATGACCTAATGGTAATTAAAAACCCTAGAACAGAACAGACACTTCTGTCAGATGAATCAGTACTTTTGTTAGATAAATTCAGTAGTTCTTGGCTGACACTGAAGATGTTGCCATAGGATTTATTTTTACCTGATGGAGGAGGCAAGTCGGCTCTTAATGACACTGCTCTAAGAATACACCAGACGCATCAAGAACACCACCCCACAGAAAAACCCAACTGCCTATAAGAAATTAATTATCGTGAGACCCCGCACAAGACCTCTTTTAATGACAAGGTATGACTGCACAGGTTAATGAAAACCAAAACAGCAATTTAACATGCTAACCTCTGAGCAAATTGAGTTCAACTCATCAAGAGCCCTCCAAAAGGTACTTTGAACCAAGAGAAAAGAATAGAATCATTTGTGCTAGGTGGCAGATAAATAGTGCCTTTTAATGGCATTTATGATATGGAAATATTCTAAGAAAATGAAAGGATCAGTTAGGGCCTTCCCCCCAAAAAATATTTCTAGGACATATCCAAGGGCACAATTTTTACCCTGGTATTACAGCTTGATTCCCATTAAAAAGGCAAGGACCAGAGCACAGTATTTTCTTCAGGACAAAAAGCTCTCAAATTTTAACAAGAAGCATCTAGGATCTATCCCAGATTCACTGGATTTGAGCATGGCCACTACTCAACAATGCATGTGACAGCTTCCTAGAAAACACTTTTCTTAATGAAAGGCTATTCCCCTCTCTAGATCTAACACTGAAATCCCAACCTGAGCAAGGAAGAATGATCCATATCCAAGGTCTGCTATTTTATGGCCTCTAACAAATTTTTTCCTACAGTGACGTGACACTGGCCCTCTGGTGCATTTGTCTAAGCAAGGAGAGATCAATACACAAACACATGCCATTTTTTATTTTGTATTTATTTTATGTTACAAGAGCTTGATCAATCCACAGGAAAACCTGGCCCCATAACTGTCCCTAAAGCTGAAGGCAGGGAAAGCCAACATTCACCTTCATTTCAACCACAATTAAGTTACTGCAATTCTTGGATATTTATTCTAGCTGCTGAACAAGAGGAACAAGGCACAGAAGCATCATGGTTATATGGACAGATAGGCACACTCCTCATATACATATGCAAAAAAAAAAATCATTTCCAAAATTTCTCTCTCAGCCACAAATGTGGTAGTTTGCTTTAAACTGTCATATTAACACATACTGTGGAGAATGCCATGCAAATCCTTCAATACACTCAGAACTAGGCCATGCAACAATTTTTTGTAAACAAAGGGCTATATACACATCATCATTTATAATTGCATGGTAACAACAGTGTATGACGCATCCTAATTTGTCAACTAGTGTGACGTCAAGTGACATGGCTTGGAACATGTCCAACATTGCTCAACAGGTCCAAGATTCAATAGATGCAACTTTTTAACATTACAACAACCTAATAAAAGTACGGCTCATCATCATTTGGAAAGATCTTTAAACAATACCAAATTCTGTAGTATATTATCTTAATTGGTATTACATTGTAGACTACATGCGAGTCTTTGAGCACGATGTACAAAGCAGGTTTTTCTCCCAGTGAAGAGCTGTGACACAGCAAGGAAGGGCTGGCAACCCATGAATGCTTACTTTGGCATTGCTAAAAATACCACTGACTTGTATAGCATTTGGTAACAATCTCAATGGACTTTTAAAAATGACCTAACACAGGAGACACCTTTTGGCTTAAGCAACACAGCAACAGGGGTGCTGACCTTGCTAGCCGCCTTAGTGGTTTGGCCTGAAAAGTTGAGAGTTCAAGGCTGGGTTTGTGCCCAGACCCCCCACCCCACTTTAGACAGCGGCCTGCAACCGCACTTTCCTTCAGATTGTTCTCACTGTTGCCAGGTATTTGTCTCACTGAAAGACAGGGGAGTTATCACCTAAAGGAATATTAAAAAATAGAACTATGGGAAACTACTATAACAAGAAAAAAAAAAGCAGAAAAAAAAATACACCAATGTGAAAAATAGGAATAATATGATACAAGTCCCCAAGTCAAGGAAACATCAGTGGACACTTATTTGTTAGCAGCCAGATTTAAGCCGAACACATTTCAGACACATTTCTGAAAAGCCACAATGATAGCTTTTCGCCACTACAGACCAGGTCTGGTCTCACTACATTTTGCATCTCTAGTGATAACAATTCGTTTCTTTATTAAAAAATCTATCAATCACTGAGCTTCATTTGGAGAAGGGACTGTGAACCATTATTCTTTTCAGTCTTCCGACTGCCACACACTTAGCCCCTAAAGTTCTTTCTTGATGTTAACAAGAGATATCTAGGAACGGATGAACCACAAAATGCACAGAAGGCATTAAGTATGCTTGTATGCCCTGACTAAGTTTCAATATATCTAGGTCAGATTTTCAAAAAGGGGCCAAAAAGACGTGGATGCTGAATCCAATGCTAGGTTGAAGCATTTTAACTCTTTCAGATCCCTTTGAAAAATATAGCCTCTGGGGGTTTTTTGTTTGCTTTTTGGGCTAAAATAATTGCTTCCATACTCTAAAAAGTGTCTACCATAAGAAATGCCACAGTGAAGCTAATGCTTACTTGGCACTGTGAACCCAGGGTGGGGAGGGGAAAGAGAGAAAGAAAATCAAGGATCTGAGAAAAGATCCTATGGATGTATGTCTACAGTTAACAAACGACTTGGATCTTTTGTGAAAGCATACCTTGCAGTTAGGGGATTCCATAATTAGAGCATAATTACTCAGCCATATCATGTGTCAAATTATGGAGAATGACTATTTGTTAAACCCCAGATAAAGACAAGAATGAATAAATCTGGAGTCAAAGATAAAGCCAATTAAATGAAAGCCCTTCCCTTTAGCATTCTGCTAACACTTCTGAGACCGCCTCTGTATTCTGGAACTAGTTTACATGCACAATTGCTGCAATAAAACTTTTACACTATATGCACAGTGTTAGCCCCAGGAGTAAATAATACAAAAAAAAACTACTGTAAAGCTGTTACCTACAAAACCATGAGTACACTTGTTACAGGGCCGACAGTTGGGTAGTCTGAAATGAGTAAGGAAGGGGTCATACGAAGAGTATAACACACATTTCAAATTAACTTTTTCGTGCTCTGGAATTTTACTTCTTACTGTTATGTTATATTATATTAACCAGTGCCTTTTAAAATAAAATATCCTTGTGAAAAATCTACTAATGGCTTTACCATACAACCTCATGATAATTTGCAGGGACTCTAGACTCCATTTGTTCCCAGGGGATTGAAAAAAAATTACACTGGTTTATTTGGTGCAAGTTCTAAAACCCACTGGTCTGGGGTCCTGATCCCATCAAGTAATCTCACTAGGCAGATTGCTGTATATCCACAGAGCCCCAGTGGAGCTGAGCCTGCACAGACCATGACAATGAAGAGGGGGAGAGAGCAAGACTCAAATATTTGTGCTATGAAACCAGAGGCACTCAATGAAGTTGATTATATAACTGTTGAATACATAAATGGTACAAGGAGATTTTTAGCTATGAAAGGGAGAGAGGGAAGGAGGCAGAGAGGAATTTTAGATTAGCATACAGAAGCAACCCCCATATTCTCGATCTGACAAGGAAAATAAAAAAAGAAATCTGCACGCTTCTCAGAATCAAAGGATGAGTCAAAACCAAATAGGGTAAGAGACCAGAGAGGATGTGGAAGTGCAAGGGACTAAACAGAAACTCAGCCGCAGCATAGCTCCAAGAGCAGTCCCTGCAGTCACTTAATCACAAGTAATCCTGCCGTAACAGCTGCTTTCCTCTGGAGCCTATGTGAACCTCACAGTTAACACGCACCGTAAAGGATGCAATTTGATTAATGAATTCAGCCAGTCCTAAATGATACCATGTGTAGTCTAGAGGGGGGGGAATTAGAGCTCTCCAGTTGCTATTCAGTGTGGAAAACAGAAGGTTATGTTCAGTACCATATACATCCCCCTGACTGAAGGCAGATGTGATTGGCTTTCCATCTGCTAGGACGGCCCACAAAAGGCAATAATGCTGGCTGGAATGACGACACGTAGGAAGATGCAGCAAAACAGAGAGCAATAAAGTAAATAGGCTAAAAATATAGTCATAAAGGAAGCGCTGATCTCCAAAATTTGCAAGGTGAGGACCCCTGTCCGTGGCACAGACCATCTAATCTTATCCTCAAGCCTTACACAAATGTCCCATCCAACGTCCTCTCTCACGATAATTTGCCAATTCCAATACAGAGAAACAAACGCATCCTGGGCTGCTAAATACCAACCAGTACGGATCTCATTGGGCTTCATCATGAATGCATTACCTTGGAAAGACTGCTTATGTCCAAGTTTTGCTCAACAATGTGCAGTGCCTTGGTGACTCACGAGGCACTAGACCAAAGTCAGCAAACACATTTCAGTGGCTGAGACCCAATCAGGACAGGGACTGCAGATCTTCTGTCCTTTCCCTCCATTCATTTTGCAGTGGTTCCATTATTTTCTGGATGTACTTTAGCTACATGCAATCCATGTACAATTTTACGAGTGACCTATAAAATAGCTTCATTACTTGTTCAGTGTTGGGAAAAATCAATTAAAAAGAATTGGGCAAAGTGTAGAGAAAACCAACCTGGTAATAAATAACAGGGCTCCCATCTTAAGTGGTAATAATTAGGTTTTCCTTCACAAGTAACTAAGGCATAAGAAATCATCTTCCTTTTCTACAGAAATGTTATAATATTGATTTTTTTTATTATTAAGGAAAGCACATTTTCCGACACAGATCCAAAAGGCAAATTATGAAATGTTACTGTGCTCAGTTACCGTCTTATGGGTCCTGTTTGGCGTTATATAATATCAATGCTAGTCAGGCAGAAGCAAATTTACATAAAGATCTCTCTAGACAAGTAGTCAACTGCTTGTGGCAATATATGGAACAAGGATCTAGTCCCGGTTGGCCGAAGACTGTGCAACTTTGGCAACTTACCTGTACTGTGCTTGTCTCCAAACCGGCCATGGGGATAATAAAGGTGACCCGCCATTTTCAAGTTCTGAGACAGCTCCAGAAGAAAACCCCCCCGGGTATAAAACACAACGTGAATATCTTGAGATGGTATAAATTCTACTAAATCCAGAGCTCTCACCTTTAGAGAAGGGGAGGGACTTTCTTAAGTACTATCACAATTCATTAAAGAAAAGAAAAGCATATATTCACATTAGAACCAATAAAAAAACAAACAAAACAAAAACCACCACACAGGGAATCAAAAGGAATCTAAAGCTCTATTAATACAGCATTTAGCATATTAACAGTAGTAGGAAGCTCTGGTGAGAGACGTTATAAGCAACTAAATAAAAATTGACACTGTGCCACAAATGCCTAAACCAACTAGAGACAAGACACTGAAAGCCAAGTGTACTCTAACTCACAAAAGGACTCTCACATACCCAGGGGAATACACTTCCAGCCTCAAATTCCCCTGTGCAAAATGGAGTTTATTTTCTACGTAAGAGGACTTTTACAATCTTGGATTTCTCCTCAGTCTGAAGAAGGGTGCAAAGAAAACTTGCAAAGAAAGAAACTTTTTTGCTACTTTTTAGTTGATCTAATAAAAGATACTGCCTCTGAACCAAGAGTTTTGTGTTTCTCTTTTTCTCAGACCAACATGGCTACAAAATATATCCCACTCTATCCACAGCACTGCAGGGTGAATGACAAATCATTTGATTTAACTTTCTTTCTCCTTCCAGTCACTTGTAATTTGTATTGCAACAGTAAGGGCCTGATTCAAAATCTGCTGAAGTGAACAGCTTTTGAGCAGGCACGCTAAAAAGAGGAGAAAATGGCTTGACATCCTAAGGACAGCGGAGACCCCATATCACAAAGTTGTCCAAGCAAAATGGCAAATGTCATTAGAGGAGTAGAGCTCCAGAACTCTTGCGTCTGAAACCCAAGCTACCTAGATATTTCTTGGCTGCTATTTTCTTGTACATCTTGGAACACAAGTTGTTGCGAGAGCTATTAGATGTTAGACAAAACTGCCCTTCCTTAGGTCCCAAAAGCTTGTCTAACATCTCCCAACAAAAAGTTGAGATATCCCAACAAAAAAAAACTGGTATACTAAAGCATACCATCCAACAAACTGTTCTTCTTGCTTTATTACATATCATGGCCACTCAGTGCTTCAGAACAGTAGGTGGGACAGAACCCACATGCACTTGCTCCAGAAGCGCAGGGTAATGCCACCAGAAGTGGACCACCTCCAATAACTGTTAGACGGATGGGGCCTGTGGTGCAACACTAAGCCATTTTGTGAGTGCTTCTGATACCTGCAGATACACCGTTTGTTGTACAATTGCTAGGATGCCTTTTGTGTTTTTTTAACGTGTTCAGCGCATTGCAATATCCACTTTGCTATTCTCAGTTTTAATAGTGTGTATCACAACGATCCGTAAAGGAGATGCAGCAAAGAAACAAATCAAAGGGGCTTTTATTATATCTGTACATCAGAGATGCAGAGTCACGCTGCATTAGGACAAGTGAAAATCGTAGAAGTGTGACTTCTCTACCTGACGATAAGCACATGTACTATAAACTAAATGGCTGCAGAGATTCAGAGGGCATTTAGATATTTTACTTACTGGGAGAATCATGGTGCTATGAGGTAAGACAGTTAACTATCCGTTATAAAATTTGTGCCAAAATATACTATCAAATGCAACAGAGCTAAGCACACATTCCAAGCCTAATTTATAGCAGCTAATTGCTAATTAAGATTATTTTTGAAGCACTGCTGTTTGCACTGCAACAAATTTAAAGTTGTGGAGAAAACAGGAGTTAAAAGGTCTGAGTGAACTCTAAACATTTTTATCCAGACATTTTTTTCAGCTATCAGAACCATCAGAAACACAACAAAAAGGTAGGATGCTCTTAAAAATGGTCACTCTCAATTTCTTAGCGAAATAGCTCTTAACATGAAAAAATGAGTAGATTGCAATAATTCATCAGACAAATCTCTGTGGCATCAATGGTAGAAACACAGTTAAATTTCCATGCTCTACACCAGAAACTGAGCCTTGCCGTGATAGTGGAAAGCATCCATTTTCATAGTCCAAGACAAACCTGTAATGCACTAGCAACTCAGACTAGCCATGGGACATCAATGACAGTCCACAGATTATTAGCCTCCAATACAGCTGGCAATCTCCTCCTCAACCACTTCCATCGTATGACCCAT
>NW_017729001.1:19584257-19587635 GCF_001723915.1 Gavialis gangeticus
ATCTCTGCGGCATCAATGGTAGAAACACAGTTAAATTTCCATGCTCTACACCAGAAACTGAGCCTTGCCGTGATAGTGGAAAGCATCCATTTTCATAGTCCAAGACAAACCTGTAATGCACTAGCAACTCAGACTAGCCATGGGACATCAATGACAGTCCACAGATTATTAGCCTCCAATACAGCTGGCAATCTCCTCCTCAACCACTTCCATCGTATGACCCATTATAAGGGGAGGAAGAATTCAAGTACTTCGTGTGCTCAGGTCCCACAGGTGCTACGCCCTATTTATACCATACTCCTCATCATTTTCTCTTAAAACCTTTTCTGCAGGGATGCAAGTTCCATCCTTGTAGATAAAACTCTTATTTGTAATGCTGATAATTTTTTTTCTTCCAGTAGAAGTACAGCCAGCATTTTTGCACTCTGTTAAGTCTCCATCTCATTTTCACCTCACGCAAGGTAGGTAATCCCATTTGAACCCTGGCTTCAGGAATCCAAGAGGGAGGTATCTTCCTAGAACTGGTTCTAATGTTAGGACCTCTCTTGAGGTTGACAGCTTTGATAAAACAGGAAAAAATAGATACAAACCCCCAAAGAACCGAGTTACAGGCTGACCGTCTGATATACTGTACAGGCTATGAAGCTATAATTTGAAAACTGCAAGATTAGATAACATGGAAAACCAACAGTGACTAAAAAAGGTGGTGAGTAGAGATAATTGAATCTGATGAGATAGTATATTTTTCACAAAAATAACAACAATGTAACTGAATCTAATCAATTTGTTAGATATCAGCTGTGGGACTAAAGTACCAAAAAACTGGGATTCTGTGCTCCATGACCAGTTCTGGTAGCTCCTTAACTCCAGATTAGATATTCAGAAGAGAAAGGGAGACAGCAGTGAAGAAAAAGGACTAGCCTGATTTCCAAGATCGGATTTACCTAGAAGAGTCAATATTTTAATAGGTCTAAATCACTGTCAGTGTCTTGTGAGACAGAGTCCTCTAAAACTGAGTATTGGTTTGAACAGGAAGTGCCTAAAATATTCCCCGAGAACTCTTCAAATTGCCTATGGGAGGACGGCATTGGTGCTGGGGGACTTAGTGTCCTTCCTGTATAGCTAGCTAAACTTAGGCAGCAAAAAATGAAGGCCTCTAAACTGCTGCACATTCACTACGTAGCAAATGATAACACTTAATTTTTTCAATTTACATCAGGCACCTATCATAAGTCCCTAGATGCCTTTGCATACAAATGCACAAACACACAACGTAACATCTATTGGGACAACACAGCAATCCCGAAAATATTCCCGTTACAAAGAAAAATAAAGAAACCTTCCTCAATTAACTCACCCCTCAGGAAAGACCTTGGATAGGCTGAAGGATGCCCTCAACATCAGCAAATCTGGAACCCAAATAGGGCACATTTCTTGTAGCTGTGGGCTCAAGAGCCTTAGCTAAATCAAGAAAACAAGACCTCTGATGCAGATAGTCTCAAACCATTATGAGCTTTATAGTTCAAAACCAACTTGATGAATCCTACTTGAAAACAAAAGAGAAACCACTAACAACCTATGGAGAACCATGCTTAGGCAACACCAACGTACAGCCGCTGAATCTAGTATAGCCTTTAACATCACGCACACAAACACAGTCCAAGTAGAGCAGCTTTGCTACAACTCCAGTATGAAATCCAGAGGGGAATGGATCACTAAACGGAGCTCCCCTCCATCTGCTCCACTAAAGGACAGTCTTCTAGGTAAGTGGCAATGAAAAAAAGAGCAGTTCCTTTCCACATTCAACTAAATCACACCAATCCCAACCCTTAGGGAACTGTGAGCCAAACCTTTAAAAAAAGGGGTCAATATCATCTCTGCCACTTTGCTGTGTCGGCATACACACTCTTTTGTCCCTGTATATATTCTCTTTCGGGCAGGACCCTTGTCTTTGTATGCACTAGTATAGTGCATGGATGGATGGATGATAGATTCTGATCCTGTTTAAGCTCTCTGGGCACCACTGGAATATAAATACTTAACAATAATCAGAGAGCAATTACTTCTGATTGCATTAAGGCGACAAACCCCCATGCTGTGCACGTGCAGTATTTTTAATATCTCTTTTTAATAAGCATCTTGGCCGCAGTGTGAACCCATCCCTACCGAATGTGTGTGTGTACACATTTGGACTGAAAAAATATTAAATTATTAGAAAGCCATAATAAATAACAGAACGCCTGCAGCTTGTGCGCGAAGGTTTGCGGAAGCGAAGAGCAGAAATACATAACAAATCTCCTCCATCCACCCAAGCAGTGAATCTGCTGATGCCTAATTATTAAACCAGCAATGTCAGGCACTACACCCTGACTGGTGGGGGAACAGAAAGGAACACTTTCCCCCTATTCAGAATGCAGTTTTTGCCCCTCAGGACACAGTGAGGACTTATGCATGTAAAGCCCTGGTTCATCAAGAAGTGAATAGGCCCTTTTGTTCTAGTCTATTACAGCGATAAAGATTCTGGCCACTCTTTCCCTGCTGCCACCACTCTCCCCTACAAAAGAAAGATGGATTTTAAAGCCCGCAGGAAAGTTAAATACAGGAATAGATCAGGATTCAAAACATGGCCTGAAACCTGAGCAGCCAGCCAGCCTGCACCAGAAAAACAACTCACAGTCCCCTTTTCAGGCCCTTACAACACCCACTTTTGAAAAGTTTTATTCAGGCAGCTGACATCCAGCGTTTGCCTTCCACTGCAGATGTGCAGCCTTCTCGCACAATAGGCGCCCTGCAGCCCTGGCTTTGCTCCAGCTCCCACTGTGTGACAGCAACAAAAGGCTAAGCTGGAAGCCCTCAGCTACACCACAGCTCTAAATGATTTAGCGACCACAGCATCCAGATCTTGGCAGCAGCTGCTATTTTAAAGGGACACTGTCTCTTCCATTTACCAACTAGTCCTGGCTCTGAAAACCCTGCTTATAATTAAGAGGGCCTCCACAATTCCTAAAATATTTAGAGGTTAGGGGCTGGAGAGGAGGAAGGAAACAGGGGGGGAAAAGGGATGGTCATCGTGGTACCTCTCAAGATTTCCTCTCATGGGATCATAATGCTTTTCATGCCCTTCCATTATAGCCTCTCCCATTCAAGGACTTTCAAGGGCTTTTATTTTCTTGCAAACGTTACCAATTAACCTTGGTGTCATCCTGGACAGAGTTCAGTATTGTCTTAATTGTACAGATGAGGAAACTGAGGCAAGAGAGTTTTCCTTGCTCACTTGTGACTAAGCTAACAGAGCCCAGCTCCATTCCTGGCCTGCACTTCCTTCCTCTGTGTACCGCTCAGAAAAGTGACCACTTAACAGTGGGGGGGGGGGGGGGG
>NW_017729001.1:19587864-19594193 GCF_001723915.1 Gavialis gangeticus
GGGGGGGGGGGGGGTTGCTCTTGTAACTCCACTGAATTGTACCCAGAACCACCACTTTCATCATAGGGGGGTGCTCTGCAATACAGTCAAAGTGCAAAAGGTTCTTACTGAGACCTCAGTGTACTTCCACCCTGCTGCAACAGCAGCATGGAAGGGAGGTATTTATCAGATGTTGTTGGTGTGCTTGGTGCTGTACACGTGTCAAGGTTGGTGTGCTTGCTGCTGGACATGAGCAAAACACACCTCATGCTGCAGAACCAGGGGAGGGCAAGACGAGGTGCCTTGCCTCTTGCAGCTAGCAAGTCTTAATTCATATGTACTTGGTGAAAGGCTTAGCACGTCCCCGGATTTACTGTGCGGTTTGCTCGTCTCTGCACAGAAAGCAAGGAGGAATCTTGTACTGATTAACATCTCCCCATACAGTACAGTAGAGAATTCATTCATAAGATTTATTTTTAGCCAAAGCTCTCCTCAAACCCAACAGCTTCCTTTGGGTTTCAGGACAGCTGAGCTTTAATTTCAAGATTTCTCATGTATTTCAGTGAGCTAATAAGTCAAAGCAATATAAAGTTTTCTGCCAGAAAAAGTAAAAGACAAAGACTGTCCTACCTGGGGGTTCAAGGTTCTCCCTTCCCTACACCCCACTGCTGGTTTCTCAAGTACCAGAAGTCACCATCTGCAATGGTGTTTAGGAGCAGTCAGCTTCCAACTCTTTTCTTGACAAGGTGCCCCCCTCACCGCCATCCTGGCATTTCTCACCTTCTAAGACTGTCTGAAACTTGCAGCAGGGTAAGTATTGTCTGTAGCCACCTGAAGGCAAATCAGGGATGGCCCACTGACCAAGCAATGGAAAAGCCAGTCTAGCATTTCACTGTCAAAGGAAAAAAAGGAAAAAGAAAAAAAACCCAGTAGCTGGCTGTGCTGTGCATCACCAATAAGCTAGCACAGGAAATAAATGCGCCCATTCGAGTCAACAACAGATTTATGCAAACGGTAGCTACAGTGCAGCAAATAGTCTTAAAATAATTTCCGTCAACAGAACACTAATTAAGATGGATAAACATTTGTTTCGTTAATCTTCCTCCTCCCTCAAGTAATTTAGCTGCCCACAGGGAAAAATCTGTACAAGAAAAAAAATGGCAAAAATAAAACCCCCAAAGAAACATGGATAGAAAAGGGCACATGGTGCTGTGTGCTTTGTGATGCAGGCAGGTGAGACAGGTTGGCAAGGGCTGCACCACAGGGGAAACTATCGTTTTATGTTTCTCGGAGCAGTCTGAAAGCATTTGAAAAGGACATTTTAAAAACATCTTTTGCTACTTGCAGTCAAATGGTCATTAGGAAAAAAAGCACTGTAATCAAAGCTTCCACTAACTGCCGAGAAACACTATTAATCCAGTACACAGCCCTGCTCCGTGCATCCGCTCCGCAGCTGGCACCAGCAAACAAGACAAAGCCATACTTAGTGGGCCCGATTCCTATTCCTGCGCTTGAAGCAGTGATGGAGAAAGAGTGCTGTTGTTTAAGCCAACTACAGATTCCTCCTCATGCTGAGGCTGCCACAGGCCCAGTCTTCTTCATGTAAATTAAAAACAGTCACAACCTTCTCTGGGCTCAGGGTAATGACTGCTGTCAAGCAATGCCCTCTTACCAGGGCCCTGGTCATGGGCTGACACAGCCTTACTACTGGTTTGGAGTCAGATGAGCAGGTTCCTTGTACAGGAAATGTTTCACAGAGTATTTCTGTGTACTTTAAAATGCCACGTTGGTGAAAAGGAGCCTTTCAACATAACTCAGAATCAAGTCTAGTGAGAGGCAAGTACCACTGCCATTCGTTAGACCTGGCACCACAAAACACTTCCCAGTGGCAAGTTCCCCATTCCCCAACTGAAGGCACACCACCTTACACAAGAATACAGCTGCTGTCCGCTCAACTCAAGGCATGCATACGTTTGCTGTGGGATCTTTCTGCCTTCACATGAAGACACAAAGCTCAGAAAAAACTAGACCAGCTGAGTTCAGGCAAGCTCAAGCACCAAGCTGGAGACCAGAGATTGATGGATGTTCACTTGTACAACAAAGGCAACAGGATTTTCAACTCTGGAAGTGTGGGAAGAGACTGTACCTGTTGTGCCTGGTTTAGTAGCATCTCCTTCAGTAGTTTTATGCTGCACCAGTTGACCTGGTTAAAAAAAGGCCTTTGCTAAACTTGAGGGACAGCGGACAGCACAGAAGTGCACCTGTGTGCAAGTGAAGAACACAGAGTCCTACAAGCTGTTACAGAGCAACAGGGAATTCCTTGGAGGTGAGTGTGTCCACATGTGTGTGCACACATGCCTGTGAAAGACATGCATACACTATCTTTATCTTATCAGTAGGAACAGCAACCCTCTAACATGCGCCACCAGCCAAAGTCAATCAGAGCAGCTCACAGAGAGGATCTCAGGCAGTCATTCAAGCAGACTGGGTCTCTGCCAGGGAATGCTGTCAGCCCATTCAGGTTGGGGATGTTCGCTGCCTACTGAAAGCCAAAGTTGTGGAACTCGAAGTGGGCAGCTGCCACGGGGAATGGAACAGCAGCGATCAGTGGGATTAGAGTTTAACATGGGAAAACAATGCCGGTTTATCTCGGATGATTCTGCACAGCATAACAACACTCTCTCCTCCAATTTACTGACTGCCTCTGGGGCAGATTTTGTCTCGGGTGTAGAACCACGTTTTCCAAGGCCCTGGGTGGGAGGGACACAGGGAAGTAAGTGGCAGCATCCATTTACCGGATACCATGTTCGAACATGAGATGCTGTGAATTAAAAACGTGGAAGTCTGCTCACTAGCCTGTACTCTGCAGTCATGAAAGGGAAAGATTGGTCTTGCAGTACTTGGGGCACCAGGACTCCTGGGTTGTATTTCCGGGTCTGCAACTGACTCACTCCATGACTGTAGGGAACTCACTTAACCACTCTCCGAATCAGCTATCTGTTCTGCAAACAAAGAAACAAAGTTGCCCCAACCTGGCTCTGGTGGGGAAGAAAGGCTGAAAAGCATACTTTCATTAATGCCTATAAAACTTTTAGAAGTCCTTGGATGGAGGGCACCATCCCTGGTACCGCTGTCCCAAATGCTATATTTATGCGATCTCAAACGGCTGCACAAACTTTTGACAACTTCAACCTGATCCAAAACAAATGCACAAGGAGCAGATCTTCCCTTGGCCGGCCACCCAATCCTTAAAAGCTGAAAAGAGCAAGGATTCCACAAGGTTGAACTACAACAGGCAAATGTATTTTTTTTTAAACAAATTCTGTTTCTATAAATATTACAAAGCTTTCTGCTTTTTGGAGGCTGCTCTGTTCCCAGTGCTGCTGACATTAAGGTGACATTTAGGAGGCCTTCGCATTGCCTCGCTCCCTTTCGTATGCTGGTTTTGTTCAAGGGATCAGAGAGACATAAGACGACACAAGAGCTGCTTATTCAAACTCTGCTCACTCGCTGACCTGCTGCTCACACGGGAGCGAGGAGCACAAAAGGGTTCTCCATGTCAAGTGTGCTGGCTGCTGCTGGCTCCACCACTGTGGAATGCATAGAAATGCAAGGGATGTTAACCCTGAGGTCCCACCAGCAAATGGGACAGGAGGGAGCTGGGCTGCTGTAGGCTGATGCGAGTGAGTGGGTGGGTTTCAGGTGCTGCTGCTTGACGTCCTTCCCACCATGCAAAGACTTTCTCCACAGTCAGTTTCTACATTAGGTCTCCTTTCTTTCTCAAGCAAGTATTTTTCCTCCCCTCCCTCCCTCCCTCCCTGCCATTTCATCCCTCCCTCATACCGTCTCTAGAGACTGTGCCAAGCAGGCATGCAGTGTGAATGGCACTGAACTGGCACGCTCCCCAGCTGCTGACATCACCTCCGCTAATGCCCACAGCCTCCACTGAGCTAGGCTCCAAATCCTGCCTCTGAAACTCTGATCTTCTAATTTCAGCCTGATCTCAGCCCGTTGCCTCTGCGCTGGCTTGAGCTTAATCTGTATTTATTCCTTTATTAAGAGGTAGGACAGGAGTGCAGCAGGTGACTGCTTGCAAAAATATGAGCAGACTTACTAGGTCAGGTTAAAGGAAACACCACCACTGTGTTCTACAGTTATTTTTCCCTTTGCCTCTCGATTAACACTGGGGGTCTTGATATCTTGTGTACTGATGAAAATCTGCTTCTTATTTATTCAAGCATGTTTCAGAAGCTCTCAGATAAAAGAGTAATGGGAGTCATGTAATTACCTCAACAAAAAGGTGCCTTATAGACTTGCTTTTCAAACTTTTTTTAGTTAAAAAAAATTGCAAGAGGATGAAACTTCATTAAACTAACTAGAGAGTTTAGTTTGTATTTAATTTGTGGTGAGCTGCTGTGGGAATTTCTTCTTTCTTTTTCAACTAGAGCTGTGTAGGATTAAGGATCTTTCTTTCCAACCTCATGAAATTTGATAATAAAGAAACACTGACAACTTACCTTCTGGTTATGTTGGCAAAGCATCTAGAAAAATCCCAAGGCCCTGAATTTTGCACAGTTTGATGCATTTGCTTAACTTTAGACAAGGAAATAATTTCATTAAACTTGTGATTTACTACAGGATTGGGATTTTAAGCATATGCATAATGAGTATTCCTTTTAATTGTATTCTTCCCTGCTAGGTGCAGTACCCTCTGTCTCTCTTACTCTAGGTTTTTTGTTTGAAATTAAACCTTTGAAACAGTCATTTTGTCTTTAGTGACCACACTGGAATTAATTTTCATATTGTAACCAGGTAGAAAAAAATAACTATATTTATTTTAGAACAGTGTGACTCGCACAAACGTATGAAAAGGTATTTGTTTCAACTCTTTAGAAGACCATCTTTTTTGGTGCCACCTATTACATTTAATGCATCAGACACATCCTAAAAGACTGAGGTGTACAAGGACAAGATTATCGCTGCAAATGTACATCTTTCTTCCACAGAAATAGCAGACTGGACCAAAAAACTGCCTGTCATGTTTTCTAATCCAGGAAAGTACAGAGTACAATAACTGTAGTTATTTAACCTTTCATCAAAAAACTGTGAATATCCAATAATAATAAGTACAATCTATAAAGGCTTCAAGTCAATACACTCCTTTTATAAGCAGATTTGTAAGGTAATAAATTTTCTGTGACTTAACGATCAGCTTTGGCTATGAAAGCCAATGTTGTAATTCCCAATTGATTGTAGATGTTAATCTTGCAAGACTCTTGTTCTTATGCTGTGATTTATTAGCTGAATTAATGACAGATTGCACTGCTTAAAGTGGGCTGCTGTTTTATACAATAACCCAGGAAGCTCTGTCCAACTGAGTGACGGCAAGGAGGGGAGGAGTGTTACTGTGCAAGGTGAAACCGCTTAAAATACCTGAGCTAATTTGTCATATCGCCTTTGAAATGCAGCACTAATTGCTTAACAATTAACCCTAGGACTGAACACCAGGAGTGCCAAGTGTCAGTAACAATTCAGGTTCTCTGCAGTGCTTGAGAATCACCTCCAGTCCACATGTAATCCATCCACTTAAGAGTGCTTGCCTTCCTATGAAAACTAGTATAACATTTCCCTCATCTGACTCCGAGTTAGAGACCTAGTGAATGATTTTCCAATGCTCACATGCGTATGTGCATGTTTGTGCACAGCTGCGAAGGAAAGGAAGTTGCAGAAGCAACTAGAGTCCTTCTCACTGTAGCACAAAATCAGAGATTGGCACTGTGCGCCGATTAAAAACAGTGGCAGACGGCCTCCAAAGTTCGGCATTTTAGTCACTCCCTCTTCAGTGAGGTGTCTGATGCAGAAAAGAACCTGCCATAAATAAACTTCTAGCAAGAAGTCATAAGGCCGGGGATGACAGTCAGAGTGAAAACAATGACAGTCCTTTGGTTACAAAGAAGGTTTGTGAATGCTATAATAAACCAGACCTTTTTCTGTCAACAGTGACATCAAGAAACAATATTGAGTTGAATCGGGAGCTGTGAATTTGCAGGAAAAAAAAAAAAAAAAAATCAATCCACAAGGCAAGCACTCTGGCACAAACAAGGTCTTTTTACTTTTGTGCAGGACGCCATGTTTCTTCCCATCGATGACTTTCCTTATCACTTTGCTTTTTAAAAACTTGTCTCCGATGGGACCTTTCTGTTTTGCAATAAATGTAAGCTTGCTTGACAAGTGCACCTTTGATTGGAGGCATTTCCCATGACACAGCCAGAAGTGCTAAGTGCTACATTCCCCACAGACCCACTGCTTGGAGCTTCCTTGTTCCATTTACAAGGCCAAGAGGTCTTTCC
>NW_017729001.1:19594204-19595522 GCF_001723915.1 Gavialis gangeticus
AGTGCTAAGTGCTACATTCCCCACAGACCCACTGCTTGGAGCTTCCTTGTTCCATTTACAAGGCCAAGAGGTCTTTCCTCCTCCCTGCCCCCACTTAGCATATGCTGCATCCTGCCAGTGCTCTAAAGGGGAGCTTCCTTTAAAAAAGAAAGGAGAAGGGGAATGAGCCTTGCCCAACTGCTTCAGAACAGGTGTCATTCACACACAGTCACCTCTGAAGAGGCGTACAGAGTCCCTGGGATCACTGCTGTGATCGGTTATTAAAAACTGGCCCTAGCCATCTGGTGGTGGTCAGGCTCCACAATGTGGCAATCAGTTACAGCTGTTATCTTGTCCTGGCTCTGACAGATGTTCTTCTCTTTCATTGTACAGTAATTACCAGTTGGCTGCCAACAGGCTTCACACTTTAATTGTGGTGCTAATTTGAGACAAAGAGGGAGGAAAGAACAGGGAGAGACAGACAGGGAAAGGTGAGAGCTAAGGCAGCGCCAGGACATTAGACATGTCTTTACAAATGATGGGAGGAACAAGGCAGGAGGAGAAGCATCATTTAGACACTATCCAAATCCAAAATGGCCCCATATCCCCTTTTTAATGGGAGGGCACAGGGAAAAGGGGGCAGGGGAAGGATTTCACAAGGAATTTTACTCTGCTAAAAACACTTTTCTTGTTAGCCGCTGTGGTAGGATATAGCAACTCCATGCTGCCTCGTGAGCTGGCACCAGCCATTTCACAGACATGTGAAATTAATGTGCAACAATACAAATGTTCTTCGTAAGAGAGGCAAGGCAAGAGGACCAAACTAAGCTCTACATACCTTCTTAATTATATGGGGAGGCGCATTATGGCAACATAAAAAAGAATGCACATTCTTGTCCACGTAGCTAGATGGAAAGCTGATGAATGGTATCAAGGCAGGGAAGAGACAGATTAGCTACAGTCGACTAGCTGCAATCTGGTCTTTACAAAGTCTCCGTTGGAAGATGTTGCCAGTAACACTAGAATTACCATACAAGGGTCCATCTGATCCAGTGCTCATCTCAGCACATCAAGTACTTCACGCAAAGAAATCCTACAAGAAGGTTGCTAGGTTCACTGGAGAAGTTTCATCCATACATTCTCAGTTAGAGACAGGCTTAGGCCCTGAAGGATGAGGATTTAGATCAGGGATGGGCAAAATGCGGCCCGTGGGCCGGATGTGGCCTGCCAGGACATTCCATCCAGCCCCTGGGGCCCCTAAAATATTTAGAAAATTAATAGTCATCTGCCCCTGGATGCTTATCATGTGGCCCTTGATGGCTTGCCAAAACTCAGTAAG
>NW_017729001.1:19595533-19597846 GCF_001723915.1 Gavialis gangeticus
GACCAAACTAAGCTCTACATACCTTCTTAATTATATGGGGAGGCGCATTATGGCAACATAAAAAAGAATGCACATTCTTGTCCACGTAGCTAGATGGAAAGCTGATGAATGGTATCAAGGCAGGGAAGAGACAGATTAGCTACAGTCGACTAGCTGCAATCTGGTCTTTACAAAGTCTCCGTTGGAAGATGTTGCCAGTAACACTAGAATTACCATACAAGGGTCCATCTGATCCAGTGCTCATCTCAGCACATCAAGTACTTCACGCAAAGAAATCCTACAAGAAGGTTGCTAGGTTCACTGGAGAAGTTTCATCCATACATTCTCAGTTAGAGACAGGCTTAGGCCCTGAAGGATGAGGATTTAGATCAGGGATGGGCAAAATGCGGCCCGTGGGCCGGATGTGGCCTGCCAGGACATTCCATCCAGCCCCTGGGGCCCCTAAAATATTTAGAAAATTAATAGTCATCTGCCCCTGGATGCTTATCATGTGGCCCTTGATGGCTTGCCAAAACTCAGTAAGCGGCCCTCCGCCCAAAGTAATTGCCTGCCCCTGATTTAGATCCTGTAAAGAAGAAATCTGGCAGGGTTTTTCCTTTTCCTCTCAGATTGGTTTACCTACTAAGGAAGATCTTCATGACATATCTATCTCTCTATCTATTGATAGATGGCTCTAAATCTATATAGAAATCTTTATAGATATATACAGATTTAGAGCCATGTGTTCCCTTCAGGTTTTGTACAGAAAATCGCCTCAACCTCATAGGAAGCAGTGTTCACAAACAACAGCATGATGTGATGGAGCATCCAATATGCTAACTTGTTTTATCGGAAGCAAGACATCCTGTCCTGCACAGAGATGCATACCCCAACTTGCTTTATCTGCTCTAGAATTTGTTCTCACTAATAAGACACCCTCCCACAGGTGTGAAGTAATCAAAGATTGCCATTAAGTAGATTCCAGAATACAT
Source organism: Gavialis gangeticus (assembly GCF_001723915.1). Taxonomy (NCBI): domain Eukaryota; kingdom Metazoa; phylum Chordata; order Crocodylia; family Gavialidae; genus Gavialis; species Gavialis gangeticus. The sequence continues at coordinate 19,596,505 of NW_017729001.1, forward strand.
GCATTAACTTCCAAAGTCTGGAACTGTAAAAAGATCAGCATGTTTCAATACCCAGGACACCTTTGCAACAAATTGAAATGAAGTCTTCGCGCTGGCTGCCTGGGTTCACTTTGCTTCAATCTAATTCACATTCTTCACCTAAATATTAATTACATATTTAATAATACGTGCACCTGGGTGGAAGTGTTCACGTTTAAAGCCCTTCGTAAAAAAAGGAACTACTAAAGACTCAATGCTACAAGATAAGCAAGTATTACTTCTACTTCTCTGAAGCCAAGAAGCTGCTTAACTCGGCCAAGGCAAAAGTGGGAATCTAGATCTTAGGCAACTACTAGAACAAACATTTCTAGTATGATCAAACCAACCAAAAGTGTTTTCCAATCATTTTCAATATTGCAACTTTTAAAAAGTCACTTACTAAGATTTCCAGTATTTATTTTTTTAAACTAAGAACCAAAGTGTTTGATGATTTCATAGTTTAACACAGCTTTCATTGGGAGCACTTTTGAAATAAGTGATTTGAAACAAAACAAGATGCTTTCACAGTTGTTTAATACAGTCAGCCAGATCCTGCTGGTAATGGCTGCGGAAGTTAGCTTTCTGGAATTACCAGAATGACTAGCAGATGACTAGGATTTGTGGGGAAACCCTATCAAGTCTTTTATTTTTATATACACACATCTTGGCAACTGTAGAAACTGGGTGTACATTTGCAAAAGCCAATATATGGTTGCACCAACCACTGGTCTCATCTGCAGGTCTGAAATAGCATTTCTAAAAAATCCCAGAGCCAAGATAACTGCTTTTGGAGAAGGAACCCAGGAATATAAGGCTCTAAATGTCTGCAGGATAGCCAGCAGTATGTCATACAATAACAGTATGCTGCCAAAAACCTTAAGGGGCCTTGCTGCCTAACAGAGAAAAATGTGATAATTACCATATTTACCCAAATACAAGATGACCATGAATGCAAGATGGCCAGTAATTAGATTCTAAACAAGGAAAAATGATAAATTAATTATAATTTTCCATGTGTGGAACCTAATTATTAGACGATCTTCTTAAAGGTGTGTCCCCCTTCACTACTCAATGTGGTGTAGGGGGAGAGGTGATGAGGAGGGCAGTAATGGGACTGGCAGTAGGAGACGGACAGTAGTGGGAGCAGTACAGGGGAAACATGGTAGGGTAAGTGGAGGGCAGTAAATGGGGGTGATGAGGGGCAGGCAGTAGGGAGCAGGCAGCGTGGAGGGGGTGGGGCAGGCAATGAGAGAAGCACGCAGCCTGCCCCACAACTTACCTCCAACTGTGCCTACCTCCCCCCCCCCCCCCCCCCCCCCCCCCT
>NW_017729001.1:19597878-19598141 GCF_001723915.1 Gavialis gangeticus
CCCCCCCCCCCCCCCCCCCCCCACACACAGCCTCAGGCTACCCGGACTCCCCCTTCCCTGTTCCCCACTCCTAATCTCTCTGACACTTCTGCCACCCACAGCCCTCCAGTCCCTGCTCTCCCTTCTCTCCTGGCTCTAAACCCCACACCTTCACAAATTCCTGCCCCCCCCCACACAGCTTGATGCCATCTGCAAACTTGCTGCAGGTGCACTCTATGCCATCTTTCAGGTTGTTGATGAAAATATTGAACAAAACTGGCCCC
>NW_017729001.1:19603141-19605486 GCF_001723915.1 Gavialis gangeticus
TCTGCACCAGCAGGCTCTGCCACCCACTGCTGCTACAGGCCCAGGCTAAAACAGCAGTGCTGGCTCTACGCTGCTGCTACTGAGCTGGGCTGGAGCTACACTTTGTGCAGGCAGCAGCAGGGATGGAGCAAAGGCAAGTAGTGCAGCAGAGAGGGAGAGAGAGAGGGAGAAATGGCACAGGGAGTGGTGGTGATGGGACTGGGGGCTGCAGGTGAGGATGGCAGGGTCTACCGGCGGAGGGCAAGTGGCAGCTGCGGCTCTGGCTCCAGTTCCAACTGCAATCCCAACCCCAAGCCACAGCAGCTGCCTGCCCCCCGTCCCCCCATCCAAGCTCAACTGTAAGGTGAGGGGTTCCCCCCCCCACGACAGGGGAACCCCATCTTCTAATGGAGTAAATACAGTACAAAACAAGACCCAAAGAAACTCAGTGCATCTCCTGTAACAGTCTTTAGCTCTATCCCTTGGTCAGAGCGACTGACTTGACTCAGTGATTTTGGGCTGTCCTTCAAGAACAACTAAGAATGGCCCATTCTTTTTATTTGTTTTCGTGTGCTGGCACTACTTCCCTTCACAGACCCCCAGTGACTCTCATATTTACAAACGTTCCCCACCATCAAACTTCTGGACTGTATTTCCCTTGCTGGCTTGCCAAAAAGGGACACACACAGCATTTTTATAAATCTACTCTCTTTAACTGAGCAGAGAGATAATCTGAGCATGATCCCACAAAGCTTTTCCCTGCATTCCTTTAACTTTGCTGCTGCCAGCCAAGCCATAATTGTATAGTGTCCCACCCCCAACCATATGTCCCTGTCAAAACCAGTCACAACCACAACGGCAACAGATTTGGGGCCGTGACCACCCTACAGTTTACAAGCTGGACACCAGTGGCTCCCCCTTGTCAAACTCCACCTAGTGAATGAATCTCTGGCGTCAAAAGGTGCCGACCTCTGACCTGCACCTCCATCAGTGAGCACTTGTTAAATGTAAAACAATCCCTCCAACTGTCGCCAAAGCCAAACAGTTCATTACTATGTCGACTGATTGATTACATTTCCTGAAATTATACCAGAAGAGAAGCAAATTCCCGTTCTGCATGGCGAGCAAGATCCCCGCCAGGTTCCCAGCAGTGGCACAGAAGTGAAACTAGTTTTAGATAATAGCAGATGACAATTATGTCCAAAACCCTGGGTCTGCAAGAGTCTCGGACACAAACGTTTCTGAAATCCGAGTGCAAATCAGAATTTTCCAGCAAAGCCTGAGCAGGAATTGAAGATGCTGTGGTCTTCCCAGTGAAATGGGCAGAGAGGAGATGACAGAAAGGAAAGGAAAGCTGGGAACTGCACATGTCGCAGGCGTGTGTGCGCCCATGCACCTGCCACTGAAAGGGAGTAAGTGCCAAAAGGAATCATGATCTGTCTCCTCTCTCCACCTCCTTGTCAATTGTTTCTTCTACCAAATAGCCTGCAATGTAGGTCTCCCCTGCTGTGCTGCCACTCTTTGGCAAGCAGTTCTCTTCTTATACGGGCAGCCTCTTCTGTCTGTGACTGACGGCATCCCCACATTGCAAGAGCTGCGGCTGCAGCTTTGTGCAGACTCACTTGAGCTAGCTGTAAACTCAGTGACGGCCTTAGGGGAGGGCAAACGGGGCAACTGCCCAGGGCTCCATGCTTTAGGGGGCCCTAAACTTTTGCAGCAAATGTCTGACCTGCTTATAGGTCACAAAAATAAGCCTCTTAGGGGCCCCAAATGACTCTCTTGCCCAGGGCCTCAACAACCCTAAGACCACCACTGGTAAACTAGCTGTCTTGGGTATCAGTAACAGTGTACAGCTGCAGTATGGGGCTGTGCACAGGCTGCCTGGGGTAAAACCTGTAGTGACTGCTACCTGAGGCTACTGTTTGCACCCAGAAGTACAACTTGGGAATCCTTTGTGGACAGGTCTGCAGGAAATGTAGAGAGCCTCTGCTTCAATGCGTTTCTGGCTGGTAGTCTGTCACAGCTATTGTACCTCCATAGGGGCCAAACCCTTCTTTGAAGTCTGTAACACCTTTCCCTGGATGCTTACTAAATAGAGTTTTCAGTCTAGAATCCCTTATTCGGCATTAACATGATTCATCTCCATGATCTTTCCAACTCCCCTCTCGGCCCATGTTCAGTACGCTAATCAGAGCAACACTAATTGTGCTACCAGTTGGACCTTTTTGTCTAGAGTCAGAGACAGGTTTGGAAAAAAATTACAGTAGCCTGACCGGAGAAGAACTTTCTATTAACTCTTTTTTGGTGCCTGCCATATCACAGTGAGCAGCAATAATGATGGATTTGGGGATTCCCCCCCCCCCCCC
>NW_017729001.1:19605608-19610475 GCF_001723915.1 Gavialis gangeticus
CCCCCCCCCCCCCAATCATTAGTAATTATCTCACACATCTTTGCCAACAGCATTTCACAAAACAAGACTTGGAGACAAACTGCATTGGCTTTTGAACCATATCCTCAGCAAGAATAACCTTCAATTCTAATTAAAGGCTCCTTCACTCACACCACAGAAAGTCTATTACAGCTGCTTTGTCACACAGCATTATCATTTCCACTTACTTAGCACATCACTCAACAGCCTCTGAGAGAAAGCAAGGCCCCTGGCCTAGCCCTCTCCTGGGCTGACTGGGCCTTGGATGCTGAAAGTAATTAAGGCTTACATAGACCGTTTTTTGGGGGGAGGGAGAAAAAGTGCATGTGTGGGGGAGGGAACGAAGCCCAGTCCAGCTGCCAAAACTTTAATTCCTTCTCACAGGATCAGAGCTGAAATGTTTGAAATAATTCCTTAGCAAAACAAAAGAGGCTGTTGAAAAGAATAACATTATGACAGCTGTTGGGAAAGTCACCGATGGGCGAAAACTTTGGTCACACTGCAGATCCTGTTCCCTTCATTGGCTGCAGGAAGGAAGTCATTTTTATATCCTGAACAATACTGCGTTTTTATTTCTTTCTTTCCTTCCTTCCTTCCAAAGCTGCCCAGGTTTGTTATGCTCAGTTCCTTCTCAAGTCCTTGGCTTTAACAGCACTTTTCACCAGTGGATATTGGAGGGGAAGCATGACTTGGTGGTTTAGGACACTATCCTGGCATTTAGGGAACCTGTGTTTAGTTGCCTCCCTTGCCACACATTTCCTGCCTGACCTTGAGCAATACCATTAGTGTCTCTGTACTTCAGGTCCCTATCTGTAAAACCCTAACCTTGTAGAGCTTCTTAGCATACATATATTATGCTTGCGAAATGCTCAGAAGTCAGAGCAGGGGGCACCAGTTAAGTACCCTAGATAAATACTAATGATCAAAGCTCATTCCACGGAGATTTAAGTGCCAGCCGTTCCCTGGCACCCCACTCCTCTTCAAGCTCAAATGTTTTGCCAATGATAAGCTTCAGATAGAATCACTTGCTTCCATCCATACAATCCTTTCCACACAGCAAGAGGGAGAGGGGAAACAGGCCTTTTTAGTCATTAAAAAAATTAGATGGAATTAAAATTAGATGGAATTTCAATTATGTTTAATTGTGTATAATTAATATCAGGTACGTATTTTACAAGAACAGATGTTGCACAGATGTAGCTCAAGGAAAAAACCCCTCCGAGTGCTAAAGAAAACGTTTTCACAGAAAGTGGGAAAAGGCTATTCCTTGCCTTTAACCAGGCAATAACGTACATCCCCCCCGCCCTAACAGTGCACGATGCAATGTGGTTTTCCACAAGTTATTTCCACATCGCTCCAGCATAGTTCTTGCTGGATATTTGGAGGGAATTAACCTTCTGCTCCAAATTATCCATCATCCATGAACCACCCTCTAAAATGCTCCACACCACGGCAAAGAACCACTGATGATTCTCCAAATCATCCAGGACTTCCACAGTATCACTCCTGTTGCTTCTGCATCTTTAAAGGTTGCTATATGAGTAGTTCTTACTCCATTATGATTTGCTCCTGGGTGAGAGATTGAGGACCTCAAACATCTTGTGTTATGGTTGTTCAGAAACCAGTTAAGCCAGGCTGGAGAACATGAAGGAAAAGACCCCATGACCAGACAGTTACTGAATGATTAGAAATGAAAACATCCCAGCCCATACAATGGCTCCCAGTAATATCTTGAAGTACTTAGTATGACTCAGGGAATGGGCTGAAAATGACCGCTCTGTATTCATCTGGGAACAGACGGTACTGTATAGCTGACTGTCTTCACCTTTCTGATTCAGTAATTAGCACATTCCTATGCATTACAAACAAAATGCTTTTGACTGTCACATACCAAGTACACCCCTTTGACTATCACAAGCATGGGAGTGTGGCATTCCTGCCTGAAGTGATCGCAAGGGGCAGAGCAAACACAGGAAAAAACATTTAAACAAGTGTCTTAGACCCTGGCCCACAAACACTTAATGGTGCCACAGGATCTGATCCCCACCCCAACAATCACACCTACTGCAATTCTACACATGCCTGACAGAAAGTGTGATTTTGGGACCAGGGATCAAGATTCTCATTACTCCCTTTCTACTTGCCAGTGCATGGGGAGTCCAGGATCACTGGCAAGTTGAAAGCTTGGCCCAAACAGACCCACGTCCCATTGAAGACCTGGGGCTGATAATCAACTGAGTGACAGCTCTGGGATCACCTGGCTGCACTGCACAGCTTTTAGACATCCCAGAGCACTGGGACCATGGCACTGGGCAGCTTCTCCCTGATCCTGGAGTCCTTGTGCCCCAAGACTACTAAAAACTGTGCATGCAGCCCAGTTCCCTACCATCTGGCATTTAAAATCACCTTGTTCCACAGGCCCCACAGGGCAGGAAAGGTTGCCAGGCACAGCGCTGTCAGGTTCCCAATGATGGGGAGTCCCCTGATTCCTCCTGCCTGGGAACCTTTCAGCCGTCTCCTCATTTCCATCATCAGGGTGGGGCTGTCCCAATCCTTATGCCAATGGGGTCTGTCAGCATTAGGATGGGGGTGCTACATATCCAATTTATGTGGAATGTCTAGAGCTGGTTTCAATTTACTTTACATGTTCCATTACTTGGAATATCTTTGCAGCTGGTTCCCCACTATATGGCACCATATATCAGCTGCATGTCTAGCACTGTTTCTATTTATGGTGTGATTAACCTCAATTGTACCTTAAATGTAACGTGTGCCAGGAGCCTTAGACAACCCGAGTTACAACAAAGACAAGAAGGAAAAATGACTGTTTAACGGAGTTCACTAAGATCAAAGTTTGCCTGTGGTTTGTAGCAGCTCTAAACACCACTATCTTCATAACTGGGAAACCTGCCTCTCTCTCTTCGCTACCCCTGACATCTGCTGCTGCCCATAGAGGAAACTTAACATGAAACTCGAGCATGTTTCACTTGCCCCTCCCAGGCCAGAGAAGGGCACTTGGGTTACAGAGAAAGTGAAACATTTTTGCAAGTTTCACTTTGAAGTCCTGAGAGCCCAACATCAGAGCGTCTGGGAAGAGAAGTGCTTGCAGGCATGAGGCAAAGAAATCAGAGAAGCACAGGAGGAAGAGGAAACAGACCAGAAAGACTGTTACCCGCTAAACTGCCATTGCTTTCCTTCAGATACTCTCACTGCCCGAGCTCTGTGCTTCGCCAAAAACTACACGGCCGGAACAGGGTAGCACTCATCAGGCAGCCATTTGCTTCAGTGCCGATCCCTCTCAGTTCCTCACCTGGGCTGTGTCTGCAGGAGGCAGAGCAAGGCACACCAAGCAGCACAGCAGCTAGGAAAGTACAATATGATGCCTGAAAGCAACTCTTGTTGCTCCCAGAGTTGGAAGGAGGGAGGGGAGATGGAGGGGGATTCTCCCTCTGAGCTTGTTTGGCCTACAAAACAAAGGCTGAAAACTGGCAAAGCTGCTTCGTTGTAAGCAATGCAGATGGCAGGACAGACATGCTGGCTCAAAGGAGTGTTTTGCCAATGGCTCAATAAGGGGGCTCATGGAGGGAGAAGGTTCACCAAGATAAGATCTCATTCTTCTCCAGAGAGCGCTAACAGAGACTGCAGAATAAAGAGCAAAATGTTTAGGCTACTAGGACTGTCTATCATGAGAGCATCCTTTCAAGGAAGAAGGGCTCTAAAATTATGGGACTATTTTAAGAAGAGTTTCTTTACTGGCTATTGCATATCTAGCTCCTGCTTTCTAGTCTATACCCACTGATTTAATTATGTCTCATCTTGCTATTCTCCAAGGAAACTAATGGATACTGTAGGCTAGCAAGCTCTGTAAGATGCCAAGTATTTGCATGGCCATTTCCAGTTACGTTTTCTCAGAACACCGATGTCAGCTCAGCTGCACTTGTTTTGCCACAAATTATTTTCTGATGGTAGGAGAATGCTCAGTGATTGGAAAGAGCAGCTTGAATTTGCAGACTCAGAAAGAGACAATATGCTACTCCATAATTTCCTTCTAAAAACGTCCCCACCACATTCAACACGTTTTTGTGACATGTGGCCCAACTTTGCCAATTCACAGTAGCAGGCAAGAGACCTACTGCTTCCTGTGAAAAAGTGAACAAACACAATTTAGAAATGGAGGATAATGCTTCACAATGTGATTTATTTGGTCGGACTAATTTTAATTCTTTAGTATATCATAAAAGATTCAGTAAAACTCAGCAAAGTCCCAGCAGCAGCAAATAGTAAAGATTTACTGGATGGAAAGAAGCTTCCACTTAAACTCTTATACCTCCCTACTCACTGTGGGACATCATCTTGCTCTCAAGGTCATGTCAATGCTGGGATTTCACCCACCAGTGTAGCATAGCACCAGTACAAGCCCATAGTGCTACATTCCCAGTAGAGAAGGGAAGCAGAACAGAGATGAGTGCATTTTGTGTGTTTAGCAAGTATGTGGTAGGGCTGCACATTCATATACTGCACGAACACAGACATAGCTGAGCCACAAATAAGCTGAACAGTTTTGTTTTTACTTCTCTCCCCTCCCCTGAAGTCAATTATGTAGCCAAAAGAAATAAGGGATCTTTGTCTTTAAGGTATTTAATTTAATACCCTCCAGAAACTAAAAAGAAAAAATGGTACAAGACAGATCTCAATTAAGTGTCCATAAATGGCTTCATAAGGTATCAAAATGTCTGTTCAAAATACAAGCATGCATACAAAAACTCACAAAAGACCCTTCATGGTTTGTAGGGCTTAATAATTAACCCTGCTAGTCTGTCAGACGGCATATCGGGGGGGGGGGGGGGGA
>NW_017729001.1:19611014-19613060 GCF_001723915.1 Gavialis gangeticus
ACACACACACACACACACACACACACACACACCCCCCAACCAAAAAACTGAAAAGGGAGAAAGACCAGAGAGAGATGGACAGACTGAAACAGAGGACCATTTCAAAGATATTTTCCTAAGTAAACTCTGCACCATGTTCACTTAGCAGGTTTGGGATACTATCACATTTGAAAGGATAACGGCTACTCAGACAACTGCCTAAAGGTCAGCTCAGACCTGCCAATGACCTGTCTCTGGGAAGGAACTGTGCTATATGACATTGTAACCTCAATGAGATTGCACTTCTGAAATGGGAAACAAGTTTTAACCTTGTAAGGGAATCTTTATGTACTTCTGTTAGTGCAGGAGGATCTATTTGTACTCATCAGCCTAGTTCTTCATTCCATAACAAAGATGTTTTAACACAAAAGCTTTTCCCTAAACTATGAACATGATAAATATATTTTGCTTGATCCTGCAAAGACCTGTCTCTGTTCTTAATGATAAACAAGAAGTCATTCAATTTTAGTGGCAGCACTTTCTTACTTGAAGTTAAGTGCAAGTTTAAGTCTTAGTTCTTTTGAAGGCTTGTATTGTTTTCCTTATCAACTTATCATGCAAGAAGTTTGAGAGGTTAGTTTTAAGTTGCTTGTTAAAAACTTCATCTCAAATCTGACAGTAAGGGAATCTTCCCTCTTGAGAAGGTGCCTGGTCCAAATGCTCGAACTCTGTGTTACCAAATTCCAGCTGGCATTTACAGTCTTAAGATAGGGCAGTTTCAGAAGTTTAAAAAGTGGTTTTTAACTTATTAATGGGTAAAATAAATCCTCAGATCTAAATTGTAGCTTTTACAGACAGTCAAGGACATCGGGCAGAGAACATTCTTTCACCCCCCTCAAGACAGTGTTGACACTTGACAGCAGGGAAGGTCTAATTTGGCTGTAATTGGTTTTTAGATATTAGCCTGCCTTTCAATGAAACATGAAATTCCTCAAAAATACAGGCTCAGAGCTTCTCTGCAATGCCACTTGGTTTATAGAGCTAATAGTTAACAGGACAGAGTCATCTCATTCTAGTATATGTAGACTGTAGGATCCTGATTTGAATGATGTGACCACAAAAGGTTTAATAAAAAGTTAACTTGCAAAAGAGTACAGGAAACTGTAGAATGTGGGTTGGTGGCTTAAGCAACAGTCACAGCTACATTTGAGACAGGTGGCCCATATTTTCAGAAGCACTATTGACTTTAGGTGCCCAGTTTGAGACATCCTGAAAGTATCCAGTTTTTCCAGTGGTGAATATCAGACCTTTCAGATACAACTAATTGAGCACCCAAGGAAAAGCACAGAGACACAGAGCGGCTTCTTAAAAATCTATTATAAAAATATTAAAAACAAAAAGGTGACATGCAAGAGTGCATGGGCCTCCTAGGTGAGCATGAAACACTTGTCAGCAATGAAAACTCTCACATCACCAGAAATTGAAGTCCCCTTCCTCCAGTGACCGTCATGAGGTTACACATTTAGGACTAGCTGTCCATCTTCAACCTTGCAGTGCACCCCGCACCCCCACCTTGATGGCCCAGTGCAACACAAACTGGTTCATATTATGTTGCAAGGTGAAGTATTCGAACTCAAATGTGTATTTAAACTTCTTGGCATACCTGGACCAAGAAGTGGAAGAGCTGAACAGTGTTGCCAGACCAGACCCCTATGAGCCAGTTTCTATGGCTTTTCAGGGTTGCTATCTTGGCCTGGCCTAGCAAGAAATTGGTCAGGCACATCGCACTACCTTCATCCATTTGATATGGGATAGGGAAAATGCATGTAATCTTAGACACATCCAAGCCCAGCACACTGAAGAGGACACTGAGAGCAGCAGAGTGGTTGTAGCAGGGGACAAGTCTAGAAAGGATTGGAAGGGAGTCTCCTCCACCTACTCCTCACAGGAAGGGTAGGCCAACAACCCTGTCAGGTCTAGGTCGTCCACAAAGGGGGCCGTGACCAGGGGCCCATGCAGCAGCCACCACTGGAAGTCACCAGATCTCTTGGAAATGGGTAGTTTGTA
>NW_017729001.1:19613071-19634455 GCF_001723915.1 Gavialis gangeticus
GCATGGGCCTCCTAGGTGAGCATGAAACACTTGTCAGCAATGAAAACTCTCACATCACCAGAAATTGAAGTCCCCTTCCTCCAGTGACCGTCATGAGGTTACACATTTAGGACTAGCTGTCCATCTTCAACCTTGCAGTGCACCCCGCACCCCCACCTTGATGGCCCAGTGCAACACAAACTGGTTCATATTATGTTGCAAGGTGAAGTATTCGAACTCAAATGTGTATTTAAACTTCTTGGCATACCTGGACCAAGAAGTGGAAGAGCTGAACAGTGTTGCCAGACCAGACCCCTATGAGCCAGTTTCTATGGCTTTTCAGGGTTGCTATCTTGGCCTGGCCTAGCAAGAAATTGGTCAGGCACATCGCACTACCTTCATCCATTTGATATGGGATAGGGAAAATGCATGTAATCTTAGACACATCCAAGCCCAGCACACTGAAGAGGACACTGAGAGCAGCAGAGTGGTTGTAGCAGGGGACAAGTCTAGAAAGGATTGGAAGGGAGTCTCCTCCACCTACTCCTCACAGGAAGGGTAGGCCAACAACCCTGTCAGGTCTAGGTCGTCCACAAAGGGGGCCGTGACCAGGGGCCCATGCAGCAGCCACCACTGGAAGTCACCAGATCTCTTGGAAATGGGTAGTTTGTACAGGGCGAGTCAGGCCAAATACGCTTGCTCTATTATGATGCTACTAGACACCACCTCCAGGTCACATTAGGGTGGGCAGCGAGGACCAAAGCATGATGCGCTTTGACTGTCTACGTGTACAGTGCCTTCTTAGACAGAATCTCAAAGCAGATCCCACCACGCTCCTCTCTGGTCATGGCAAGGTACTGGGCCCACCACTCATTACTGTCCAAAGCTGGAGAAATATGCAATGATGGGGGGAGTCTGTCTAGGAAGCTGACATAAGGGAGGGCTTGTTGCACGTGGAGGTGGTCCTCCAAGGCAGCAAGCACATCCATAAGGAGGGCAGCTTCACTTCAGCCAAGAGGTGCAAAGGAAAGGAAAGCAGACAGAGTGCAAGCTCAGCCAGTTGATCAGGGATCTTTTCAAGGGCCAGGAGAACTGGGCTGAACTGAGCTAGTGAATCAGCTTGATGCTGTGCAACTGAACCAGGGAAGCAATGAGGCTCTTACAGGCAAGGCTCAGTGCTCCCTGCTGCAAGGCCAGGTTATGGACCAAGGGCTCCAGCAGCAGCTCTGGAAATCACAGGCATCTGCCCTGGGGTCTCGGTTGGAAGGAGGCCCATCAGGTCCAGGTGAGGCTGAAGTAGAAGTGCAGGAGGGTGTCCTAGCTTAGGTGATCAGGATCCAAGAGGAAAAAGGTCCTAATTGAATTTAAAAGGTCCACATCCAACGTAGGAAAGCCAAGGTCAGCCATCACCAGGGAAAGCATTCAGCAGCAAAGAGCAGGTGCTGAAGGGCCTACAGGTGGAAGGCAGCCATCCTGCACTCCAAGCTGATCAGGCCCTACCCTCCAGTCATTGGTGGACAAATAAAGGTCAGTCCACTGGAGCCTGTTCCAGACAAAGCCTATGAAAAGCTTCTGGAGTCCATTTCATAGATTTCATAGACATTAGGGCTGGAAGGGACCTCGAGAGATCATTGGGTCCAGCCCGCTGCTCAAAGGGCAGGAAGTCAGCTGGGGTCAGATCACCCCAGCAAGATAAGCACCCAGGCATTTCTTGAAGGTATCCACAGAAGGTGCTTGCACCACTTCTGAGGGGGAGTCTATTCCAGACTCTGGAGACTCGGACAGTAAAGAAGTTTTTCCTTGTGTCCAGTCTAAAACAGTCTTCCAGCAGTTTGTGACCATGTCTTCCCTTGGGATGCCCTGGTGAACAGATGGTTCTTCCAGTTGCTGATGCATACCCTTGATATACTTATAGGCTGCCACCAAGTCAACCCTGAGCCTTCGCTTCTCCAGGCTGAGAAGTCCCATGCCGATCAGCCTCTCCTCATAAGGCCTGCTCTCTAGACCTCTGGTCATGCACGTGGTTTTTCTCTGGACTCTCTCAAGCTTCTCCATATCCTTTCTAAAGCGTGGAGCCCAGAACTGGATGCAATACTCCAGGTGCAGCCTCACCAAGGCCGAGTAAGGCAGGAGGATGACTTCTTAGGTCTTGCTTGAGATGCATCAGTAGATGCAAGCCAATTTGAGTAGGGTCACTGGAGGGTCCAAGCTAGCACACCTGTATCACGGAGTAGTAGCTGACGGGTTGCTGATGACCAGGATCTGGCTGCCCAGGAGAAGCTGGGCAGGCACCAGTAGTGCCACCACTGCAGTCTTGCTGCTTCTGCTCACTGAGGCCTTCCTGGGTCTTGGCTAGATAGGCTGGACAGCCTCGGAAAATACTTAGGGCTTTAAAACCATCGTGGCATGAGGACAGGCCTCCAGACAGGTCTGGGAGCCGAGTCATGTTAGGTGTCCATCAGAAATGTGTTGCTTTTGGCTCAGCTGATACAGGCTGAGAAGGCATGCTCATAAGCCCGACAACACTCCCTAAGGGACTGGACATCACCCTCACTGCTTGTAAAAAACAGTCAAATGGCTGCCATACAATTTCACCTTAACTGGAGTAGAGTGGGCAGCAGCTGGAGCTGTCTGATGGGAGAGCCAGGCCTGTCGGGCGCTGCTGTAACAGGTTCGGTGGCTCAGTGGTTACAGCGTAAAGCATTCCAGGAAGCGGGCAGCCCTGCCAGATGCCCCTTCATGCTGGGAACAGGGCTCATAGTGCTCCAGTCATCACCTTCAGGATGTCAGAGCTGTCCCACGGCTGCCAGCAGGTCATGCAGCACAAAGAGGTGTCCTGGATGATTCTGCAGGATAAGCAGTAGCTCTGCTTTGGGCCTATGACCATTTAGACCATTTTGAGGCAGTTGGCTGGGCTTTGGTCAGGATTTTGTAACTGGCACAGACATGAGGGAGAAAGAGAGGCAGGACTCTCAATAAAAACCACTAGGCAATCACTAGGAAAGTCTTAGCCAATATTTTGAACTTCCCCTTTTTAAACTGTCAGTCAAGCACTGTCAAACCATAGGGGAGTTGCTATTTAATGAGGGTTTGGGGAAAGCTACTTAGACAAGTGACAATATTTACTCAGTTCTATATATGCTGCAGGCAAGACAGGCCTGTGGTTGGGGGAAGGGAAGAAGAGATCTAGGGCTAACAACAGAGGTTGGGTTTATCCCAGTTCTGACTGCCCCAGTCTTTGACACTCATCAAAGCAGGGCACTAGACGGTAGTATACACAGACAGCCTGAATGTTAAGTAACTTGAACTAGCCATGACTAGGGGGGAGAAGGGGAAAAGGAGGGGAACCACTCACCTCCCCCCTCCCCAAGGACAACTAGGGCTAATGTGAGTTAATTGCCGTTCAAATTGTCAGAGTAAATGACTGTTTCCTGGCTGTTTTGATGCGAGTACACCCAATATCTGTTTGTAGCCTGGTATACTTCGCAGGTAAAGTGGGACAATGGGACTGTACATCAGTCCAATCTCAAGATAAGGGCTTTGTTCTGGGAGAAATCCAGTGTCTATTTTTAGCTCACGTGGTTTGCAGAGTGTAACAGCTCTTTACCATCAACCATCTCATGGGCTGCCAGGTACCTTGGATTTTTTTTTTTTTGTGTAGTGAATAATACTTAATTTTTACCAGATGTTCATTCACTGTGTCCATAGAGGTTTACATCAAAGAACACAGGCTAATTTTTTTTAAATCAGTAAAACATACCATCAGCTCTGTGTTTACACCCTGCTTCTCTCTAAATCCAGAGTAGAGGAAGATGGAAAGGCTGGCGGAAACGCACTCTCTCCTTCTTTTCTGAGAGATTGAAACCCATGTGCTTGCTGGGGGAAGGAGCCCACAGTTCTGTAGCCACGGTTATACAAAAAGGGCACCAATTACAGACATAAACCCCCAATTCGGCCCTCATTTTAAACAAATATTCCTTCACAGCCTCTTGAGGAGAGCCTTTAAACATGAACTTAGCATTTTTTCCCTTTTGTTTTAAAAGCAAGGCGGGTGAACACACAGTGTTTCTTTTGGAAGCAGGACGAGTTGGCTCCAACCCTCTGAACATAAATTATTTAAGCTTGCTTGGGAAAACTATGCAAGTTGTACTATTATTTCACATGCTAACAAGATGGCTGGGGACACTGCTGGGCAAGCTCTTGGGGTGTGCATTGCTTTTATTTGCTAATGAACATTCAGGGTGGCTTGGCAGTTGGGAGCACAAGAGTAATCATAACTTGGCTCTGGGGAAGTCTTCTGAGAAACACTGGGAATACCCAAACCAACAAATATGCATGCGTACCTGAGAATTACGTTTTGGATTAAGCTCTCAATCAGTTCAAGACAGTACAATATACTCTGACGGGCAGCCCTTGGAAACTACACCCCCAGTCTATTTGTTAGGTCAATTCAACTCATTTTCTCTCAGTGCCAGCTGTGCACTTCAGACCCTTCCCCACAGATTTAACTGACATTCCCAGCACTGGTGAGATCTATAGTCAAGAGCAAAAAGTGGAGGGAAGGAACACCACTAAAAAAAAATGGAGGGTTCTTCTCAAAGACTGGGCAAAAATTTGTATTTTCAGGGTGTCCCAAAAGCTCTGGCTGTATCTGAGAAGTCTTCTTTAATCCTTACCCTGATGATGCTTATACAGGGACTTCACTGCACCTTAGCCTACCAGCACCCAGGGATTGTGCTATGGATCTCACACCTCTGACATCCACCCCATCCCTCCACTTCTAAAGATTTCTTTTTCTTCTATTTGTTTCCAAAGCTTGCAGAAGCTGGAAACACTGTTGGCTCCAACTATATTTTCTTTGCTCACCCTTTTCTTGCTCATTTCCTAGGAGGAGTCACGCTCAACTTGCTTTATTAATTCCATGCTTAAGAGTTTTCTTCCCCCCACACCCCAACACAATGTTTATAATCTCTTGGGTTTAACAGCATCCCATGCACCTCAGTAGAGGACATGAGAGGAACAATCATGGCAGCTCTCAGTAAATACTGCCAATAAACACAGAAGTTATAAAGGTTATTAATTAATATGAATGTATTTTATTTCTGAGCTGCCAGAGAACTTTAGACCACACTGCAGAAGACAAAGTATACCTGTCACAGTCCCTGTTATGCAGGCAGCAAGCATCCCAGATTTAGACGAGATCAAGGATTTGTGAGGTTTTAATAATAGTTTCAGTGGCCTACAGAAAATATCCCTGCTTATATAACATTCACTGCTCAGCATCCAGGCAGCAAAAGATAAACTCACTGCATAGCATAATCCAGATTACAGTAAATCAGATCTAGTTTCCTGGGTGGAATAATGTTTCCTTACAATCCTCTGAATAAGCAGAATGCAACTGGCTAAACAAAATAAAAACTTTGGTTCTGAGTTGCACATGATAGTACTGTGATGCTATCCAGCTGTCACGAGAAATATGAGCTTTTGTGGGGTCTAGACTGTTGGCTGATTCCTGGGAAATGAAACGTGAACTTTACACCTCAAGCAGTTTTTGAAAGTACAAGCCCATGCAGCGTGCACACTGAACTGGTCTGAGGCACACCGTATTGTGTTGAGGTTGATGTCTTTAAGAGATCTCTGCCCAGTCCTTGGAGAGCTTTTTGCAACTGATCAATATCACCCTGGCCTGTTCTGGGTCAAATCGTTGCCATTTTGCCCTCATCCATATTCCAATCCTTACCAGACACAGGGTAAAATGATAACCCTGTAGATTCCTTAAATTATGCAAGCCAGTGTCAAACCAAGAGAAATGAGATTCAGAATAACCTAGGAGGCTTCACAGCCCATGTGGCTCTTGAACAAGCTGAGTGCATGCTTAGTGATCATTCATCCTTAACTGGGCAGAACAGTCCCAGATTGGGAGCCTCAAATCCTAGTCCCGGGCTGCACGACTCTGGGACGCATTTGTCCCGGATTCATAGCATTCTGCAGGGATCTGGGTTTTTCCCGAGCCTGCAGTTGGCAGCCCGCCATCTGCCCCCGCCCCACTCAGTTCCACTCTAGCTGTGCCACTGGCAGACTGGGGGGGTGGGGAAGAGGTGGTCCAATTTGAAAAGGTGGTCACCCTACACATGCTAATCAGTGGTGCCGTGAAACACATTTTGCCTCTGCATCTGAGCTGTTCAATTTCCACTGCAATCTTTCAGTACTTCTGGGCCTCTTTAAACTATAGGTCCAAGTAACAGATTTCTACTTGTAACTCAGACCTACTTATTACAGGCTTGAAAATGAGTACTTCAAGGGCTCCTGGTTCTTCATAAATTACCCTAATTTCTGCAAGAAAAAAAAAAAAGTCTCTCTCCCTTTGGCCTATGGCAGGTTTGTGGATTCCTAAAATCTCAAGCTGATATTTCCAGGAGATGGAAATCAACACAAGAATTGGTCAAGACAGAGTTATACACCAGAAAATAACATGTTTGTAGACAGTGGAAAAACTGTATACGTTCTCTATTAATACAACAAAACGCAGCAGAAATACCCATTTGTGACAGTGTATTCGTTTAGATGGATTTTTAACTGTATCCCAAAGAACCCACAGACTATGGAAGCAAATACACTGCAAGGTAAGAATCTAACAGTCAGTACCACCTCACCTGCTGTTCAAGTGTTAAGGAAAGTAAACTGTCAGTGAAGAACCA
Organism: Gavialis gangeticus; assembly: GCF_001723915.1. Classification (NCBI taxonomy): domain Eukaryota; kingdom Metazoa; phylum Chordata; order Crocodylia; family Gavialidae; genus Gavialis; species Gavialis gangeticus. The sequence goes on from NW_017729001.1 coordinate 19,619,749, forward strand.
AGTTTATACACTGCCAAGAGATTAAAGGGAAAACTGCACAAAATATCTGGACTGCCACATTACCAGTAAATTCAGACTAACAAGATTTTACTGGGTGACAATCTTAACTCTATATTCTTAAGATAAGTGTTTTAATAGTCTTTTTCCTATTTTGCAGCAGGAGGAGAATTAAAGGTCCAAGAGAAGCTGTTGTACGTTTGAAGTTTCTGATTTTGGTGGTTTGTGTGACCCACAGGATTTGGTCAAATACTCATGATGATTCTGAATACCCTTGAGATTTGCCCTTTTCCAAGTTAGTGGTGCAGGGCCTTAAAGAAATGAAAGCAAGAAAAGGAAGCAAGATTAAACTTAGTGACAAGGCATAATAGGTCTAGTCCTGCTGTCACCTTTTGACACTTTTGGAGATTAGGGTTCTGCTACAAGCTACAGAGGAATAACTAGAAGAAGGCAGTAACAGGACTACAAACTCTGTGCTCTATAGCAAATCATATGCCAAAACTTTATAAAAACATTTTCAAACACCATTATTTTCTCTGACAACAAATCCCAATTCGTCATGAGTATAGTGGAAATCTTGCATGAACTGCGGAAGATGATACAAAGAGATAGGAGGTTTGGTACTTTAATCAATCTTATGCAAAGATCACCATCGTGTCAAAGAGATGTTGGAAAATTAGGCTAAACTAGACTAATCTTTACAACTGTGAACATTAACAGTCGTCACCACCAAGATGGAATTCTGCCAGTGCCTTGTACAATCATGTCCGATTCCACGCAGAAATTATTTACTCTCCTTCAAGTATCTAGTCAGGCTTAGAGTCAGCTTGGTAGCCACTTTTAATCATCCTTACTTGATCCTCCTAAAAATACATCATTCGCTAACTCAAAGCATAATAACTTTTTCACTTCCCTTTTTGTGGGGAAGATGAAGGAACAAGACATAGAATAGCCAAAATGTAATAGAGATGCTTCAAGGTTTGCGATATTTAAATGTTTCTTGAATTTGCACTGCCCTGTAATTTTCAGACCCAATTATGAAATTACTGTCTTCATTCAAAAGAATTCTCTTTCAAACCATGTTTTAAACTCATTATAAGCAGACTAACCCATTCCCACTCATCCAGAGAGACATTTCACCCCAGGGAACAATCCAACATCCAGAGTGGGCTTTATGATTAATCCTTTTCCCCCATGTTATCTCACTAGGTATCAGACATACAGTAGTCGGTAATAATACTTGGAGGCTAGAACTAAAGTGGAATTGATGCCCAGTCTGTGTTAATATCAAAGTAAGCTTTACAACCCTAAACACAACAGAGCAATAATGCAGCATGCTGTCTACTGGTTTGCCTTCCTGATGTTTGCATTTGAAGTAACCAAACTAAATCAAAATCTTCTCTCTTCAAATTGAAGCTGACAACACAAGTCTCTTGGCTGGTCTGAGCTTGCATTCTGTGGAGACACAGTTTATGGGCTTGTGCCAAGACAGAAGGCAGTATGATTCACAATCTGAAAAATGGGCAAGAAAGAAAGGCTTTGTACTGTAAGGAGGTCTGACTCGGAGAAGCCCAGTGAAGACTTCGGCCTGTCTCACTTAACTCCGTGCCTGCTAGAAATTAAGAGTGGGTTAAGTAACAAGCAATTAATTAAGCTAATTTCCTTGCTCTCTCTCTGCTTGCATAGCTTCACAGATGGACCTTATTCTTATTGCAATGCAACATTATATGCCAAAAATTTCCAAAAATAACTCTCAGGCAAAAGCTAATTTGTGACAGGTCTACTGGAAGTCTTCAAAAAAAAAATCAAGCTGTTTTGACTAGTGACATGTATCATGTGGTAGATTTTCACCCCAGGATTCAAACAAGACCACCTCCAAGATGCAGGCTTCCATGCAAATACTTGCTTTCTGCAAATATTCTCCAAATACCTCTTTGTTTTGGCCCATAATGCTGCCAGACAAGCTGCTCATTTATTATTAGATTCCTCATATTCATAAAGAGTGACCTTGAAAAGTGGTGTGAATACATTCAAAACACATTCATTTAAATGGCTGAATGAGTGCATTGTGGAGATGCACATTATCCTGCACAGCCTGCTGGCTTTATTCAATTTCTGGACAACCATGTTGCCTTTGTCATGAGTAAATTTTTGCAGATCACAACAACAGCCACATTCTGCTACAAACAAATACAGTGCTTAACAGGAATCATGAGGCATAACCATAAATAATTAAACACGTATAATATACCACCATATCAAATACAAGAGGAAATGCAGTTTCTTTAAGGAAACTAAACAAAGTTCATTATACGTCCCAAGTCTTCCTTGGAGCTGGGGGAGAAGAATGGCAAGCGGGAAGAAAAAAAATCCCAAATATTCTGCAGAGTTCTCAGCCCCCAAAATTATCTGGATGCCAAAGGTGCTACCAACTGTACCAAGCTTTTGGGCACAAACACCCTTCGTCACCTTAGCCTAATGAAGGTCTTCTGTGCCCGAAATCTTGTTAAGAAGAATTGTTCCAACTATATGAGTTGGTCTAATAAAAGGAATCCGTTTTACCTGGTCTGCCTATGTCCTTAGACGAATACAGCTAGAACTTACAGCCCTGAACCAACCATATCGGGTATTTGGGCAATGGTAGTAACCACGGCAGAATTAGTAACATGGTACTACCATATCAAACTCTCCTCAGAGCTCATTGCAACAAAAACCCTTGACCTCCCACTCAAGTTTAAAAGGCTACATCGTACATTTTTTCCACCTCTCTCAAAACTTTGACTCCCCCACCATGTTTTTCTTGAGTGCCTCTAACAGCCATGAACACTGACCAGTACCAAAGATTGTACTGCAGATTATCATCATCTAGAGCCCAGGCTTAAGAGCTAGCATCACAGGTGGTGTGATAACAGACTTACTCACTGCAGATTAGACATTGTGGGTGTGGGCAGTGCTTCGTACATCCATCCTAATCAGCAAGTTATCTATTTCAGTGGCTTTTTCTGCATGCTTGAAGCCCACAGCTCACCTCATAAACACAACCCCAATTATCGACAAGACCATCTTGGCTGACAAGCACAACTGAGTCAAGGCCCTCATGAACTGAAGTTTCTGCCGCCAGCCTGACCTAAAGAATCAGGCTCTGAGGTGTTGTTAGCATGTGCTTTGGTGATCAGACAGAGAGAAAGTGTAACACATGCAATCCTACAGGTTACACACATTCAGCACAGCGCAGCACAGCAGGGCTTACAGCCTCATGAACATTTTACATTACTCAACAAGCTTTGCTTTCTATGAATAATGACAATTCAAAATACAGCAAACCAGAATGTTTCTTACAATGGCTTATGTGCTTTCAATGACCTGAGTTTTCTTTCCACATGCACATGAGCCTTTCTTTTTTGCTTTCCCTCAAGTGGAGCATCAAACAGCCTAGTGGGACCAGCTTTAGCTTAGAGCCACAACTCACAGCATCTTTGTGGGAAAACATAGGTGAAGAACAGCTCTGACTTTCTCAGTTCAGCATTCCCTTTCAGCAGCAAAAGAGTGGAACTGAAATAAATGGAGATTTTTTTCAAATCATTATAAAAGCTCAAAAATGCCAAGGTCTTTGTCCTTAAGTGAATGCTGCTTATTTAAACTTTACACACTGGTGTTTAATGCACTGAAGGCCTTGCATCACAGTATGTCTGATGCCAGGGATGATGGCTACAAGAAGCAGAGAAGGAAAATAAGGGAAAGTTCAAACTGAGGTAAAGAATAGATAAACTACAGCAGATGAAAATCCACATACAGAGCAATGCTGGAAAAAAAACAAACAAAGCCAGAATGGAGCTAGCTCAAATATCAGCAACACAGAAGGGCAGAAAACAAGGTAATGACATGAAAACAAGCAAAAGAGATTGTTAACAGAAAACTAAGCACAGTGTATATACAGAGACCATCAGACAGCTTCAAAAAAAGAACAAAAGAAAACACCAGCACCAAGAAGCAGGAGAGGGAGAGAGGGAACAGTGTCCCAGTTAGCTGAAGAACAATTTGGATTGTCCCAGGCACAACCTGTGAAACTGCTCGAAGAAAGAAAGATATTCCAACCACTTCCATTATTATGATTTTCTTTTGGGATCTGTTATTGCTCTGTAATTGTATTTCATCAGACTTACATATGGTAGCTGTCATGCTCACATTGAGAAACAACTAGTTGTGTCAACAAAGATAAAGCTCACTTTTCACCACTGTAGAGCGCTCACAAGCCCAGGCGGGCAGGAAGGCAGTGGAGGTACGGAGAAGTGAAAAAAAACCTCAGGAGCAGGTTAAAATACGATTCACAAAAGCATGTTTATAGTGCAGTAATGTATGGCAGCTTGCAAAAATGGGCTGAAATACTCAGCCACATAGATTACAAAAGGACTAAAACTTATTCAGATGTGGTACCCGTTATAAAATGATGAACAATGCGACGAAGACTCAATAGACACTAGAAAGAAGACAAAGGTAACAATATACTGCTTTATTTCATTTGCTGTCTGCTACCACAATAAAAGCAAGCAAGACCAAGCCCTCTAAGCTAAGAATATCAGTATAATATGAACAGCAGAATTCCAACTGCATTTGGAAGGAAAGAATACAAAAGATATATAGTAGCAGAAACAAATTTTGCTTGCACTCCTGGAGAAACCTGCATTTTTCAGGGATGCTGCCAGGTACAATTCTACTGTTATGCTGCAGAAAGTAATGCAATTATATAATATTTTGTTACGAATGTTCTTCCCCTGGGGAGACAGCAGGCATCTGAGCTGTACGACTCAACAGCTCTCCCAATGGAAGCCCTAAGGTTTTAAAAGCTAGAAGGTCTAAAGAATACTTAGTTTGATTCATCTTCCACTGAAGTCAGTGGGAGTCTCTCCATTGATTTCAATGGGAATTGAATTAGTTAGCATACGATTCATACAACTTCTGACAAAGGTGGCAGAAGAAATTCTGTATCTGTGTAACAGAGGTCTAAGAAATTTCTCTTCTGTTGTTTAAGACCCTTGATTCTTTTGTTTTCAGATTGCTTCTGCCTTTCATCTAATCAAAGATGACTGGATGCCTATTGCCGTTGCTGCTTAGCTGGTTCAAAGGCTTGCTGATTATTAGCATATGGCATGCTTCCCTACTGGAACTGCGGAGTCTGCATCTTCACCTCCCTTAAAGGGCTTGTAGGTCTTTAAAAAAAAAATTCCTCCACCCCAAACTGAACTTCTGCCTTCTGGCTTGTAAAGTAAAGCATTTCAGCAAGCCAGAGACAGCCAACCACAGTAAACTCCTAAAAACCAAAATCAATTCCCAGCTTGTTAAGCCCTTATTTTACAGCAGCTAATACTGCATTCAAACTCACTTTCACCTCTTGACATTTTCTGTTCAGAATACATACCCTAATCTTCATCTTTTTAAAAAGATAAAACAGTTCTATGATCAAATACAAGACATAGTTTCTCCACTCCCACTAATTAGAATAACTTAGTGACATTTCTACATTCTTTAGTTTTTATCTCCTTTCACCCAGCCCTTCAGTGCCTGAGAAAACTCAAACCTGGCAGGGCATTCCCTGGGAGTTAGTCTGTTTGGATGCGCCACTTAAACCCTTAGAGCCTAAATTTAGACTTCCAGCTATATTGCAAAACAACTCCCCTTTCTGTTTCTTAAAGATGTGGGGATGTCTCAGATGGACAACCTTTTATGGCACGTCCTTATGCTGCAATTTGACTTACAGGACAGGCAGCATGCAGGATAGAATGGGCACCTACAGATAAAACAGTCTATTAATTAAATCAGCCCATCCTTTGTCACACCTGTCCTTAGATAGCTCATTCTTTCAGACATGGACACATGTTGCTCCCATGTTCTGCTACTTAGAATCAGCACAAAGCAAAACATACTGAGCTTTTTATCTGATACATGTTGGGAGGATTTGGCATAAACCATTTGTGGCAGGGTCAAAAAAGTTCATTTGTTCGTTCCAATGGTAGTCTAAGTGCTTTTTACAACAAAAAAAGCAGGCTGTGGTTGCAACTGAACATGAATTAGAGAAGTAGACACTTCAAACTGAAAAAAAAGTTTACATTGTAATTTACTTCTGCTTTCAAAAATTATTTGCGTTTCCTCAACCACAGCAGCAGGAAGGAACCAAAATCTTCTCGTGTTTGCCACAAATCACCACCTGAATGTGGCTGATTCTCAGTCTCATCTGGGAATTGCCACTGGGAGCAAAACAACCATTCACATCTCTTAGCTAAAATCATCCATTTAATAAAATGTTAAAAACATATGAGGGCATTTGGCTCTGTGGATTTGTTTTCATTATTATACCATATAATTTCAATAGCCTGTGGTTTTATTGTCCACAAAAGCACTAACTTACTGAAGTGAAAACAAGAGTGGTATTGCACTTGTGGTATAACCTCACAATATATTCAACCAGAAAACATCAGCTGAAACTGGTTGATATTTTTTAATGCACACACCATTAGAAAGCCATAAAGTCTTTCTGAAATAAACAATTTCCAAAAGCAGCACACAAGTTAGGTTACAAAGGAGAGTGCTCTATCTTCCATGCTTTATTTAAGATTTCTGTTTAAAAAAATTGTGCATTACACCAGAGGTATAACAAGCAGGGTTTGCACCCTGGGCAAGCCCCGAGATAGCAGGGGTGCAGTTCCTAGAGCAGGAGAGAGGGGCGCAGGTTCTGGGAGCTGTGGCCAGCAGGGGCACAGGAATCTTACACATGCTTGGATCTCCAAAAGAGGACCTGGCTGCACTGCTACTGACATCTTCATGTGCTCTGCTTGCCCCAAGCAGCAGCAGTGCCGTGTCTGTGAACCAAACTGCTACAACACCAATGCCATGAGGACTCCATAGTGCTGGAGGATCATTTTGGTGCCCCTCCTAAGAGGGCGTGCAGGGCTGGTGCCCCTCTTGCCCACCCCTAGTTACACTACTGCATTACATGAAAGATGGATAATCTTTCAAACTTTACCAACCGGGTAAGTTTTATCCCCTAAATTACAACCAGTTTCACTTTCTAGGAGCCATGCAGCATCTCCAATTTTTATATGTAGTCTAAACCAGGTAACAGGTTTATGTTACCTTACTTACTCTGAGTTATCAAACTATAATCAGGCATGTTAGAATGAAATTACTGCCTTTCTGGCATAGCATAGTTAATGATGGATAATAATCTCATCTACCCAAAGAAAGTGCCACTGTCACAGCTATGCTGCATTCTGATTAACTGTATCTGGTGAGCATAATTTGGCTTGATCATTTATAAACCCTATTTTACTCGTACTTTCAGTTTTAATTCCCTTGTATTTCAATTGCCGTTATGTTTGCACAGTGTTTAGGAGAATAAGCTAGATGCCCTATATAAAATGCAATCAAAATATGGAAGGGAACCCTTCATGAGCACCTGGAATTACAGAATTACAGTTAATTATAGCTGCAGCTTAGTGGGGTTGTGATCCAAAATCCAATGAAAAGACTCTGATTCTGAGAACACGAATTAGCCCCATGGACTTAAATGGCATTACTTCCATTCTTACAGTTAAGCATGCGTGCAGGAGTTCGCAGAAATGGGATACAACTTTCACTTGAATGGGTTTTGGATATAGCCCTCACACATCTACTTCTTCCACTGTCTTTTTCCATCCCACGGTTCATCTCTTCCACTACTTTCATTCACTGTCAGCAAAACACAATTCTGAACAGGCCAAGTATGTTCAGCCAGAACTAACAGAGGGTAGGGACTACAATGCTGACTGGACTCAAGCAACAAGACTGAGATCTGTATAAAACTCCTGACCGATTATACCCCAAATACAAAACCCAGCATCTTTGAAAGGCACTCTCAAACTGTGTAAATCTACTATGATGAGGTCACCACTCTACAATTAAGGTAAACTCTATACCCTTGCCATAGTTCATCTGCAATGACAAGGACTAAACCCCAGGAACAGAAAATTAATTCCCATGTTGAAATAAGAGAACTGGTAGCACAGAATCCAAAGAATATCAATGCTAAGAGTAAATGGGAATCCTGTTAAATCCATCTTCCAATTTTTTCCACTGCCATTCTTCCTTCCTTGTGCTCTTTTTGCCCTGATGCTTGCCCTCAGCAGTGCTTGGGATTGCAAAAGCAGAAAATAACGCCAGACCACAAGCCAGCAAGCTTCACAAAAGGCACAAATGGTTTTCTGAGGCTTGGTCCCCTCTGCAAGGCCACATCTGGGATTATTATTACTATTTTTGCTTGCAAAATAGGCATTAAGGAACCAGTCCTGTCATTCTGCCATCTATTAAATCACTGCTGCTGAATCTTCTCGGGCTGACCACCAGGGCAACACGTATTTCAGGTAAATCAGAGATTTGTTGCGTCTGTTATCGTACAAGTGAATTAATTCTCTAAATATCCCCAAAATAAATGTGGCCTATTAACTTCAACTATAGATGCCTTCTGGGTCTCAAGACAGAGACTGTTTTGTGAAATAAAGTAAATTTAAGCTAGAGACAGTGTTTGTAAAAAAGGGGGTAGGTGGGTGGGCAGGAACCTTAATGTGTCAGGAACCATGGTCCAAAAGTGATGAGAGCTCTTAAAAATTCAGACCAGTTTTACTGGATCTTTCACTGACACGTTCAAGCTCTTTGCCCCATCCTGGTAATGATTAACAAAGAGTCCCTCAGAAGATTGTCTATTCATAGACCCATTCACTGGGTTCCTGCATGCAGGATGATTTTTTGGCATGTCTGTAGACACTTGAGAAGGGATTATTTTCATTGCCCAATGTAAGACTGTGCCAATATGCATTACTTGTCCAGCATAATTCTTTAAGTGATTTAAAAACTGGCGATTTGGATGCAAGAAGCAAACTTATGGGAAACAGAGGAGAGAGACAATTGAATAGAAATAACTTTCTATTTGAATCGAATGACTCAGTGTTCTCTGAGAAAGTTAACTTCGTTAAGACATTGACTTTACTTTGTGAATATTCTGGCAAGTCAGTTCACTTCAGGAATGTTCTGAAAACAGTAAATTTTGAGCGAAATTACAGAAAATATGGGCAAAAGGCAAATCTTCACATTCAAACAAGATTTTTTACAATCCTGGATCTGATTCTAGATCTAAACTTTTAAACATAAGCTGAAAGTAAGTACGTGGGCAGTGCCACTGGCTTCAGCAAGTGCAAGTATGCGAATGCCACATGCATTTTTGAAGCAAGGCCCTGAATTCACTGACGCAAAACCTACTGTGAGACTTATGAGTCCAATTAAAATGAACAGTACTGGAGTTTCAAACACCGAATGTGTTTAGGATTCATAGTCCAAGGATTATAACAAAGATTTGAGAAAATTCATATAATTTAAATAGTGAGGGAGGTGGGGAGACAGACTGCTGGCAGACCATTCAAATCTAATTACTCAAAGGTCCTGTAAGATCACCCAAGTAGTTCATTTGCACCTGTCTCTAATTAGTACTCTGAAGTCACCGAGTGCTTAATTGTGATATGCCAATGACCGCCTCCTGCACCTGCCCTAAACCTTAGCGTGTAACTGGGAAAGTAAGTGGCACATACCAAGTGATTCTATTTTCCTCAGAAATTCCCATGTCTCTGCACTGCTTATTTTTATTAACTAGCTATTATTTCATTACCTCTTGAGGTGGCATTTGTTCTTTTTGACTGAGTGTTTGGAATTCCACTACAACCTTCACGAATGCAGGCAGACGTACTAATGGAGCACCCCTGTCAGGCAGCAAAACAGAGCTTGCTTCTTCCGCAGCACAAATCCAGATTTGCTGGGCTTACATTATACAAACTATATATACTGTGTTTTACGAGATAAAGAATAAGAAGATTCTCGGAATCTAACCAGATGTATTTAACTCCCCTCTCATAGCTTGCGGTAAATGACAGATGACAGAAAATAAGTGCCGTTTGGGAACAAAATCTTGACACTCATAAATACAAGGCCATCAACAGGGGGATTGTCTACATTGCGACCTGCTTCTTAAGAATTCCCATTTCCGCTGCGTCTAATACAGCTCCGTTTGTGGTAGGTAGTACTAGTGCAGAGAAGCAGCTGAGAGCCACCTTTTAAGCCCAGCATCTCACAGACCCTTCTCTAGGCAAGGTGAAATGACAAAGTGTTTCACGCTAGTGGGTACCTTCAAGCCTATACCCGCTACTGCTCCCACTGCTGTTTCTGTTATTGCTGAAACAACAGCAAGAAGTTTTAATAAAAAAATTCCTTTGTGGAGACCTGGTAAAGACCATATTGCACTACAGAATTCTGTTTCTACCGCTTTTCCTTGAATCTAGGGAATTTGTGAATAAAAGCAAAGTACATTTATAAAGAAGGCGATGGGCTGTAATGAGATTGGAAAAGAAGAATAAAACTGGCTTATTTTGCAAATCCTGATAGGTTTCTATTACATAACCTTAAAAGAAGAAAGAATAATTTCATGCATTTCTGCAACCTGTTACCCTACTCATTTAATTCTGCAGCATTAAGCTTCTGCGACTGGCCCCGACATAAAAATAACGAGAGCTGACTTGCCAGAATATTTTTCTTCCTTGGACCAAAAGCTAACAGTGTCCCTAATTTTTAATGTTTTGAATGTTTTTTATATAGCCTTTTAATTAAAAATACCAGTGCCCCTCTCAGTAATGCTGCATATTACATTGCTGGGTTAAGTTAAGTGTTCTTAGAATGCAATATAAAAGAGTGGTTATCAGCCAAGATATTTGTACCTCAGGCAAATAAAGGAGCATCTTTCATAATTTTATCTTTCAGAGCAGCAAGTATCAATACTTCGTATCAATGAAAAAAGCCTTTCACCCACAAATCTCAAAGTATGTTATGACCAACTGCATTTCTGTCACATAAAGTAGAAGGTATCATGGGTAAGTAGACAAAACCATCGGTTTTGAGCAACATGTCCAAACTCATCCAGCAAACTTCATTGGCACTGTCTGGCCTCACAGCCATAACTTACCAATTTGCCACTTGTAACAAGAGTTCCAAAAGGGGAATCTAGTTTACAGATAGAGCTCAAACTTTATCACAGTGTTAAGTGATGCCCCACAAGCCAAGATACCCAACTTCTGTGTATACAAATACTTCTGCTCTCGCTAGCGCACTGACAGTGGCTTACTGCCATGAAGTTCAACAGCACTGACAAGGTCCCAATACATAGCACAGAGCCTAGCCTGGAGTCTCAGACTCTTACCGATACCACTTCAGGACCAGAAGTACCTTACGGCAGCAGAAGGTACCACACCATCAGTATGTAAATTTCTAAGTGTTAGCCACTGACTTACATTCCCCACCCTGACACTCAGAGACAAGCTGCTACCCTGGCCCTAAGCCTCAAAGACCAAGTTCCACACTGTGTAGGCACTCCAGCCTAGTAGCTGCAAGCCAGAAAACCAACTCCGCTCGAAGTTTGGAACCCATTCTCCATTCAGACCAAGAAGCTCATTGTATCTGCAGATGGCATGTCACCTAGAGGACAGACCTCCCATCAGTGAAGCAGGAAATATGGTGCACAAGAACTGCAGCTAAAGAACTTCATCCCCAACACCAGCTTCTTCTGCTCAGGATGGCAGCTGCCCCACAGGGCCTGGACTGCTCTTAAGCATCTCAAAATGAGCACTGGATGGTTTAAAGCAAGCATGCACTCTTGGGGCCTCTCCAGTGATGCTGGCTGCAGCTGTGGTGCTCAAGTTCAGACACCCGACCACATCTACAAGTGCCCTTATGGCCCTCCCAGGTCTTACTGACATTGCCCATTCTACCCTTTGCTGGCTTTCTGGCCCTCATGCTTCCAATGCATGAGTGTGGCAGCATTTGCTTCATCATTACTTACTTAACATTAGGTTGTCACAGGTTGCTAATTAACAACTGCTTTCAACCTTATACTAGTGCCTACCGCCTTTGGACAGTTTTGCAATACTTACTTTTTCTATGCTCCCACGATATCTAGTAATCCTGATTCCATGTTCTTTCTTTCCTAACTAGGTATACCTTTAAGAAAGGTAACACACTGTAACAACTAACTTGTCTATAGAAGGGAGGTAAGATAAATTTGGTCTGCAGTAAAGTCTTATTAAAATCTGCTCTCTTTAGCACAATCCACAGAAAAAGAGATGGAAAAATGGAATCTAAAACTAATTTCAAAAATAGACCCAAGGAAGAATGTCTTGCATTTGAAAACTTTCTCTCAGCTACATAGCTGATCCAATAAAACATGTTACACTAAGAAAGCCTAGCCTCTTGCATAATTTCTGCACTATTACAGCAACAACATCACTTCTACACTACAAATTTTAAAGGAATTAAGTGCTGGATTGTCCCAATCAGGTAAAAACAATACTAAGCTTAAAGCTAGGAATTACACCTTTCAGTTAAAGTTGGCTTTGAACATACTTTACACATATACTGCAGGACATGTCCAACAGACTGAATAAAAACTATGGGCCATTAAGTCAGCAGCAGCAAAGGAATAAATGTGCTTCATAGCTCCTTAATTACTTCCCAAGTATTAATCCTTATTATTAATTAGGATATTTTTGACAAGTAGTGCAGCGTGTAAAACATCCTCCATCCAAGCTAGTTCTTTCCAGAGTCTTTTACCTGTTACGTTCTATGCAAGATTATTCACATCGTCTACATTCTGCTATACGTTGAAGTGGAAGTACTTAACCAGAGTGAATGGGGAACACATAGGGCTTTGGTAAAAAGTTCACACAAGAGGAATAGAGATTATGAAAAAATGGAATATCTGGAAAATGTGTGCGTGTTTTAACTAATAAATTCTACCAACATGGGGTGAATATTTACCAACTCTTGTGAGCCTTTCTGTTAGAAACAGTCATATCAGTGTAACTACGTCAGTCCAGGGAACATAGGTTTAATTGTCAATATCTTTTACTGGACCAACTATATAGTTGGGAGAGATGTCACATATCAAAAAGAGTTCAGATAAGGGCTTCAGGTACCACTACTCACTTGTTTTTCCTCTGGTCCCCTGAAGAAACTTCAGAGATCAGAGGTTAAAAAATAGACTAAAGAGATATCATAACTACCTAATATTCAGTAAGATGTTTGGTAAACTAAAGTCCCCAGAACCCCCCTGGGGAAAACATCTAAATGTTCAAAAAGTTCAAGAGGCATTTATCTGCATGAACAAAGGGCATTGGATGTCAATTGGAACAGTGCCAAATTCCCTTTTCTGTCTCTGAAAAGTTCCCACCTGTGTCCTACCTAGCTGATGGGTATGCAGTCAGGCAACTATGTATACACCAGCATTTAAATTAACATTCATTAATGCCCACAAAACTGGAGGCAGCCTGAAGATCAAACTCTTGGCTGTTAGAAGTCACGCTATCCCTTAGAGTTAGCTTTGTAGACCTCATCCTAAAAAGAGCCAAAATAATTCCTCTCAGTTATTTGCTTTCCAGCTTTTTTTAAAGTTTTGCAGAATTTTAGCTGTACTGTCCGAGATACAAAGCTAAGATCTGAACATGTCCCCTTTCTAATAGATATTCCTTAACTCCAAGTTCATAGGCAGTATCCACTGCAGCTTTATTTAAACAAAAGTATTTTAAGGCTGGAAAGGAAACCTCCATAAAGAAAAATCCTATTTGTGGCATGATTATACAGAAGGAACCACATGGTTCAGTCAGTGAGCTGGGATCAAGAGCATAAAAAAGGTGGGTTCTCTCTGTGGCAGGGTGAGGCAAGGACGTTTTCAGGGAAGAAGAAAAAAAAGACCCAAAAAGCAGAGGAACAGGCAAGTTTTGCAAGTGACAAAACCAAATAAAGGATGCTCATTTTCCACATCCTAAGAGGACCAGGAATCATATAAACTAATACAGATTCCACCAAGTGACCTTTCCTCACCATCCCTGCAGCTCTGACTCTCCAAACTTGAAGGAAGCTAAGGTTTGGCTTTTTTCCTTTTTTTAAATAGATGATTTCCTCACCTGGAAGCCTTTGCACAAAAGAAGAGTCCTTCTATCTGTCTAAGTAACAGGCAATGTGCCCAGCTGATCTGCTCTTTCTTCTCTTCACTTCTAGTTCAGCCAAGACTTCAGCCTCTCTCTCAAGAGTTAGCACATATTTTTTTTTTTACCCAAAGAACCTCGTCTGCCTTTTTCAAAGGAAGTAAGACAACTAAAGAAAAGGCACAGATAGGCTAGATAATAGCAATATAGACCTTACCTACTAAACAGTTAATTCCCTCTTGCCATGGTTCTTGATATGAGAAGGAAAAGGCTCTTCTGAAAGGACAGAAAAGACCCCAATTATAGCCAAACCAAGATGTGAAGAAATGTATTAAGGAAACAGAACCATTCCAGCTGCCACAGAGATAGGGACTTTGGATACGAGCTGCATCAAGCAACAAATTTGAGAGGAGTCAGAGGATAACACGATTAGCTCATCTGCTACACGTGCTGAACGTATTCATGTAGACGGCATGTTGAATCATTATATTGCCGTCTGCATTTCCACATTTGCATTGCACACAAAGTTTGTCTGAAGTCTGAAATTACCCACCTCTGTGAACAGATGCAAGTCTTGTAAAAGATTAATAAGCACCACAAGCAATCTCAACTGCAACAAGGGAGGGAGGGGGCAATATCCTAGTTAAATATTTCAGTGCTTCCAT
>NW_017729001.1:19639455-19646257 GCF_001723915.1 Gavialis gangeticus
TTACCGTCTGCATTTCCACATTTGCATTGCACACAAAGTTTGTCTGAAGTCTGAAATTACCCACCTCTGTGAACAGATGCAAGTCTTGTAAAAGATTAATAAGCACCACAAGCAATCTCAACTGCAACAAGGGAGGGAGGGGGCAATATCCTAGTTAAATATTTCAGTGCTTCCATCAAACAACTGTCCTCTGTGCTGCACTTGATAAAATAGCAAGGTAACTTCTCACAAAGATTAACAGACATCTGCTCAGTTAAAATCAATGAGTGTGGTGTACTGCCAGCTAAATGTGGAAAGCAACATTTTCAGAGAGTTACTTTGCATCCCACTGTGAGCCTGTGAAGATGTTCCAGTATCAGCTGGGTTGGATAATGGCACATTTTTTTTTGTTAGTAGAAGCCGTTTGGGCACACCACACGTAAATTACATCACAAATCTGCCTCTCAAGGATAGAAAAGCGCAGGATAAAAAAAATAAATCTGGAGTCATAGCTAATGAGATGGCCTACCCTCTGCATAAACAGTCATTTATTAAGGCAGCCAGCAGCATTTTAAATGCTAAATAAAGATGGTTGTTTTGTAGAGAGCTGTTTCCTATATCCACGTGTTGTGCCCCCACCCCCAACAATTTTTTTTTTTTTTAAATCCTAAATTTCACAACATCATTCCACATACTGAGAGGAGCATCCGGTGGAACGTTGTTCTTACCAAAAAAAGTTGCACAGATTATCCTGCAGCAGTCCTGGGATGTGCGCCAGATACCCTGTTAGTTCCTTCTCCAAACGCATTACATACCCAGAAAGGTGCCTGCTCTTCTCCTTTCATCTCCAGGGCTCAGCTCCATATATTGGGCCTTAGAATAGTTCCCCTTCCTCCTCCCTGACTGGTTCCATGTTTTGAAAACCCCTGCCCTCTCCACAACTAAGGAGCTCCCAACTACCATCCTTGACATAAAAAAAAAAAAAAAAATATCTGTGCCCCCTTAATCTCAGGTGTCGGGGGAAGAATGGGACATGCACCAATACGTCTTACTGTGGTTAAGACCCTACACAATCCTGATTCAAAGAACCTCACATTTCCTAACCTCTTTCAAGAGAAGAGTGATTAACGTCACACCTTGGCTAAGAAACAGATTCACAGCTGATACCTGCCATGCTGCCAATGATTTATCAAGAAAGTCATTAAGAAATTATTCCAGATTTCCAAGCAACTAATGTCTTGGGTGACCGCACAACATGGAAAAAGGGTCTGCGCTAGTCACTTGCTTTTGTTCTTGAATTCACAAAAGGATAAATATTATCATCCCTGGAACTACACCAGGAGAGGACTGCTGCATACCACTTTGCTCTGAAATACAACATGGAAGCTACAGATGACAACTATGGATAATCCAGATCTTTTGATTTAGGTGACTGAGGTATGCATGTGTCTTGGGCATACAAGGTTGCAAAATGCTGGAGTAGAGGGAGGAGGAACAGGAGACAGGTTGTCCTGCTGTGTGCAAAATGATTTGTTGTGGTGCAGCATAACATCTGCACTGCCATTCAAAGATCACCTTGGGTCACAACTTTCCTTTTGGGTAAGGAAGACATCCAAAGCCGAGAATTATACGAGTCATCACCAGGTGCCCATTATGAAGTGGGAGTTAATAAGGGATT
The DNA here is from genome assembly GCF_001723915.1 of Gavialis gangeticus. NCBI lineage: Eukaryota > Metazoa > Chordata > Crocodylia > Gavialidae > Gavialis > Gavialis gangeticus. Next base: position 19,641,113 of record NW_017729001.1, read on the forward strand.
TCACTGAGGCCAGAAACAGAGCAAGAGTAGTTTCCTTAATAACAGCTTTTCTACTCAGGAAGAATATAACTATTTTCAAGCATGCCTTGAAAGATACTGGGTAAGAGCAAGGGGGAGGAAGGAAGAAAAGAAGAAAAAGCTAAGTTTTGAAAGCCAGAACCAAAGAGTAACGTTTTAAAACTTCAGTCCTTAAAATGAGGCACAAAACCTTAAATGACCCTAAAAGAGTAGCCTGAAGTTTGGAATTCACTAGAAATTGCAGGCACTGTAGATCACAATCATCATAATCAGTTTAAAATAGAGAGGCACAGGCCTCACAGAAAGGTATTACACATTCACCACCATCACTGAAATAGAGGGAGGTGGGGGGTAGGAGTCTACATGCTAATCAGCCAATATCTTAGGAAAAGGTCACCGTGTTCCTGATTTTTTAAACCAAAAGCGTGAAATCCTAGGTCTAATCTCTGTTGAGGCTCTAAAATTTACATGTTAAATATCTGTGCCACTAGATGCTATTGAAATTTCATTTTTTTTCTGTTGAAAAGCTATATTTGAGGCAAGAATTTACATACTTAAGGGCAGTCACAGTCACATTAAAGGGAAGAGAGAAGCGCACAGGCTGGAGTACACTGGGTGATCTTAGTCATCTTTACCACATTGCCAACTAAACTGCAGTAGTCTTCATGCCGGAGCTTGCCACTAATTTGCAACTCTGTCTTGACACTTTTACTTGATCCCAGCAACACAAGGTGCTGTTTCAGAAAAGAGCAAGATCAGTTTTGTGCATCAATTGCAAAATGCTGATAAAGGGTGACAGCAAGCAACTAACCCTTGTGGCAACAAGGGAACCATAAAACAATGTCACACTCATAAGGCACCCTGATCAGAGCTATAGCTTAAAACAGAAAAGCAAACCTCTCTCTCACCACCTTTGAGGGTGAATTAAACTGCAATTCAGTCCTTATATTTGTGTTTACCACCATATTATTGCACAAAAGGCTTTTCCAAGGAGGGTTAGCTAATTAACCTAAAGCTACTTTGCTAGTCATCTCAGGAATCTGCAAGTGTTGATGTGCAAAGCAGCAGTTACCTCGCTAGCACCAGCTGCCTCAAGTACGGGAAAGCATTTGTTTGGGGAGTTCTGAGATAACACAGGAGGCATTTGTTCCATGTAACCACGAGATTCATATGCTTCACTAAGAACAGAGACTAAACTCAACCTCTTTGAGTGGCTCGTTGGAAGGTTATTGTTTAATGGACCATTAGAAACCAGTCACCTTGGGTTTTATTGTTCCCACTACATACTATGTGTTTAGCTAATATTGAATTACAGTTAACAAGAAGCCAAAGAAGGACCCTACACACAGAGCTATGGAAAAAAACAAACCTAACTTGTTCAGCTCCTTCTATTCGTCTTGAGCCATTTAACTTGCAGGCTGTCCTGGTACACAGGAAATCATCGAGACAGAAAGAACAGCTGCAAAGCACACCAACATGGCAACATGAATTTTATACAAAGTTTTTTAAACCGCTCCATCCCACTGGGATCTTTCAGAATGACTTGACACACCTGTGCAGGCTGAAACTTCCACTTGATAGCTGACCTTCATTGAAAGGATGAAATTTGTTCTCTGCCACAGAGATTAGCTTTGGTTAGTGATACTACAAGAAATGCCAAAGGAACTGAAAACAAGGGAGCTTTCCACACCAATGACATTCACATCTGCCGGTTCTGGTTGGCAATATCTTGCCATTCAAGTCTAAAGTCTTTTTCCATTCCCCTTGCTATTCTGCTCGCCTTCAGAAAATTACCCATGTTTTCAAGAGCTGAAATATAGGCACCATAGACAGGGGTGTGATTTTTCCCATAATTTGGGGCATTTGGGAAGTAAACTAACGATGTATGAATATTCAAATTCACCTTTCCCTGGACAGTCTGCCAAGGCTTGAATCTTGACTTTGTTAATTCACCATCAAACTCAGTGTTTCCTCAAACTGATCCTCAGCCGATTCTGAATGATGCCAACCAACGGATATGCATGAGGAGAGAAACTGTATCTTTCCAGAGCTGTTTTAGTGAATCAGGCCACACAGTTTAAAGAAAGGGAGTTAAATAAAAGGCTGGATTAACTTCCTGCACCCTTCCACAAGAGTGGAGAGTTTGGGCTTGATATCAGGAGGAAAGTATGAGCTATCAGACAAGGGACAAGCAATAAGGAGATGCATGCAAAGTGACACTGGTAGTCTCAAGTAAAACCTGAAGGAGAAAGATGATTTGCAGTGGAGCCTGGGTCAGGCCAAAAGGGGAGGGGATTTATTAAAGCAGAGCTCTGCTATGCCCAGCTCTGTTCAGGGACAGACCCTACTTGCACCTTTAGCAAAGGGTTACAAGGCTTTATGTTTGAACTCATAAACGGGGTTAAGTCTGTGCAGGTGGTTCTGAATCAGGAAGCTATGCCTGTCATGCTCTGCTCTTTCCAAGCACAGCCCAATGTAGTTGAATGTCATGCCCCAGGGCCCAGCCAGAGAGTTGCTAAGCCAACAAGGTCCCTTTGCTGCATAATTTATGAGCACTGCAGGTGGCTACTCCCCAGAGTTTCCAAACCACAAGAGCAGGGACTCAGCTTCGTTGAGTTTCAGGAGTCTTTCCTTCAAAGCTGCTCCTACTCTGAATTAGTCTTTTTGATGAATTTTCTTCTCCAGACCTTCCCTTATTCCTCCCTCAGTGAAACCCCATGCACAAGAGGACGCACAAGTTGACTTGTGTTAGCAAGCTGGGATTCCTTTTAATAGGAAGAGGCCCGTCAGGACAACATGCTGATGGTGCTGAGCCTTGGGCAATTCTAACAGCGTTGTCTTTCGTGTCTAATGCGACACAAAGCACAAGCTCTTAGCGCTGGATTTTTAATGGTATTTAGGCACTTATATACTAATGAGTGCTGGTGAGAGCATTCCAAAATGGGTAGGTGCCAAGCAAAGTGGTTTCAGTGAAAATCCCACTAGGCATCTTTAAAAATCTGGTGTTTCATTCAGCTCAGATTCACATGTAAAGATACCCTGTTAAGATGTCACCATAGAAATAGCAAGCAAACTGAATTATTCCTTCTGCTCAGAAGGCAGCTATCAATTTTTCCTTCACTTATTTAGTTTATTACACTGCAGTCATCTTATACTCCATTGTTTGTGCCAAGTAAACCACACTGTTTAGGCTTAATCCGCAACACACAGAAGACAGTGGAAAATCTCCCACTGACATCCACAGGCTTTGGATCTACTCACGTAGCAACTGTGCCATTTTAAGCATGCATTTATTTATATGAGCCTATACTCATCACACACATAAGTTTAGGAAAAGAGCAGGCACTAGTATTTTCTCATGGCCCAGCCCAACAGGACAGCTCACATCAACTTCAAGCACAGTAATGTATTTGTTTTCCAACCTGGTTATATATTTGTGTGGGACATGATGATTGCATGAGCTCTCTCTTTGCAGTACTAATAGTTGAACATTTGCAGTTCTCACACATCAAACCTAGTTAAGCCCCTCAACAAACTAAAGTTCTGTGGTTTACCACAAGGAGCACTTGACAGGATCGCTCCTGGACTGACACAACACTGCCACGCTGTTGAGAGCACGTAAAACGCGGAGCGTGCAGGCTGCTGGGCTCTCAGAGAAGCAAACAACTCAGGGCTTTCTCTGAATCAGCAGCACAAGCATTTAGCAGAATCACTCAAATTATTTTATTAAATCCTTTGTGGAAACATTCAGAGCCCTTTGACTGCCCCTCATTTTGGTCTTGTTAATATGATACAAGAGACTAAGTATTCATGTTCTCAGCTGTCTTTTCCTGTTCATGTTACAGGAAGCGTTCAGATATCACTCAGGTACACTTTTGCGGAGGGGTACTGCTTCCAGTATTCAAGTCTGAAGAACACAAATGGCCTCCTTGTAAATCTGGGACAAATCAGATGTGCTAGGTATCCCTGTTTATGAAAGATCTTCTGTTCTCTCTCAATAAAAAAAATAATTTTTTTTTTTTAAATCAGTTAAGCAATGGAACAATTAAGGGCAAGAATTTTAAAAGTGATAAATGAAAAAACACTTTACCTCACAGAGTAAAGTTTGCTCATGGAACTTACTGAAATGTTATGCCAAGTCTGAGAGTTTAGGAGGATTTGAAGAGAAACTGGACATCTTACATGAAAGAAGGACATACAGAATTACAATAGCAAGGATTTAAAAAACTACCAAGAGCTTTGGAAGGAATATAAACCTGTCAACTTCAGAGCATAAGCTAACATGTAACATCAGGACAACTGGAAGGAACGTTGTGTGGACAATGATCATCCTCCCTTAGAATAAGTTTTATTTCTCCTTCAGGTACAAGGGGCTGCACTGTCAGGAGACAGTTAGTAACTGCTCCTTCTGCAGCTCCATCACGCGTGAAACAGATGCTTCTTCACTCCCAAGGGTTTACCTGGTTTAAGGACCCAAAAACCTCAACTGCAGTATCCTCCCTAACTGTCCCCAAGTCAGGCCACGCATTACTAAACAGCAGCTGCAAGGATAGTTGAAAGCTCTGCCAGGGGAATAAATGGAGATAACATCAGAGGAGGGACTGGGCAAAAGGCATTAGAGCTGTAGGGGAGGAGGAAAACAACACTCCCTTAAGCAATGCTAGTACAACCTCAAAGGTCTGTAAGTCTCCCACTTACCAAGTACGCTGCTTCTACAGCATTTGGAGCTCTCCATCCAATACTGTTAGATCAGGGGAGGGTAATTATTTGGGGCGGAGGACCACTTAACAAGTTTTGTCAAGCTGTTGAGGGCTGCATTTCCCTCTCCAGTGCAGGGAAGCAGGAATGGCCCCACAGTCCCAAGCCAAAAGCCTCTGCTAGGCAGGGGCTTCTGGTTGTGGGGACAGGGCTGGGAGGGACTTGCTACTGGGTCCTGCCACCGGCTTCCCCTGGGTCCTGCCACCTTTGACAGGCAGTCAGGAGCGAATAAATATTAATTTTCTAAATTTTTTAGGTGCCCTGCGGGGCAGACAGAATGGCCTGGTGGGCCAGATCCAGCCCTCAGGCCATATTTTGCCCACCCGTGCTAGATGAAAGACCTTGCAAGACTTTTTTTTTTTTTTTTTT
>NW_017729001.1:19646441-19662344 GCF_001723915.1 Gavialis gangeticus
TTTTTTTTTTTTTTTTTTTTTTTTTTTCCTTTTTTAAGGAAAGTGATGGTTTCAGGTCACTGAGTCAACAGGAGCAGTTCTTCAGCTCCAGAAGCATTCCTGCTAACCAGTGGACTGAATCAACTGTTCTATACCTTCCTTGCCATTAATGCAAGGAAGAAGACAACCAACCTATTTGACTGTCTGTTCAAAGGCTTTATTTAATGGAGTGGAAAGGGCAAAGAAGAGAGCATTTGCAATGTTTCTGAAACTGCTCAGAGTTATCAGGCTTTATCTACTTTTTGAATTCAGCAATACCAACCAAGAGGCAAGCAGCCTTTCAAAAGGGAAGATTTCAAATGCAGCAAATTTCAATCTGCACATGGATGTTATCAAAGGCAATGTGTAGGAAAAAGCCCAACTTTCCAACAAACTGTTACAGTGTGTTGAAAGAACACCTTAAAGAGCTCGAAATCCAGGTGCTTAGAGTTAATGAACTCCATTATTAGACTTCAAGGGGAAGAAACAAAAAAAAAATCCATTCAAAAATTAATTTCTTTTCACAGATATGAAAGGGCTAAAAGATCCAATTTATCTCTTCATATCCCACATCCTCCTCACAATGTTTATTTTTAATGCCATGCACTACTGTGTGTGAAATCCTATTAACTTACAGGTACTATTATAAATGGCACCTAAATTTAATATTCAAATTACAAGGCTATTGCATAAAGCAACAGCAAAGCTCATTAACTCTGATTAGGGGACAAAATAAATCTAAAGCAATCCACTACAACTTCGTATCTTCAAGACCCTTACAGGCCCAGAGGCAATGTTCTGCGAACCCAGCACCCATCCTCTCAAGAACTCTCTTCTCCATCTTCTTCCTCTCAAGAACCCCGGAGCTCCTCACCTGCTTGCTAGCCCTATGTCCCCTCTAAAATCTCTCAGCTTGTCAGATTCCTAGACTTCCCAGGTAGATCAGTCCTCCATCCAAGCTGGTCCTAAATTTTTCCAGGAGAAGCTCAATATTCCTTTGGCTCTCGGTTATGGATAAATGGGCAATGAAAGCAAGTGAAGAAGGGGCTGGAATTTACCCCAGAATGATCATGTGCATTACCCCACCCATAAACAATCGCCATTTGTCAGATGTTTTGTGGCAAGTCCCCTCCTTCTCCCACATTATTAATTTGTTCTAAAGTCGATTGTTTTTCCATAACTTCATTGCTTAACCTGGGTTCCCTCTCACATTGTATCATTACTGTCCAGCCAGAGAATTAAGGTAGGATTTCAGGACCTCAGATTCTGAGTGATGAGGGGACTGGTGGGGGCAGGAAAAGCTGTACTTTCTGCACCCAGGCAAATCCAGCTGCAAGCAAGGTTTTGGTGTCCCCCTGAAAGTAAACAGGCGGTTCTGCTCAGATAATGGACTTACAAGATCAGGAGCTATTCCCTGCACATTCTAAAAATTATACACATTTAAATGAGTCTATCCCACCCAACCCTTCTTCCAGGTCCTAAGAGAAGTTTGGAGCAGAGGGAAGGGTATAAACAGTGTTATTTTCCCATGAATCTACTTGATGGTCCCTGACAGGATAATTCTGTTTCACCTGGGGGGAGGCTAGGAAAGGAAGATCTGGCCGCTGGCAAGTTTTCAGCAGCCAATACGAGTTAGAAACATATAGATTTGATTAAAAATGTTGGCTTTCTGTCCAAACCTGGTGGGAGAAAATGAATAGCACTCTCTGTTAACCATCAATCTTCCCCCACTTGTCCATTTGCCAGATGGCACTACACTTCATAGGAGGGAAAACAATGAGCAAAGGAGTCAGTTGTGCAGTAAATTGCTTACAATCATTTAATCTCTAACAAATGAAGGGAGACTAAAAATGGGTCAGAGTGGAAGGAAGGGAAGCCCCAGCAATGACTGTTCATCAGTATTTCTGGGGGGTTGTTTTTTTAACTCCTTGATTTTTGTGGTTTGTTGGTTGGTTGGTTTAAAAAGATTACCTTTGGCTGTCGTTAGTATGTGTGTCATGGTAATAGACCCAACAACGGAGAACAAAACCCCAACTGTGTCAGGTGCTGTGTAAACAGAAAAATTCTCAGCCTCAAAGAGCCTACCTTGGAAGTAAGCATGAAGGAAACGAGGAGTGGACTCAAGGTCCATGGGATACATTTCACCCCACCCCTGTCTGGCAGAGATTTCCCAGAAAAGGAAACTGTTGAACTCCAGGTTTTCTTTGCTGAGAGGGCTTAAAACAACAGTCTTTGACTTGTTAACAGAGGGAATTTAATGTGTAAATCAGCGAGACACAGGCAAGGAACCCTATGGTGCCATTTTCACAGAGTCACACTTCAGAGTATATCAGCACTTTAAAAAATTTGATACTGTCGCTTAACAGCATCTGTTGGTATAGTGCCAATAACATATGTTGGAAACTGATATGGATATTAATGCCAGGAACAATATATATTTTAAACATAACTACAGAATAGCAAGCACTGGGGGGAACACTGAACCAATGGAATTAGTAGTAGAGCTTGGATAAACTCTGACAACAAAACTTAAGCCCCAATTTTGGTTCAGGTTCACAAATAAGTGATCATTCAGTGCCCTAGAAATGCCTACAGCTGACAGAGAATATAATTCAATAGGAAAGAGAGGAAAGTTAATCAATTTATCTAGTCACACAGTATCAGAGCCAGGACTACAGTCCAAGGCTGCTGGTTCTCACCTCTGCCTTCTAACTGCAGGATAAATAGCTCTCAACTGTCTTCTTAGGGAAAACATAAAAACACTTACACAGAGATTCACTGGCAAGAGCTAGCCACCCACAGTTCATCTAGTGATACTAAGCTATCACAAACATGCATTTGAGGTGGTAGTAGGCACCCCAAGAATTTCAAAGTACTAAAGGGCTCATCCCGAGCAGCTAGAACCCTGCTCATGGGTCCCAAGTGCTGCTACTGTAAGGCTAGGGCCAGAAATTACACAACCCAGTATAAGTGATCGGAAACTGGTTCAAATCTGTAACACAAGAGAAGTTCAGTGCACAAACTGCTTTCAAAGCGACTGAAACCAGTTTGAGATATACCTGGATGGATGTAGTACCAGACTTCATTGATTTAGAAGTTCAATAAACCAATTTAACCTGTCCCAGATCCCTTCCACTTTCAAGCCATCTGCTCCAGCAGCTTGGGGAGGCAGGCTCTAGTGGCCCCCAGCTTCCGGCCTGAGCTACTGCAGGCACACAGCTGCATTTCTGGAATCTAAAGTGAACGTCCATTCGCTTACTTATCGGTTCAATCTACGCAGCTTAAACTAACCTACAAAGACTGAATCCATTCAGCTTCAGGTTTTGTCTGTACTTAGAAAAAAAAAAAACTCTCAGGCTGGCTGTGCCCAAACGTGGTCTATTCGGCTTTGTGGTATAGGATTAAGGTAGATCAGATCTCACAACAACTACAGAAAGCGGAAGAAAACAGACGAGATGTCCCTGTGATCTGAAGGCTCTATATTTTATTCCGACTTCTCAACAGAGTCCAAACAAGCTAATTTGGCATAATGCACTCCTCACCTTTGCAGCTGAGAACAGTCTCAGCTATGCGACTCAACTATATCGCAATACAGCTTAAAACTCACCACTGAAAATAGGTACGCATTGCTCTCACACACAGCTGTGACAATCCTGGGCCTGAAGAGTACGTAACTGAAACAGGCAAAAGGTGGGGAAGGGAGGAAAAGCATTAAACTTGAGGGAATAAAGTTATTCCCATTTTGCAGATGGGAAACAGAGGCAGAGAGAGGTTAAGTATTGAGCACTGTGAAATGGCAAAGCTGTGAACTGAAGCCAGGTTTTTCAAATCCTAATCTAATCCCTTAGCTGCACAACCATTCTTCCTCCCAGTTATTCTGGCTAATGCTATGGATGCTCAGCAGAAAGCTGCCGATATAAGATCTGCAGTTACCTATAGTGATATCACTTCAATCTTCACACCAGCAAGCCAATGTCTGTCATGTTTTCACATTAGCTGCAAGCAGTCCTACGAAGGGAAATCTTGAATATGGTTTTACACATTTATTATTAACGAGCTATGTACCCATTGCAGTTTCTCAGCAACATAAGGCTATCACAGAGACTTGATATATTATGTGCCTTTTTAGGATAAGGTGAACTTTAAGTCATATGGAACATAAACCAAGATAAAATGTTTTACAGAGCAGAAAGGCTGAAGCGATGTTCAATACTGGTGGGACTTACTCCCTCCCCCGCAGAGAAAGAAAAGGAAAGAATCAGTGACAAATGGAGGGAAGAAAGGGAAAGAGTCTATCAGATTGTCAATCTGCCAATAAGTCCCAGAGCTCTGCTAATACCTTTAGTTCCCTAACACATCTCAAACTGTTTAAAAATACTCTGATACAGACTCTAAAGAATTCAACGAGGTAGAAGCTCAGCCAAAGGGCTTCATGCGTAACTTGAGGAATAAAGGAAAGAGGAGGAAAAACCCTTTGCCACCGGGATGTAACAGACTTTGGCACTGAAGTGCACCTGCAGTCCCTCCAATTGACTACCCAGCCTCAATAATATATGCATTTGAGCTTGAAGTGCATGTTAAGTCTGTTGTGTGAATGTGTGCGTACAGGAGAAACTTTTGGATACAGAGGCAAGCAGAATACCACATCTAATATTCACTTTTGCACCAAAGATAAGTCAAATAGAAAAGGAGGGTTTTCACACCTCTTCCCAGTGGAATACTTGTCTACTCCTCTCAGAGCACAACACAGGTATCGCACTATGGCATCTTATTTAAGCCATGCTTTTCAGAGGTTGGCAATCCCACAGGCAAGCCACAGTTCAGCTTTATATCACTGTAACTTTTTGGTCACTCAGGGAGCCATCATCTCTAAATCAGCCAGCAAAAAGCATTCAAGAAGGAAAGACAACACAGTTGATTAACCAGCTTCAAGGTATGCCCTTTTTGAGGGCCAGACTCTATGCTATTGGCATAATATCTGTTTATATAATATTCCATTTTGAAAAGATTCACCACAGGCTATTTTAAATTAAATTTAAATTTATAAAGCATGACAAGATATGAAGATTCTCCACTTACAGATCTTTATCATTTGGGTCTGAAAAAAAAGAAGTTCTCAGTTCTAATAAGAGTACAATTTTAACAAGCCAAAGTGCATCACATTTGTCTGCCGAGTCTCAGAGCAACCCTTAACTATGCTGGCCTTCTTGAAAATGATGGATAGCATAATTCCAAGAAGTAAAATATAATTATGGAGACAGATGAACAGACACCCTGAGAAACAGATAAAAAGATACTGCATAGCCATAAAAAGCAATATTTCAAATGTAACATTATTAAAGCTAAGAAAATGTTATCTGCATAAAGGCTTCCCTGCCTGTTGAAATTCATAAGAAACAGAAGTTATTTTATTCCACATGGGATTCACCTAGATTATTTGTACAGATTACTATTTTTTTTTTTTCAAAGCAATGCTTTTGTCTTTGGATACCTGTGCTCTGATGTGTGTGTTTGCTAGATAAAGTTGAGCAAACAGTTCATAGTAAAATTTAGTCTGCCTAGAAAAGTGCTTTTCTGCTCACCAGCAACTAGCAGAAACATCAGGTTCTCCTCAAGTTTAGTCACTTGAATGTATCGATTTTGGATTGGGAACTGTTTGGACTCTCAATCCTGGACGTTTAAAATACATTGGTTACTTGGCGATTGATCGTGCAAATCCCGTGGTGCTGCTGGCTTCGCACCTGGTTATGTGCAATTCTTCCAATTAACACTGCTGTGGGCAGAACCCCCGGTAAATTTGAATTTCTCAATGATAGGAAGTAAAGAAAATGAGCACATTTGAAATCTTCCTTTATTTCAATAGTGTCCTTACCCTCCACTCCCACTGTCTTTGTCATGACTAGAAAGAACAATTAAATAAATGTCTGCTAACCCACCTATGATCCAGACAAAATTCTTCTTCCCTCACAGAGATCAACAACTACCTGCCCTCTCCCTCCTGGAGACCTTACCAACCAAACCAAGACTTGCAATACATCCTGCTGGCCTGCAAGCCTAGACTATTTCAGACATGAGAGGGAAGTCATTCCCAGAGCTGATGTCCAACTGTCAGTCCTCTCTAAAGAATCAAGGGACACAAGCATTAGGCGATCTAGGTGGTTGCCTAGGGCACCAAAATTACAAGCACAATAAAACAACAGGAATATCATTCAAAATAACAGCCCTGGCCAGCCATGGCTCCACCTTGGTCTAACACCTTTTGTTTCATAAGGGGGGAAAGACCTTTAAAAAGATCTCAGAGGAAAGATCACTAGAACTGCGACTCCTACCTTCTCAAGTCTCAAGCAGACTTATGCTAGGGTTAATGAAAAGTGTGAAACAATCAATAAAAAATTGTTTTAATTGTTTTACTGTTCAAGTATCAAAGAAGTACATGTAAAAGTTCATTCTAGACTTATCTTTCCTCTATATTGGAAGTAGTGGGGGTGCCTTGGACTGGACCTGGACCCAAGTGACTCAGTACATGCACCCTTCCACAAAGCCATGATTCCTGAGCTTCTGGCAATGGCACTCCCTCCACTTAGTCTTTTCCCCTCAATACACATTCGCAAGCAGTGGTTAAAGCTACATTCCTAGCTGGCTGAACTGGTTCTGTACTAGACCAGCAAAAGGTTTTGGGTACCATCTCTCTATGATGAATCATGGCAGCTACCAACTGCCTGCATAAAGGTTCACACGTGTAAAGCTTCTTTGACGTTTGGACAGATTCACCTAGTCCAGCCAGGTGGCATGCACCCAGAGAAGGCAGTCTCCATTGCTCTTTCCTTTTTCATGGCTCACCCCCAGGACTTCTTTGAGAGATGGAGGTCTTTTGCAATAGTAATTACATTTTGAAATGGGAGGAAACTTTTATATTTGACTAAACCCAGCATTAATTAGAATAATTTACAGTTCTGATTTTAGGTTGGTACAAGATTACATTCACTTGGAAATGGAAAAACTAAAACCTGGAGAAAAGAATGAAAGCAAAAACCCCCAAATCTGTGAATGTGAACGAAAACAACAGGCCAAACAGAGAAGTGCAAATTATCTTGCTTAAAGATACATTTTAAAACAAAGCAGACCTTGAATCATAGTCAAGACACGGTCTGCTTTTTGGAGAGAGTGAATTTTATACTGAGCTGCATGTTACATACCAGCAAAGAATAAATAGGGTAAATATAGCTTGGAGCCACACTGCTGCAGCCTTTAAATGCAGTATATATTCAAGTCCTTTAAGGACAGCCAGCACGCTGCCAGCACCCCCTGCTCTAGGTTCGGGTTCTCCACTTTATAAATCAGTACCGCCCCACCAATCAATGCCAGCCATTTCTGAGCTCTCTGGAACATAGATATCTCAGCCATCTCAATGAGGTCTTGCCCTGCACTGAAAATATTGGAAAAAACAGAAAGCTCTGACTGGCCAGAGCCATGAGACAGTCTCCTCTTGTGCATGGCTATTCACTCGTGGGATTCAATGGCTGCAAGTAGTAGTAACAGGATACAGAGCCTTCATGTGTACAGCACTGCTTCCTTCTGGTGTTACGCCGGTCAGCGGAAACTGAAATGCATTATTATGCAATGGCCGCTCAATGACGTGTGTGGCATTGCTAAGGCAGCCCGCTACCATTTGGGACAGACACCCTCTTTTCAAAAGCATCATCTTAATCACTGCTGGTGGTCTCACAGCCAACAAGCCAAGGACCAGGTGAATTAAAAGCACCTGGAAACCAAATGTTTTCTTTGTGTGGGAGTTTTGCATATCCAGGGAAATATGGTAAGTACAGTGTATGCAGGGACTCCTGTAGGGTGCACCTATGCAAGGCAATGATCATCCAATCCTTCTCACCAACCCCTTTCCTTAGGCTGGCAAGCAACAGAGAAAACCTTTGAAGGGGGAGCCCAGGCATGCATTTCTCCACATGTAGCAGGCCCCTCTGTACATGGTCAGTGCACGGGAAGCACTGCGCCTCCCAAAGGCAGTGCACTTCTGCCTCATAAAACACTTACTTTGACATCCAGATTGGGTGTTTTTCCAAGAAAAACAAAATAATAAAAAAAAAAAGGCCTTGACAACCACAAGTTATCAGGCTCAGTGCAGAAGCTGCAGGTTTAAAATCTACAGCCTACAGGGGCAAAAGGTGAGGCCACAGGTCCTCCTGATCCTAAATTATTCCACAATTCATGGATTTTTAAGTCAATGAATCAAGATCAATATATTTTTAAGCCTCTAAACAGAAAATTCACTGCACTTCATGTGCCCACAGCTGCACAGGCTATGTTACATACAATACTCGCTAAAAGGAAAACCACAAAGCAGAAGGAGGATTTGCTGTTCACACTCATCCGATATTTGCAGAAAGATCATTGGCATGAAGTTCCACTTGAAGGCTTACATCTGAGCCCTAAGGCACAGCACAGGGCTTGAGCACACCCAAGACGGGCACTAAAAGAGCAGTACGTAACCCCAAAAAACAGAAATGAATATGTTGTCACAAGCCAAGAGTTTACTGCAGCCTTAAACCTGGGCTGTCAAACTTGCCTTGCCCCAACCCTTCCCCCCACAAACCGAATGTAAACCACAGTGTTTCTGGCAGGTCAGATCCAGCCCATGGATCATGTTTGATGCCTCTGCCTAAACAACTGATGTAAATGTTGAAAAAAAAAAAAGTCAGCCAAGATTTAAATCAGTGCTGATGGTGTCCAGTGAATGGGCACTGCCTAGATGCAAAGAGCATTGCTCCTATTCATGTGTCCTACAACCACACAACTACTGGCTCACCCATTAAGAGTTGTTTGCAGGAGAGGGAGAAAAGGGGTGGGAGGGAGCTGTTTTGTTTTAAGGCATTTTCCCTACTCAGTAAAACCTGGTTTCATTATCTGTTAAATAATTAAAACACATACACAGATAAAGACAGCTCTGGGAACTCTTGTACCAGAGAATATTGCAGCAAAACTTTGTTCTTCTTGTCACTGAAGGGGAAACATTCATGTTTGCGGGGGGGGGGGGGGGAAATAAGAGGCCTGTTACTATGGAGCCTGTTCTGTTAAATATTCTGTTACCTGACCCACTGAGAGACATTTGGCCTCAGGTGAGCAGCTTCTTGTGTACGCATCAAGTCCTGTTTAGGCATGCAAGCTCCGGCACGGAAACACTGCAGGAAATGCTTATTGTTTTACATGTTTACAAACAACCTTTTCAGCTCTTTCTTCACTCTCTGTCCCTGGAGGCGGTGTGTATTGTAATAAATTCACAATTTGCATTGTGATGATTTAAACAGCTTTAGAGTGGCATGTTTTAATGCCTTGATCCAATTGTCTGCCTCTCAAACTGTCAGCTTGCTCGCCACAACTCCCCCATGGTGGAAAGCTGTTCCCCCTGCATAAACATTTATAAACATGCTGGAAGAGCTGCACTTTTTGGAGAAGGAATTAGTGACAATGTCATTTAAGCTTATTACCAATGAGATCTAGTAAATACCTACAGGCTCGCCACCAAGCACATTACACCACCACCTGAACACTAAACATAAAGATACTTTGGGATTAATGTTCTAATCAATTCTACCATGGAAAAGCTTTTTACTCCATTATCTTCTACTTCTACTGTTCTGGTTAAAAGGTACCAGCAAACAAGAAGGTAACAGTTAATCTTATTTAAATATGAATGTACTGTCTTCCCAGATGTGTTTAAAGAATTAATGACAGGACTATGTCACACTAACAGCCACATAACTTCACCTCAGATGCGAGAAAAGATGCAGAGAATTAATTGCCTGATTCTACTTAGAATTTTCAGGCATCCAGGATCTACCGTGACATTGACAAAACTTGCAATTTTCTATTGTTGTTACAACACAAGGAGACTCAGCTACAACATGACAGTGGGAGATGCAAACTTTGAAGTGCTGTAACGCAAGCCCTGAGAGATAAGCAGCTATATACACGTATATTAAAACACATATTGAGAGCTGCTTAACATTTCCACTCTTTGCTCACCTCAAACCATTCCCATTTGTATTCCAAATCCACTATCTCTTATCTCCTTTTGTACACATGCAGGATTCATGCAGATGAATGATGGAAGAAAACAGCACGTGCACAAAAAGTAGAAAACAATGTGATGGATTTGCATATAAATCTTAAGCCTCCAGTACTTGCATCATTTCTGTTTTAATGTTACAATTTCTGTAAATTACATTTAGGTACGTGAAGTATTAGCAACTACGCTTAATGGGCCAAGAAATTATTCAAGGTGTTATCACAATTAAGACATGCTTTGTTATTTATATTTAGTTGTTTCTTGCTCAGTTTTAATTAAGCAGACTCCAGGTAATATAAAAATATATTGATGCTGTATTTCTAGCACCAAATATAGAACTGGGACTGCCATCTGTCAGATGTGATCAAGTCCAGTCAGGGACAAAACTGATGTATGCTGGTAAGCATGGTGTGGTCAAGTCTTGCTATGGTAAAGTCAACCCTGGATGGCACCTAGGAGTTGAGGTGGAAAATAATTTCTATGAAACATTTTGATCTGTACTGCTACACAAACCAACCATTCTGTGTGCACACCCAAAAGGGTCCCCTAGGTTAGTGAACCCCATCTACTGCTCTCATAAGGCAATCCCTTCATATCATTGCTTTCATCCACTGCACAAGCTTCAACTTCAAACCAGTGAGGATTTCTGCCTCCAACTACCCCTAAGAAACTTAAAAATTGAGTTAGATCAGTTTAGGAAAGGGATTACATCAAGTTGCTGACGGTACTCAGTAACCTAGGAGATCTCTTCTGGTCCTTTGTGGCTATGTGCACAAAGTAGCATTTGTCCAGAAATTCAAAGGTGCATAGGTACCATAGATATGAGACAATCACATCTGCATATTTGTCCTCCTTCGGGAGCAGGTCCTGTGTCTGCACCAACCTCTGACTAGAAGGTGAGCAATCATATGAAAAGGACTATGTGCCTTCTCTTGTAGGCTGAAAGACTGCCAAGTGGCCTAATGCCTCTGTCACTCTTCAAGTCATCATCAATCACCAGGGACTGGGAATTTCTCCCAAAGTCCACAGGCTTGGCTTTCACTCAAGTGGGATATGCACCTCTTTCCATAATCCACAGCACTACGTATTTAAGGAACCTACAGGAATTTGGAGGCATCCACATATTTTTAATTCTCAAAAAGTTTAGTTGTTAGGGAAGCCCCAGGGACTCCCTTGCTACTCAAATCCCTGGATAGAGCGCTAATGGATTCTTACACGCTCCAAGCCACTACAATGTGACCGCTGGCTGCTTTGCATCCAACCTTGCCTGTGCGCGTGTCATGGGAATGCTGCACATGTCTCCTGGCAACCACTGCAGATGTATGTAGACAGGTCTAAGCACTTCCCAGTGTTATACATGGAAGCATTAAGCCAGTGGAAGAAGATCACCCCCATCCATTTTTCGTTTAGTAACACAAGATGGGAAGGGACCTCCTGGGTCATCAAGTCTAGCTCCCTGATCACTAGAGGAGACCACATCCTATTATCTCCACTCATGAGCTTATCAGACTCCATTTAAAACAGTTAGGTTCCTTGTTTCCTGCCGGGAAGCTGTTCCAAACCTCCCTCCTCCTATGATTAGAACTATTACCAGCCTGACATTGCTCACAGCCAGCTTAGACCCATTTGTTCCAAAGCTGATTGTTCTTTATAAAGACATCATGCTCCCCCTCGGCCTTAATTTTGCTGGGCTAAACACATCAGACAATTTCAGTGTCCTCTGACAAGTACTTAGTTGCCCTGATCATCCTCCCATGCTCCTGCCACGGGGTAAATCCATCCCAAGTGAAAAGAACTGCATGCAATATTCCGGATGAGGTCTGCACAATGGGACTAATACTCCTCTAGCTCTAGTCACAATACTTTACTTGTGGTGAACATAAAATTGCATGTCTTTTGCAGTTGCACCACACTACTGGCTTAACCACCCTGTGACCAACTAATGCACACAGTTCTTTCTTCCTCCTCTTGTGTTTCCAACATATGAGCCCTCAGCTGGTAGCAGAAATACTTGTTATCCGTCCCCAAGCACATGATCTTACTTTCTGTACTATTAAATTTCATATAATTTCCTTACTCCAGTGCTCCAGGTCACATTGCTAATTTTAGCACCACTCAAGGTTGTTACTTGTGCACTATCAATAAAATTACTAATTGTGCTGCCATAAACCAGCTATGTAAAGATAAAGTCATTAATTGGCAAATGCAAGTCTTGTTCTTTTCCCGCGCTTCTCCCTCTGTATGGGGAACCACAGGCCATCAAATCCTAGACAACTAAAAAAAACCCAACCTAATACTACTACTACTAATAAAAAAATAAATTAATTAAAAAAAATCAAGTCTTTTCACCATCTTTCCTTTTCTGAACCTGACCCTTGCCCTCCTTTACCTATGAAACCAATGAGACATTGAAATCTAAAGGCATTCAAGAAAGCAGACATTTATTCTAAATGTACCTGCCTTCAGAATAATTTACATATATTTACATTTCTCTTTTCTTAACGGAAAGTAAATAGTACATCTGCAGAAGTATTTGGATCTGACATCTTCTTTTAGTTTCCCTCTACCTTTTACATAGAGTTTTGCTTTATATGCCCCATCTCCTTCATCACTTTGGGTCTGTTTGAAGACTTAAGCACAGGAGACCAAAGCTGCAGGAAAAATCAGCATATGGGCTATTAGAGGTACTCAGCTTCAGCTGCCTGTTGCCAGCACTAAACCTACTCATATGGTTATCTAGATACTTTTGCTGAGCACTGCATCCTCTCTCATAGCTGCCCTCAACTTGTGCTCCCAAAAGGCAAGTGTCTGTGTGCTCAGATCACTGTAGTCAGATAATCAATCCCCAGCTACCAAGCAGCTCCCTGGGGCACTACAGTGCTATAAAATCATTCAACTAGGTACTAACAACTACTAGGTAGAAACTTGGTTGTTTTTTTTAGGACAGCATATACTAGTCTAGGCTACTTGGAAACTAACCTTTTCCTACCCCTAATGTAGGTCAGGCTACATTGCAGTGGTTTATTTTAAACATGCATTCCAAGCAAGCTATGAGATGTCCTTTCCCATGGCAGGTCAACCCATATAGGTGTGCAATGTAACGCTGAAAAATGACCCAAGAGAACTACTCAAACACACCGTACACCAGAGAACTGGGAAGCCATGGACAGGTGGCACCTAAATACATGGTTACACCTTTACTAATCTGGGTCAAAGCCGGGTCCTTGAAACTTACTTGAAGAGACGAAAAGGCCCAAGTTCAATAATAAGTCAACCAAAACTCCACAAGGTCATAACTCAACACTACTGCAAAAGCAACAATTGCAGTGAATTTTACTCTCATTCCAGGGCTGAATTCAGTACCAAGTGCATATCAAGTGGTTTTAGAGAGGAAGATTAAGTTCCCTATTAGAGGGAACTGAAAGGAAAAGAGAAAGTTCCTGGGCAAAGAAGGCTGAGGAGTCTGGGAGATGCAGCTTTGGGAGGAAGAATGGAAGGACTACTTAATTCTCTCTCTCCAGGAATTTCCAGCAGGCATGTACTCTCCCCTCCTCATCTGTTCTGCAAAGCACTAGAGAAAAATGAGATGTGGTAGAGCTGCAGGATCATAACAGGAAACAGGAAGCTGCTAGACACCAGGCCAGTCCATGAATTTAATGCAGTTGTTTGAAGCTCTCTTATCAAACTTACACTTATCTTAGGCAACCTATATGAGATCCTAATGTATTTTTTTTTTCTTTTACAAGCATAAGAGCCCATTGCCAACATGCTGACTTTTGAAAGACAGCCTCCATGACTCAGGAATGTCCACCGGGGTGACTGACAGCTCGCTTAAGCAGAAAGAGATTAACTCTCACAGATGTGAAATGGTGCACATTCTGGACCTCACTCAGGAGGGGTTAGTTCTCAGCATGCTGAAAGGGCAGACAGATGTCCTTCAGTACTGTGAAAGGCAGAAGATGCTGGGATTTCATACGGTGCACTCTCAGACCTTCCACCCATTTTATTCAGGTTAGTAGCTAACAGCAAAGCTGTGTCTGACCAAGTTTTAAGGCATCAAGTGTTAAGATAATTCCCACAACAGAGACCAAAGACTCCACGTGTTCTCAGCTTCCATTTCAATTATGAAACTACCTGCGGTGCTTTGCCCAACACAGGCAAAGTTCCACTGAGCAAACAGGATGGCACTTGCCACTATCAGTTCCCGCAGCAAAGAACGTTTTAATTAGCATAGTATAAAGCAACACAGAAAAGCTTATTTAGACCTGGATCAACATATGTTTCATTTGATAATCATCACCATATTGGCAGAGGGCTTGACAGCCAAAATATAGGCTGATCCAGGCCTAAACAAGTTTCTCTTTAACACCTTGTGCTACAGATGCAACAAGAGAGGAACAGGGATTCAAATTTCTTCTTTCTTGAGCTGACTGCAGTCTTTTCTAGGAATCATTCCTCCCCCCTGAGAAAGGGTCTCCAGTGCAGGAGCATGGAGAATTACCAGGTTTGTAAGAGAATCAAAATGTATCTTCTTTTACTCAGCAATGCCCATCTGGTAGGCAAAAACTGGACATATTGGCTAACTCATGGACAGGTACAGACTGGAGATATGGTAGACAATTATATAGGTAACAAACATCCCAATCCATAAACTTGGCAAACAATCAGGGACCTCATATTCAACTGGTTTCTTTCTAATTCAGTTACAAAAAGACAGTGGCAACCATGACTGCTGTTGAAAAGGTGGTGGTTTTGGCTCAAAGTGAGTAGTTAAAACAAACAAAAACCCCAAGTCCCTGCAATTAGAAAAAGAAGAAATCAGTCATCACAAGCTGTCATGATTTCCCATTGTCAAGCACTGTTAGCCCTGCAAAACACTCACTAGGGATTAAGGCAGCAAAGTATGTGTAGAAGTTACTAACTGTTAAGCAAATATATATTGCCTAGTAACACACGGTATGAGGCTATAATCAATCATTAAGATGCGACAGGAGGTATAATGACATAGCCCCCGGCACTCGGGAGCCAGGAGCAGCGGGGAGAGAAGGGATCCAGGCACACGTGTGTCCCGCACGCACGTGTGCCTCCTTACCAGACCTGAGGTGGAGGTGGATGCAGCAGCAGCGGAGCCAGCAGCAGAGGCAGCAGCAGCTGATACCCTTAGGTAAGTGGGCAGAGGGACCGGAAGCAGCTGAGCCGGATCTGGAGGGGAAGGCCCCCAGATCCCTCTTAGCTGAGCCAGTAGGGAGCCACGCTCCCGAGCCGTGCCGCGCAAACAGAGCGCGCAAACAGGCACGCTCTGTAAGAGCGCACTGGTGTTTGCATTGGCATTTGCGCCAGTGGGCGAGCAGGAAGGGCCAGGAGGGAGACTCCTACTAGGGCAGGGCGAAGGCACTGCACCAAGCTAAAAACAAGCAGCAACTCCTATGATGGTGTTGACGCAGAGTGCTGCCAGGGCCCCTGCCCGGGGGGCGCAGCCTACCTGGGGCTTGTCCGAGGCCTCCACCCAGACAGAGCCCATGGGGGAGCTGGTGTCCCCCAACACCCTGGCCTGCGGGGGTTGCCCAACAAGGCCTGGGGGGCAGGGATTAGGGACCCCCACACCAGTCCTGCAGGCGCCCGCCTTAGGGCCCCGGAGGCGCAGGTGAGGGAGCTCCAGGAGGAGGTTAGCAGGCTGAGGGGAATCAGGAGGAAGAAACTGATGGCTATTTCCTTTCCCTGTAGGGCCACACCCCCAAGGAAGAAGCCCCTTGGAAAGTGCCCTCCACTGCAGAGTGGCAGACGATCACCTCCAGAACCAGGGC
>NW_017729001.1:19662355-19662634 GCF_001723915.1 Gavialis gangeticus
GAAGAGCAGTCAGCCAGGTCTGATGGCTCACGTAGGTTCCTTGTCCAAATGCAGGACCTCCATCTAACCCAGGTGGTGCACAGTCCCACCGGGGGGAACGCCTTGTTGGACCTGGTACTGGCCATGGGTGACAACCTGGTGAGGGGTCTGCGGGTGCTCGACCACCTGGGCAACAGTGATCACCACCTGCTGGGAGTCACCATCCAGCACAAGGTGACAAAGGCCTGCAGCAAGGCAGCAGCCCTAGATTTCAGGAGGGCGGACTTCAATGGGCTAAGG
>NW_017729001.1:19667634-19704932 GCF_001723915.1 Gavialis gangeticus
GAGGATCTAGTCAGGGAACTTCTGGAGGGACTGGATGCATTTAAATCAGCTGGTCCGGATGATCTCCACCCCGGAGTGCTGAGGGAATTAGCCGTGGTCACTGCGGGACCCCTGGCACGGCTTTACAAGCACCTGTGGTGCTCCGGTGTGGTGCCAGAGAACTGGAAGAAGGCCAATGTGGTTCCCATCTTCAAAAAGGGAGGAAGGAGGACCCAGGGATAGGCCAGTTAGTCTTCCCTCAATCCTGGGCAAGCTTTTTGAGAGAATTATTCTGGCACATGTTCACGAGGGGCCAGCAGGGGAAATTATGCTTATGGGCAACCAACACGGGTTCATTAGAGGCAGGTCCTGTCAGACCAACCTGGCGGCCTTCTATGACCAGGTCACCAAATCCTTAGATGCAGGGGTAGCAGTGGACATAGTCTTTCTGGACTTTCGGAAGGCCTTCAACACTGTCTCTCACCCCGTTCTTATTAAGAAACTGGGGGACTGTGGCGTCGACACCTACACAGTCAAATGGGTCGCACCCAGAGAGTGGTGGTGGATGGGTCATTTTTCGGCCTGGAGGGATGTGGGCAGTGGGGTTCCGCAGGGCTGATGTGGCATCTTTGATGAAAGCTCCAAAATGGTACCGTCCAACCTTCTACACCCAGTGCAAAGCCAGATTAGTATCTTGTCAAATAAATTATGTCAGATTTACCCCAACATACTAGAGAACGTATCACTCTACTGAAGCGGAGACTAAGATGTCTGTGGCAGGTTTGTGCTCGCTTGCTGGACTCGTTTCTCACAAAACTCCACCCCAAAAAAAACCAAGATTTGCAGGGAAGCTGGCACACTTCAAGTAACACCCATCAGAATGAATGCTCCCCTTCCTAGTTTTGTCTGGGATGATCTCAAGATAAAAATGCTCTGCATGTGGAATAAATCCTCCCACCATTCCCAAAGTCCATTTTTTTTCCCCCAGGAGTGCTGCATTATCAGCAGAAATAAAGAAGAAACTACCACCTCTTTCATCCTAGTCACTCCAACAGGCAATTAGTAAAGTTGTAC
This sequence comes from Gavialis gangeticus, assembly GCF_001723915.1. Lineage (NCBI taxonomy): Eukaryota > Metazoa > Chordata > Crocodylia > Gavialidae > Gavialis > Gavialis gangeticus. The sequence continues at coordinate 19,668,688 of NW_017729001.1, forward strand.
ATTACATTAAACAGTATTTCATGGGCACAATTATTTATCAAGGATGTGGCCAATAGCAGTGATTGGTACAAGTTTGATTGATTAAACAGACAAATTGGCACAGTTTCCACTTCCCTGCCTACCATATGTTTCTTCTTAGTCGCCTGGTAAAGTCTTTGCATTTCCTTGAGTAACCTAACAGGTGTTGAATCAAATCCTTAAAGCTTTCAGTTTTCCCTTTTGAAGCAGATGGGTGAGGGATAGGGAAGAATATTGCTTTTCTCTTCCTCCCCCCTCTCTTTCTATTTTTCCTCTGGTGGCCTCACTAATAGCCTCAGGTTAAAAGTAGTAAAGGAGATTCTTGATTAATCATTAAAGTGTTCTTTTGATGCGGAGAAAGCTCTTTATATGGAGAGGAAGCTTTACTTTATCGATGCAATTTCTCTCTCCATTTTCACACTAAAAAGGAGAATAAGGAAAGGCCTTTTACTGCACCACTTGTACACATTTTTGTGATAAAAAAAACCTTCATTTGGCCATCTGAAGAGAGCCATTTGTTTATTGTGCTCTGGCTGATGGTGAAACGCAAGCCACAGTTACTTCTCCCACTTGCAGGAAACCACCGACAGCAACAGGATACCAGTTCATCACTAAGTCACATGTTGGGCAGGGTGCCAAATATGTAATTCTAGCCAAAAGAGCAGAAACACAGGTGTTTAACACCAAGTGGGCACTTTTCATGTCGGGGAAAAAAAATGCAACACTGTTTTAGCTAATTAGGTCTTGTCTGTTTTTTTTTAACTATAGAATAGCTAGATAACAATTAGGAGTGCCTCCCAACAGGCTGTTGGGATCAAAGGCCCTTTCTGCTACTAAGTTTAACAAGGAAATTAGCACTACTGCCAAGTAATTTGCACATGCTGCCAACGTTGTTTTAACTTGATGAAATACTTGAGTTTTAAATACGTACCTATGTAGATGCTTTTTTAATTCAAGCTTTCATTTTGCAAGCTAGACGTTCCCAGCCACAACCTCAGCTCTCCTTCCTCTCACTAATGCCCAATAGATACTGAGGACATTACAGTGGGGAAACCAACTCGATGCTCCCCCCTACCACATGAAAAGATAAGGCTTTCAGAGACAGAAATTTGGGGAGTCTCTGGCTGGAGACTGGGGATTTTCAAAAGCCTGCTTAATGGCTCTGGGCAGTTGATGTTCACTTGAATTAACAGGAATTTGGATATCCAGATATCATAGGTTGCTTTGAAAATCCCAGCTGGAATCTCCTGCTGGATTACTAGTGGTATTAGCTACATTCAGCTTTTCTTCCCAGGGTCTGGGTACAGGCACGAGACTGCAAAACGGGACTGGTGAAAGAGCTGAGGGAGAGGGAGCACAAAGAGACCACGGAAATGTGAACACCAACTCAACTGCTATATTTCATAAAGAAAAGATAAACTTGTGCATGGGGTTTTAAATTTACTGTGAGGTTTAAAGAGACCTTCCTGTACCTTACACAATACAGCCATATGGCCACTGGCTATTTATTTATTTATAAAGGAAGCTCCTGTGGAGCCCAGACATGCCCAGGAGCTCAGTTTTGAGTGCCCAAATCACAGGGAAAGGAACTTGGTTAATGTAGTTGTCCCCGAGGAGTCCGAGACACAAATGAAAGCTGAATTCCATCTTTTGGCGGTGGACTAGAGCTCAGGAGGAGTTGAGATCAACTCACAGCTCTGTCGACTAACAATGAACAACTCACTCAGCACTTCTGTGCCTCAGTTCTCCATCTGTAAAAGGTAGGCAGCACCACCTTTCCCCCAACTTTTGTCCTTTACTACTTAAGTAAATATGCTTTAGGGTGGAGACTGCCTCTTGCTACATATTTGTACAAAACCTGGCATAAGCAGAGTACTAGGGTCAGCTGAGGTCTCTATATACAAGCGTAACACAACAAATAATCTTCGACTTTAGATACGTTAATCAAGGAGAGCGTAAAAAGAGAGAGCGTAAGAACTCCCTTTCTAGCAGTTTGGGACTACGTGCTTTTTAAATGTTATCTCGAAATATTCTGTATTATTGCCACATCTACTGGTTCAGTCTGAAGAACGAAAACGCAATTCTAATCCCCTTTCAGGACAACTTACTACATACATCTATATTTGTATCTATATCTCTTTTTTATATTATAAAAAATATTCTAACATTATAAAAGCCTAAGTCTGTCTATCCATCTGTAACATTTTATTCATGCTCCGACTGGCTGATGGAAACAAAGCTGAAGGAAAAAAGAGAAATATATATATTCCACCCCCCCTCAGTCCAATGGTTAAAATATCAGGTATTCTTAAAGCTGTAACTTACTCTAATGAGCTCACTTCATAAGTACTATGTACAATTTTTCATTTGCTAATATATATATATTCTCTTTTCCTTAGGCAGCAACCTTCTGTTGAAGGTAAGCTATAGCCAATCTGTATCATCAGCATTATCTTTAGGAAGAGAATTCAAGTAATCGTCACAGTTTCAAAGAAGTTCTTGGAGGTTTTTAAGACCCAGGTAAGCAAAGTGTTGGTTGGGATGATATAGTTGGGGCTGGTCCCGCTTTGAGAAGAGGTTGGGCTAGATGACCTCCTGAGGTCCCTTCCAACCCTAATTTTCTATGATTGTAAGTGTAGAGGTGCAACTTTGGTAATGCCTAAGTGGAGAAGGGAGACTCTAGGAAGAAAACCTCAGATATCCAAAGACAGAGGACAAGAGCCATTTCTAATTCCTGCAAAAGTAAGCGTGGGCTCTTAACATGCAGACATGCCACTTGGTTATCAAACCAGAAGCTAGCAAAAAGCACTTTATTTTTAGTAAAGCAACATTCTGCCTTTGTTCAGTTCAGTAACTCAGTTACATCACGGTAAATGATCCATTGCAGTGCAATATAAAAATGCATAGTCAGAAAGAGAAGCTTCTGAGTCAATAAGAAAGACATTTACCGAGCTAAGAAACCCTGACATGAAGGTTATACTCATCTCGAAAAGAATCCAAAGTGTATTGGCATATGTAGACTTATGTCCTCCAAGCACTGGAATGAATCAAGACCTAATAGGTCTGTTCCTTTTCTAACTACCACTGTCCAACTTTCAAAGACTCTTAGATAAGGATCCAAGGCATTTCAGATGTGTTTACCTCTTCTGTCTAACTAATAATCATGATGGCTGGGAGTCGCAACCCTCAGAATTATTGCCCACATTACAGCAGAGTTTCAATCAAATTTAAGGACTCAGTTTACCGGGTGCTGTACAAAGATAGTAGGAGGCTGTCGTGTCTCAAAAATTCAAAATCTAAATAGCCAAAGCTGACGAGGTATAAAGGAAGGAAATATGAAGAGCCAGATAAGGATCTGAGGCAGAACAGGTTAAGTGACTCACCTAAGGCAGCACAACAAGTTTATGATAGGGCTGAGAACTACATTCAGATCTCTACAGCCTCATTTCAGTGCATTAATTACATTCTTTTCTTAAAGGGCAAATATATGCCTTTAATTTGAAGTAGCACTGTTGGAAGGACAGCTATCCACATGTTTCTGACATTCTTGAATACAAATTCCATTCAGATATAATCAGATAATGATACTACTTAAGCTGTAAAACAGAGCTTTTGTACAAGGTTTTTCTTCCTAAGATGAATTTGCTTTGGAAAGAACACCTCTCCCCTGCGCCCAATTAAACCAAATCTTATCTTGGAACAGTTTACATTTAATACCTTTAAAATAATAATGAATCACATCTGCATATTCAACTCCCTCTCCCCTGCCTCAAAGTAAAGTAGCAGCTCTGAAGGTACTTCTGTATGTTAATCCAGCTTCATGCACAGAAGCCAGGGGTGCAGACCATAATGAATTCACAATTCAATGAGCCTGACACCACATAACCACACTAAGTGTTACACTGGAAAAGACCTTGATTCCCATGTACCTGGCTGGACTTGTGGGAGCATTACACCCTACAGGGCTCTTGCAGGTCATGAAAAAATTAAAAGGCAGAAGTGATTTGCCTTCTTGAACAGGTTGTTTCTAGCGCTGTTTGGGGGGAAAAAAGAAGCCATATTCCATCAAAGCTGGAAGAGATCCAGCATGGAAATAGCCTGCTTTTTTTAAAATATAAAATAGAATTATTGGTTTAAATATACCACAGTAAATATTTTATAGTATCTAAAATAAAAATCCCACTCAAGGTAAATCATTTCAAACAACAACAAGCAGTTCTCCTTGGAACTTCCATCAAAGAATTTCTGATTTTTCGAAAATTCTGATATTTAGATTTTACTCCTATTTGGGGCAAAATCCAGTTTTGAAATCTTTTCCAAGTAATGACCCTGTTTTTTTCCACAACTCTAGCTCTTTACTCGAAAACGCTGTTACTCAATCACTATAATCTAGCTCGCTCCCTCGCAATTCTGACAGACAGGGAAGTCTATTAGCCCCACTTTCTCCAGGGGTGACTGAGACACAAAAAGGTTAAATAATCTGGCCTAAAAATGACCCAGAGGCTGGACTTGAACCCACATCCTTGCCGAGTCCTAGACTAATATCTAACCAAGGGCCATCCCTTCCTCTGGGATCCAATGAATATTTAACTCCCACTTTCAGACTGTCAGGAGAGCAGTCCATGACTGCCAAATGCCACAAACTGAACATAGACTAACATGAATGGGAGATCTTCAAGTGGCTGCCCAGTACGACAGAAGCAGTGTGGTGAGCAACACACTCAGAGGAGCCACCATTCAGTTGCCACAAGAGAGGTCCTGGCATTCCGCACAAGGGCAAGCGTGTTAGTCAGATCTCAGTTTGGTGTATTCATTTTCTCTCTAGTTTCAATTGGACTGTATATTCTTTTTCACTTCCTGTTCTCCGCAGTGAAAGACATAAATACCCTGTGGGTTCCACTGCAGGGAAAGCTGTTTCACTGGCAGGTAAAAAGACTCTTATACCCATGTCTTTGCAGTCCTTCAGAATTAAAGACGCTCTGTAAATGTAAATTTGCCTCCCTAATGTGGTAGAACAAGATGAAAAGCAGGACACACCAGAAGATCATCCACTGCACTCTCCATTACTATTCTGTGAGCAAATATTCAGGGAAGTTAGCTGCAGATGGACGAAAGCTGTCCAAATGTATCAGATATTACTTTAAAATTCCTGGCTTAGTCCTGTTCTCCAAAACAGCTCGGGTTAATATAATGGAATCGTTTAGTCAGTTTTACTGACATTACAAATAAAGGTGGCACTGGGGAACATTAATGGACAGCAAGAGGATGAAATCCAGGGAAATAAATCAGGATCAAAAGTCCCATCTGAGTCTTTAAAGAAATAATTCAAAGTCTGATCTTTACACACAAGGAATCCTGACCTTGCAATTGCCATTTACTTCACTGGGCTACTTGCGTTAAGAGGGACTGAGGAATCAAGCCCTTACGCTGTTACCTCAGCCAAGCTCCAGGGATGGGAAAAAAAGCAGCAGAGTTTAAATGGGGGGAAACTGCAATGGAAATAAATAGCTCTTTGAAGCAAGAGGGTGAACAGGCCCCGATGACCCTCTGTGCCAGGTACATGGGTTCTGCTGGCTGGGACGAATTCGGCTCAGTGAGTTTTACACAACACATCCCTCTTCTCCAGAGACAAGTTTGTTACTTGAAAAGACCTTTCTGTCCCTCATAACTTTATCAGGCCAGGCCCACAGAAATATGAGGAAACTTGAAGATCACAGCAGCTGCTAGCACCAGGGTTAAATCAAAAGCTGTAGTTTTGAGGCCTGCCAGACTCTGGCCTTCCCAAAACACTGAATAATTCGGTATGCCAGGAAAAAAAACTTCAGACAATCACGCTTTGTGAAGGCATTAATCATTGGTAGAAGATAAACGAGCTCTGTGCTAGAGGGATGGTCAGCAAAATGCGTGGAGCTACACTGAAATAAAAAGGGGACAGTTCAGACTGAAGTAGGGCAGTAAGTTAGGACATTACAATACAAGTATTTAAAATATGCGACAAATTGCCTGAAGTGCTGCAGGATGAAGAAGAGACAGTGAAAATAAGAGATGCCCGGGAGTCTGACAGAAAGCAGAAAGCGTTCCAGTAATCTCATACTATGCAGCTCCAGTTAGAAAGGAGTAACGGTGCCCGGACCACAAGAGAGTCTGCAAAGGCTGCCATAGTCACTCCTGATGAACGATGTATGCAGTGGGAAACACTGCATCTTTGCTTTCTGAAAGATATGGAAACGTTCAACTGAGTCCTGCATTTGACCTATATACTGTCAATCTATGAAACAGCTCCTGTTGGCTAATTCCACAGCTGAAATCCCACTAGCCAGGTCTAATCCTTTTAAATGGTTGGAGATTTTTGATGATCTTCTCTATCTAGGGATGAAACCAGTGAAGCAGAAACAGAAGAAAAATTCAGCTGAATTTGCATTCAGCATGGGGATGTTTTCAGTGGCGAAATCAAGTTAAATGCTATTTGGGTTGGCTAAAAGGTTTTATTTATTTATTTAAGAATAAGGCTGTCTTCATTGTGCATGTCCTGGGAAGTCGTCTTGCAAACACGAGAGTGTATCAAATGATAGGAAGATCGGTTCTCATCTCAGAGACCTCCCTGGTCATGTCGCCTAAGTCAGGGCTCCCACGTACCCAGTCAACCCACAGCCACAAACAAGATGCCAGATTCATAGATCTCACTGAAGATCAAGGCTCACATATGTACGCACCTTTCTAGATATGGCTTGTAAGATCTTGCAAATGCAAACTCAGTGTCAACAAGGCAACAATGTGTGCTCGTATCTTCAGGCAGATGGCCACAGTGAATTTCAACATAACCACGAGCTGTTTTGCTGTTACTAATTTCAGCCTCTTACATGACCTCTGCTAACCCCCCACAGATCCAGGGAAGTGCCCACTCCCTTGCCCCCACACCCAAGCACTCCCCAGCTTACCTCCAAGAGCACCTGGACACTTTCATTGAAAAAATTCAGCAGTTCGCCAAAAATGGAAAGTGCAAACAACACAGGATAAAGTTTTAAATTTCTAGCGTTCACTGACATATTTAAAATTCATTGAGACATCACACTTCTAATGTCCCTCAAAGAGCCACGACTTTCAACGCATCTCCCAAGAACACCACACAATAAAGAGGCTTGGTGTAGACTCTGGCACCAATTTCCTAGAGAGCCACAACAGCTTTACACAGGTTGGTAAAAGGCTCCCTCTGCTTCTCTCATAATTTCCCTGAAAGATTAACTTGGGGTGTTAAAAGGGTTTCCCTTGAGCCTTTTTACACTCACTCCCTTTTTGGACTCCCTTGGACTTGCAGGAGAGCTCAGCTTCCACTGAGGCACCAAATGAATGAAGTAGACTGATTTTCAGGAATGCTAGGCCACCTGACAGCTTCCACTGGGAGGGAGGGAAACGAGGAGAGGTGCTGCGGCTCAGCCCTTCCGTGATTCTGGTGCTCACTTACTCAGCTCGTCGCTTAGTTTCATCCAACAGCTTTGACTCAGGATCCTGTCTTATTGGCTCTTGCTATGGAAAAGTGGTATGAGAGTATCTCAGAGACCTCCCTGGTGTTATGAGAAAAATGGAAAAGGGCTATGAGAGTGTCTTGGCAACAATTAAATCTGTAACACTGCCCATTCTAGCTTGGGATAGAGGCAAATAATACAGATATTAGGTCATGAAAGTGTTTTCCACTGAACTGGGGTAGTTCTGGTGAATCAAGCACTATATTCAATTTTATACTCAACTCCATGGATTGCCATAGCTTAGTGGTGTTCAAGGTTTTTGCTCCACAGGCTGAATCAGACCCTGCGTGCTGTCTCTTTGTGCTGGGATCAGGCTGCCCCCACCCAGCCCCACACAGAGGACTGGGTCCTGTGCCACTTTGTGTGCCTGATCAAGCACACAGAGCCATCATCCAGAGGGCTCCCCTGGACCCATGAGAAACCCCATGGGCTGGATGACAGCCCCAAGATCCAAATCTGGCTTGTGGGCCAGGTGTTGAGTACCTCTGCTGTAGCTCATTTGAAGAGCAGAGATCAATGCTTTCAAGCAAGTCATGTTTTTCAGTTATGAGCAATAGATAATTAGTGGCTTTGAGGCTATTCAGAAGTTAATATTCTAGGTACATAAATTCGGTAAGGTGAAAATTCCTATCTCAGTAAACTTACAAAGCTCTCTCTACCTAAGTAGCACATACTTCAGATGATTTTCTGATGAAACAGAAATTACTGTTTCCATACTTTGGCCACTGCAAGTTCAGATGCTGACTGCTAGAATCATTCCATTTCCTGGGCGTGTTGACACAGCTAACTCTTGAAATCTCATTTACAAACACAGTACAGCAAGTTATGCCATAAACCTATTAGTATTCACACAAACAACCCAGCACTTCATATGGACAACTCAGCCCTACATGCCAAACAACAGATAAATAGAAGAACTTCTTCAAAAGTCTTCTTCCAAAAGCACTAGCTGCTCAATAGTGTTCAGTGATGCTCTGCAACCAAATACCTGTCATTAGTAAAATAACAATGCTTCCACTTCATACATCAACTTTGTACTTTTTCAGCAACTTCTTGTCTTTCCTGCTACATACCTCCATTATTAGCAGTGTCAATGTGGTAACAACCAGCTCATTCTAGCAGCTATGCTAAATAATTTACTAAACTTGTGCAACAGCAACAGCAATCACTGCAAGAGAGCCATCGGTATGTTTGCTCTTTGCAGATGGAGTTTATCTGCGTAGAGTCATATAGCATTGTTGCTAACTCTTTCTTGCAGTTTCAGCCAAGACTGGAGGAAGCCTTGTGAGATGCAAGCAGCACTCATTGTCCTGTGAACCACAGGTCTACCTGGCTAGTCACAGGAGACAGAACGGATATGGGGACTAGGAAAAGAGCAGGAGGTGGGGGGGGGGCAGAACTTTAGGGCTTGGAAAAAGCAAAGAGCTCTGTGCTGTCAGGCAGCCATGAGAGAAGTCCTGCAGCAGACTTAGTAAAATCCACTGCCACAAACTGGGGTAAGCTGGAGGTCAACATTTTTTTTTTTAAATCTCATTTTGGGGTGGACAGTCCTGATACTGAAATCAGTCACTTAAAACTGGCTAAATCTCCTCCTCCTCTTCTTTCATTTAAATTTTTAAAATTAAAAAGCCACACTTTATAGGAGTTATTTTGCAAGTGATCCCAGCAGAGACCATCAAATTCAGCATCCTAAGTGTGAATTTCAACCAGTGGATAATTACTACCAGCAGATCCACTAAACCGTTCCATGGACGCTTTTGAGATTCACACCGCTGAGGACCTAATACTACCAAATCAGAGACTTCACTGAACATCAAAGTAAGATAGAGAGACCTTCATTCATTTCATGTCATATGCATCACTGAACATTAAAATAAACAGAACAGCAATTTTAATAGCAGGCTATGTTCATAGCTGAGAACTCCTTTTGTTGGCTACTTTGGCACTTCAGAATTTACTTTGAGCAAATGTTTAGTTTTAAAAGGTCACCTTTTTGTGAGCATTTGCACGAGCTAGAGCCACTCTATGAAAACGAATGCAATCGAGGCAACTTTTTATTTTGTTTAAACTAGCCCTTCTCTCAAATCCTTTGATTACAGTAGTAGCGTGTAACAGGACAAAGTAACTGAAACAACAGTGACCTGAACTCTTATAAAACCCTTTAATATAAATCCATACAATGTCCATAAACATCCCATTGAAGTGTGCACTGCTATGCAAATTTCCTTACTCTTAATGACCACAGTAAAAGGGGTTGGCCAAAGATAAGCAGCTAAACTATCACTTTACAAGGTTCCTACAACCAATTTTGGCAATTCAGGCTCACAAGCCCATTATTCCATTAGCCTGATTTACACAAAGTACCATGTAAAATGTCCTCTGAGAATCAAGGATTCCTTATGGAGATCTCTTTTATGGGACATGACCCATCTCGCTCACAGCAACAGAGGAGTCTAGGGCATTTCTGATCTCCATTTCTTAACTTTTTTAGAAAATTCAGCAAGGTATTTTAAAGATACTGTGTTCCTAGCAAGCGCAATTCTTTACCTAGTAATCTGATTTATCCACTGCAAATCCAATGTAGTGTGATTCCTGCTGTCAAAACAGAAGCAGACTCCGTAACAGTAAACAAAAGCATGAAAGAGTATTTTGTTTGCAATATGATCCTGCATAAAGAGAGGGCCAAATTGTCTTTGAAGCCATGTACTACTGCATCTGAAAACTCTGCGCTTGGACAAAGCTGTTTCCTATGTATTGGACATCGCACAATCTGCATAAAGTTTCTGTACTTCAATTTTCAGTCTTTAAAGTGCCATTAATGCTTCGTTTCTCCCACTTCATCTGTCTTGCCTATTCATACAATTTGCTCTCAGGATTGACTTTTATTGTGCTTTCCAACGTAGTCTAACACCTCCTTGATCTCAATCTACAGGCTACTGTAGTATCAATATTACATACAGATTATGGACCCAAGATCTGCACGGTCACACTTGGAGCCAACCTCTGTCGTAAGAGGCACATGCATGTAACACAAAGTCACAGTGAAGGTCTTTCAAGAACCAAATCCTGAGAACTAGTCCCTAGTACGTACAGATCATATCTGTGCTACCTACAGGATGGGTCCCCCACACTACTGTTCTTTACAAAGAAGGCAGTGCTGGATTATAATATCAGACCCTGATAACCCCAAAAGCTACAATCGGACTGATCACTGCACCAAACCAGAGAGCTACGCTGGAACTGAAGCGTTGCAAAGAAATTTTAAGTTTTCTCCTTCCCTATCTTTTTTGTTGTTGCAAGAATACCTCATCTACAGCAGATGCACCAAATCAAGGATTTAGGGTCACTTTGTTTACTGGGCGATGCTCCCCTAGAGCATCTTGGAGTCACAAACTGAGACAGAATATCCTTCATTTCAACATCTAACATGCACTTGGTTTAATACTGTATAACAGAAACATTTAATTCTAGTTATGAATTAAATAAAAAATAAATTAAAAAATCCTTGCAAGTTTGCTGAACTGCTTCAGAAATTGGCATGAGAGAACCCAAAGGCAGAAGAGTTTCCTCAGGAGTCTCCAGTGCTTTGCTCACCCTGTTTTCATGAACACACTGTGCTTGGATTGGAGATGTTCTGTCTTTACCTGCTGCTGTGAATGGGCATGGAGAAAACTCTCTACCAACTTGGCCTGATCCCCTCAGATGTTCCTGGGCTCTCCTGAACGGAGTGGAAAGCGCATAGGAGAAGGAAAGCTGTCACATTTCATTGCAGGCGGTTGTGTCTTGTTGAAGGGAAAACACACCAGGTACGGCAGAGTTCTGAAATAACCTCAACAGGAATACACACAAGTGCCCAGGACACACTATTTTGCCGACTCTGGATTTTCCTATTACTGGTGGTTATTTTATGTCCACTCAGGTATATTTGTCAATTATGGAAAAAAATAAAATCTACTAGAACCCTAAGCCCAGAAATAAAAATAAGGGTCCTGAGCTTTAGAAAATGCTGAATATCTGTTGTATTGCCATTAGTTCCTTTGATATCTCCCTAGTGAGGGACCCCCAACAAAATCAATAGGCACTTTTGAAAGCTGGGCCTGATCTTTCTGCAGACCCTTAACTGCTCTTCAAATAAAGTCACTCTTTGGGTAGTTGCTACTGCCTTTTAACATCCTGAGTTTCGACACCAGCCCAGAGGTTGTTACAAAAAAACCCAAAAGACCAGACTGAACCCAGATACAAAGCAGGTTAATGGCTGGATAGCACCAAAAGATTTTGGTGTGAAGAAGCTCTTTCAGTCTGATGAAGCTTTAAGCTGCAGACTCTCCACTTTGCCTTCGCCAACCTCCTTCAGTCTCATGGCAAACATTCTTTTAAAATTTAAAAGTCTTTCCCTTTGGAAAAGAACTATTTCCACTGAATTTCTAACCCATACAAATCTTTCTTCTCTCCAGTCTCCTGCTGTGGTTCTTCATTTTGGGAGTGCTAGAAAGAATGTGTCAATTGTTCTGGTAGAAAATGACTTTTTAATTGGACTAAAACCACTTCTGAGCCAAAGCATCCCAGGTTAAATCTAACTACTTCCAGGGGAATTCCATGTAAGCGGTGGGTTGCCCGTTAATAAATTGGTGCTTTAGGGAAGAAAATATCAATTAAGTTTCATAGCATGCAACTAGAAATTGACCTTGAAACCTAGTTGTAACTAAGACCATTTAAACTTGGAAATGCAGAGTCTATAAAAGTCAAAACTTCTGCTCTAATTGGTTTTACTTTACTGAAAAATGGCACAGCTCAGCAAAGACCCTAGTAAAATTCAGAGAACTGATTTGAAAAAGAAATCCTCCCCAAATCCTATTAAGCGTTTAATTATGACATTTATGTCTGTGTTTGTAGTCTCTCTCCCCCTTGGGTTCTGGTCATTGCCTCTGGAGATGAGTGGTTCTTTTCTCTTTCAGTCATTTGATAAGGCTAAAACCTTAAACAGTCACGATAGTGCAAGTCTATAATTTCCATAAACATTCATTAATGTGTAGCTGAAAAATCACTGCTTTTCATTCCATGCAGCTTTAGTTCTAGTTCACTTAAAAACAAACAAACAAACAAACAAAAAACAAACACATCACAGGCTCATCGTCTTGTTTCCCCTTCTCCAGACACCTTGGTCTGTGTTTTCTAAGTGTCCTGTGAATTTGGTTACCCCAGGTGCATGCGCTTATTAAGGTACCCAAAAGAGGGCTCTGCTGTAAATGCCCAGAACCTGAAACCCCTTTAAGCTGTTTTAAGTTAAGCCTGCAACACTGGAAGCAGCAAAATCACTACTGACTTTTGAAAGTTTCAATGCCCATAAATATATTCATGGCATGTAATGTGCCAATCAAGATGAAGGAGTGGGAAAGAACACAGTTATTGTGAACTAGCTAGATCAGACAAGGAAAACAACAAAGGCATTCTCACACCTAGAATTTGGGTTGCTCATTGTTTTAATGCTTCTCCCACAGCAATTATTAATGCTATGTTCAGGCAATGCTAGCACTTCTGTTGCAACTGTATGGGTTATTTCTTATCTGTACTCATTTCTCAAAGTTCCACTATACCAGTCAAGATTAGCAAGTTATCTTCCCTTCAACCAGGAAGATGAGATGGTAACATAAATGTTGTCCAGGCAGATTAGTTTGTATGTCCAAGAGAGCATCTGCCAGACCCTTATGGCTTTGTGAAGATTTTCTGCCTTGATGAGGAGTGATTATAATCTCAAGCCCCAACAAGGACAATACATACTATTCTCCACACTATAAAAGCGTCCAAATAATCAAAATAAGACAGTGAAGGTAACTGTTAGGGCTGTGCGAAGCAGGTCCTATTTGATTCAGATTCCACCCAAATCAGGTACAGCGATTCGATTCGTTGATTCAGATCACTGTCCCGGATATGATCCGATGCAGATTCGGAGAATCAGTGATTTGGCCACTGAAAGCTGTGTCTATGTTTTTTCTACATACCTCGAGGTACCAAGTGTGGCTAGAGAATGCTGCTATGCTGGGACGCATGGAGTGTCCCACAGGAGCGCATTTTACCCTGCTAAAAACGTAGCTGCTGATGCCTTCTGGGTTCCTGCGGCATGAGAGAGAAGTGACAGAATTAATGTCTCTCTGGCTATTGGAAGGTAACCAAGCGTACATTCTCCCTGGTATCTTTTCTAGGCTGTTGTATCAGTACTACAAGCTCCAAATCCCTCCAGCATTCCCTGGTAGCCAAATTAAAACCCTTTGGTGATGTTTGAGTTGGTGGATGTGGGAAATGTGGAAAATACACTACTAGGTAGCCAGCGGGGTTGGGGGATGGCAAGGGAGAGATACAAGTCTGCTTGTCTCTCAGAATTAAGATCTACACAAGTGACTTCCATTTCTTTTTCAACAGTGGCTGTGGTGGCTAAAGCTACAAATTAAATTGATAGCTAGAGTTATTAATTAACCCTTATACACATGTACAAGTTTCCTCTGCCTCACAGCAAAAGGGGCAAGAAGCTTAAGTTATGCATTTACCCGGCTTGGAAAGTTTTTTGCAAGTATTACATTCTGTGAGCAAACCAGTTCCAAAGTACGCAGGAAAATTCTAGTGGGGAGGCAAGATCACCACATTAATCCTCAGGGGACAAAAGTCTGACAGGGCTGCAAAGTCTGTCCTATCTGATTGTGCCCATTGGTCCCACTTACTGGCAAAAGGTATGGATACTAGCTCAGGTATCAGCTTTCTAAATCCCTTCAGAGTAGCCCAGAGGCTTCCACACCAATGAAGTTGCTGGAAGCAGCTCTCAGAACGCCCTTTAGTGTTTGGAAAATCAAAATACTCAGTTCTTTATCAGCCACACAATGGAACTTTTATGCGCCCTCTTTCCTTCACATTGTGAGAGATGTTATGAAGTGAAGGGTGAATTATTGCTGCAAACATCCCACGCCCTTTAGGAATTTATGCAAGGCCCTTTTGTTATCAAATCTGCACTAGGCCTTCTCTTTAATGCAGAGAGGTTAAGACAAAAGAAGAGAACCCCAGTCTGCTGGGAGTATTTGTCCCAGAGTGTCTGCTGTAACTTTATTATTCACCTAGAATGAGCAATGTGGTTGCTCAAGAGCAAGGGTTGCATTCACACAGTAGTCAGGCTGCACTAGCAGTTTTATGAAGCAATCTGTGCCAATTCAGAAGAAATGCCAGGATACCAGGCTGCAAGGCTCAACAGGATTTTTCAGCCAAGCTACTCCAATTCAGGCACCTGCGGCAACCTGGCAACTTTAGGATGGCAGACTCTTCCTCAAGTCTCCGTATTACAAGAAGAGAGGAGATGCTGAGGTTCAGTGACAAACAGAAAAGAATTAAGGTCTGATATTTGCCTGCTTAAAGTGGATAAAGATACACCTAAAGAGCTGCTTCCTCTGGCAATTCCAATATGTAAAGCCTAAGTCTACACGCAGCTTTTTGGTTTTGCTCTATATAAGCTTAGAAACTGATATATTTAAAAAACAGTACAAACCCCTATCATGCCCACATTTACACTAAAACAGGTACTATACTCCCTACAAGCCTTTCTACCTCTTGCTGGTCTTTTTGGGTATAGCCATGTTGGTCTAAGGATATAAGCAGGCAAGGTTCTTTGAGCAGATGTGAAATCTTTTATTAGACCAACTGAATAGTTGGAAAAAAATTATTGGCAAGCTTTCATGTGCAGTCGCCCTTCTTCAGGCATGGGGGTCTCTGCTGCTCTCTGCCTTTCTACCTCTTGAACTGTTGATGCATTTTGCCTTGCCCTTGGAGATGGGCATTATTCCACCACTGAGTAGAATAGTTTGATGGCCTTTTTGTGGCATCATGTCCCTCCAATGTTTCTGTAGGAGTGATTGTGCAGAGCTGCAAATCCAGTTCTGCCAACTTATCCTGGCAGCAGGAGCTGGCAGACTCCACTAGCTTCCACCCAGGAGTGCAAACATTTGGAAGTCAAGGAGGCAAAGATTTCAGGGTCTGAAGAAGAATGTCTTGCATTCAAAAGCTTGTCTAACTAACTATCTCAGCTATGCAGCTGATTCAATAAAAAGGCACCACCCAAAGTAGTCCTTGAACTTAAGGAAGACCTAAGGAATAGCAAGCGATTCCCTATGCTCAGACTGAGCTTTGCATTTGTTGCAATAAAGGACAATCCTCCAAAGAAGATAAAGCCTGGATAATGCCCTGTGTGTGTGACCAATATTAGAAGCACTGGAAACAGCTGTTTACAAGATATTATACCATGCTGACAACATCTATCATAGTTAGAAAATATCATTCATCGCCTGGAACTAGATTCCAAGGAGTGCTTTCAGTGTCCTTGGCCCCAGGAAACCCGTGTTGTTTTGCTTCATTCCCTGAAGCGCACAGTTTCCAAATGCACTCCTCATGCCCCAAAGTTGTCATCAGCTGCACCATATTCCCATCCCCATGACATCTGTAACAGAGCATCTTAATGAAAAATAGCCTGTGTCTTCCATTACACTGGGAGCAAAGCAGCTTCCACAGGGACTGTTTCATAACCACTCACAACGGTCAGATCACGAGCAGTTACATAATGGACCATGGCAACAGAAAAGCTCTCTCCTGTGACTCTTCCTGAAACATTATGGCCTACATGGAGACTTTGATGCAGAACATTTTTAGGGCGTCTCAATGAACTACAACTGACAGTTCTGGGCACTGGTCACGTCTACTGATCTGTTTGTGCCAAGCCTAGCTAATTGTGCCATTAGTCTATTACTGGGGCTGCTACATGAAAAAGTGATATATTGTGAAAGACGCACGTTACTTCCCAATACCAAATACAAAAATCCCTTTAATAGCTTCCTTACACCAAAATAATCAGCTCTGAACATCTCATTTAATTTCTGCTTTCAACATCCCTAAAATCTTTCATTTTTCCATGCAGCTGTATTTTAATAAGATGCCCTTATTATATTGAGCTTTGGCTCTGGCAGACATGGTAGGGGAGGGCTAGCCAGGAGGCCAATACTTAAAATATGTTGACATTCCAGAACTTTTTTCATATTTCATTTTAATGTGTATTTGGTGAAAAGTTTATTAGCTTTCAGGAAATTACTTGATATAATTTCTGTATTATTCTACAGCAAGACTGTAACTTCTCTCCCTCACTCCTCCTACGCAGGTTTAGTAGAAACATCTTCAGGTAGCTGAATGGAGTCAACAAGAAAGATAGTGGTTTGCCAATTTCTCAACCAGAAGCATGTCCATCCTGCAGGGGTACAGGGTATGACATTGTCACAGCAGATATAGAAACAGAATAGGTATGGTTTCCAGAAGCCAGTAACATTAATTCACCCATCCCTAAACAGGCTGCACTGTGATTTTATTTACACAGGAAAAGTAAATCAACAGTCACTCCAGAGTTGCATTGCTATATAAAACTGAGATCACTTTTTGACTCTGTGCCTGTCTTTCTCTAATCTGATACTTAGCTGGAAAATGCATTACATGAGAAGTTACCGCTGGTCTCTCTTCTAGCTACTGAGTCTTAGTAGTGTGGGTGGGGAGATAACATGCATCAAAATGGCATTTTTCAGTCACTTTCAGAGCAATTCAACCTGTATTAAATAGTGAGACCCACAAAGAATACACCAAGCCAGCAAGACACCTTTGGTCTAGCAGGGCTGCCCAACTGGCAGGCCACGAACTGCTTGTGTCCCACAAGGTGTAAAATTTTGGCCCCTGAGGCTCGCATCTGGCAAGTACTCCCCGTCAGCAGCAGCTAGTGTCTCCAGACTCCCACTCCCTCTGGCTTCCTCTTCCCCAACCCAGGGGATGCACAGGAAAGCACAACACAGCCCCTAGGGACGGAGAAGTCCACAGCCCAGGGTATCTGAGGGGCATCCTGCAGTGGTTGAGCCTGCAGCTCTGGAGGTGAGGGCGAGGTGCAGTATTTGCTATAGTGGAAGGCAGGTGGCACAAAGTGCAGGCATGTCAGTGCACCGTGCAACAGGGGGCCAGGCAGCATACAATCCCAAGGATCTACGGCCCCTGCTAATGCAGCCCATGGGGTATATGGCCCCAGCAACTTAGAAGTTAGCCAGCCCTGGTTCAGAGCATTTTACCCAATACTGGTAGCTACAGCACTGCTTAGGTACTCTCTCAAGGACCTTTCTTCTCCTTGGGGTTATTTTGCAGGACCCAGAACTAGAGAACAGGGCCAGGAAGCAGGACACTGCATGCAGCCCAAAAGGCTGGGGTTGGTTCAGTGACCCATGGGCTTGGATGTTCAATGCCCATGTCCTAGGTACTTCTGTCAGTGCAGCAGAGCTAAAGGACTGCTGTAGTACAAATAATAGCTGGAATTTTCCATCATAGGTTCATCAAAGCATTTTGCTTTCCCAACACACTTTATCATCTTTGCACACTGCAGTTTCTTTCATAAAGAGCCTAGTTGCAAGAAAAACTAGAGAAGTTCTTCAATTTTTAATGCTCCTCTTAAGTTATGAAGGAGGAAAAAACAATGGAAAATATTTGATGCTGCTACAAAGAAAGTAACCAGAAAACAAAAATTTTAAAGTATGAGCGGTTAAGAGCTCCATTTTACCTGGCACAGATGACTAATGGCTGTTCTTATTCATTTCAGCTCTAATAGTTCACTTTCAATCCACTTTTTACTCTGCATGGTGCCTAGACAAAGCAATATTTCAGTCTGCAATACCCTCTGTTTTGAATTCTATGGCTGATGATCAAGTTAGTGTTTTGTTCCTAGTGTAGCTGTCAGACCTTTCAGATCTTGGCTTTACAGGCATAACCCAAAGATGGGAAGGGAGAGGGAAAAATCAAGTCTATAAAAGTTCCTATTACCCTGAAAAATCAAACATCTGCTGAAAACAAAGTGGCCTGCTCAATGAACATGAAATAAGTCACTGTGATCTCTGTGAACAGTCCAGACCAATCTGTGCCCGATTTTAAATTTAAATTTTCAATGCTCTCATTATTGTGAAGGGCAACCAATGCAAACTCCTCGTCTCGAAGCTTCGCCTGACAATCCTTTTCCCTACCTTGCCCCTTTCTTGAAGGTCGTATGAGAAGTAAACCACTGATGTGCACACCAACAAATCTACTTTTTTTTAAATTTACTGTTGCTATTATTTTAAGCAAACTGCATCAAATCTATTATAAAAATTGGACTGTGAAAAGGTTGAGATTCCCCAAATTTGATAATTTCTTATCTTTGAAAATCCACACTAGCATTCTACATTTGTGGAAAAGGGTCTAATACTTATTTTCCATTTGAATCGTACTAACTGCTCCTTGCCCTGCACCACTATCACCAGCTACCATTTGTATCCATTTGTCATCTTATCATACATTTAGCCTATAAGCTCTTTTCATTACAAACATGTACAGTGCCTAGCACAAGGGAGCACAACTAAGTGTCCCTAGATTTCTATTGGAACAGAAGTAGCCTTAGCCTTCCAACTAAAATCTATGCCAATAACACAGAAGTTCATATTCTGCTTAAAGCAATGGTTTAATAAACCAATTTCAATTTGAAGCTCCTCAAAAGGGTGCGTATCCACATGTGCAATTAATGCAAACGAATATACTCCAGCTCAATTTGAGCCAGAGAAAATTAATTCCACCATCACCGTCTACACGTGTTTAAGTACAGTAATTTACTATGCTGCTGGATACCACTTGCATCTGACAGGTCTATCTGGCAGTGCAGTAAATTAGTCTTATTGCCATGCACATGTAGACAGTGACACTTTACTATGCAGCAAAGTAGTCTACTATACAGTAAAGCCTCTTGTGTAGACATGCCCAGAGACTACAACATTCATTTCATATGAACTATCAACTCATTTCAAAAACAATAATTTGCTGAATATTATCTTTTAAAAGTACAACATGAAATATAAAAAGTATTCACTTTTTACATAAGAATTATCCACTTTTAAAATTAATTTGCTATAGGTTTTTGTGTTCGCATAGAATGCTAGTCACTTGTTATTCCCGTCCCAGATGAAACTGAAATGGCAGATTGTAAAACAGAAAGACTGAAACACAGCATAAAGTGCACACAGGGAAAGAGAGGAGATTGCATGACTTAGCTACAGTTCAGTAGTAGATGTTGCTAGGAAACTGCAGTGGCCCACCCTAGTCAAGGGTAGAGCAAATTCTCACTTCTTGTTTTGTCTCATTAACAAGGTTTACATTAGCAGCAGTGAAACGAGAGTCACTTTGACAGCTTACTAGAGAAACTAGGAATCAGTCCAGAACTTTGTGAATAAGAAATCGAGTACGAGGCTTAATGCTAAGCTTTATGCAAAGCGCCTTCTGTTTTGACAAATTAAAAAAGGTAAAGTAGGGAGTGAGGATTTCACCCTGATCCAGCAAAGAATCATGTGCATGCTTAACTGAATGATTTGACCTAGTCTCTTGATCTCCCTATGGAACCTCTCCTAAGTTTACAGTGAAGCAAAGACTGTGTGGGTACAATGGAAACTCAGCATTCATCCATACATTAATTTGCATACTTGACTATAAGGCCCTTAAAAGTTTGATGCATTGCATATTTAAGTATGGGCTTTAAATTCCCTAAAAAAGAAAGAAAGAAAAACAAACAAACAAGAATTACTTATCTGGCTCTTTAAATTATATGAAAGTGTTACCAGAAGGGAACAACAAATCTAGCTGGGTTGCTGGCTTCCATTAAGTAGATTGATTCTGCCAAACAGACTATGATATGTATCCACCCTATCCACACTGACTTTTTTTTTTTCTTTTTTTAAAGAGCACTCAAGATTTCTCTAAGGGAAAAAAACCAATTGTTTAAATATTTAAAGGTTCCCTGTTTGAACCCCTAAATCATTAAAGTGCTTAAAGGCATTTGAGTTCCAATGAGTTCTTTTTCAATTAACTTAGCAAAGTTAAACCAGCATGTGTTATTGTGAAGCATCGTCACCAATAGTGAAAGTGAACTCAAAATCTGGATGAGGCTATAGACAGACCTCTTTCTTCCCTTAATTTGCCACAAAACACAAGCGTAGGTCAGTAGTCTATCATCCAGTTGCTGGATGCAACTCGGCAAACATACAGGTGATCATGACTAAGGATAAAGGCCCCAGGGAGAAGGGCAAACCCTTAGGGATTTCACACTGGTGGCCAGCCCCATATGCTACACTTTCATCAGCATAGCCGTATTAGCCAGATGAGGTATGACACAGCTGGGTAGGCTCCTTAACATAGACGCAGTCCACACTAGCAGATCTGAATGCTAGCAGTGCAGTTTCACCCAGTGAGGGTCATGGGGCCCTATGCCAGGAAAAGCATAGATTTTGCTGATTTAAACCTAGGACCACATAAGGAGCACTTAGCTTGTAAAGCTACAGCTATCAGGGCAGATTGCTCCTAGCATGGGTCTGGTGTTAGTATAAACTTAAATCCATGAGCAAAGCCAGGTTCTGAGCAGGGATAAACACCAATGGTGTAAAATCGGGGCTCTGCCTGATGTCTCCGCTATGCCTTTTCATTGGTGCAGACATAAATCAATGCAGGCTACTTCAGAGAGGAAATCCTCAGCACAGAGCTGAAGTCGAAGCAAGTGCATGAAGGGGAGAGAATTTAATCAAACATCAGTTTCCTAAGAAAATGGTCATTAGTGATTCTTATCATAGATGCCTAATCAGACAAAGAGAATAGGCAGTTACTTAAGTCAACATAAATCCTTAGCTTCTCCAAAGGTGAGATTACACAGGAGATATAATCCTTCCCTTGTTTCCTTTGTAAGGGTTTTATTGTTATTTGTATTGTTGCTGTTTCATTTTTAAGGGCTGGCCAAGTGACAAAAACATTTTTGGTTACTTCTTGAAATCATGCACAGGATGGGTTGCAGCTTATTTTTGCCTCATGCTAAATGGGAATGTGAAAAAATGTACCAAGGCTTTTCTGGCACAAGAGCCAATGCATCTCAATTTTGTGCTTTCATAAAGAAATGTAAATGTTATGTTTTATATTTGAGCTCTTGTGCTGCTTCCAGGAAGAGATCATAAGGAGAACAAGTTGTATTGACTGATTGGTAGGGAACAGAAAAAAAACCCCTCATGACGGTCCTTGCCAGGAGATGACCAATTTTCCAATGATCCTGCCACATAAGGAGAAAATAACTTCTTAAATTATTTTTAAAAAGCCATAAAGTAAATCAGAAGGTTATAGCTGCAGCAAGCTACCCATTAGCTTTAATTAGCAAGTATTTGTTGTCTGGATTTAAAGCTGCCCAACTTGGTGTTAATGAACTGTAACAGTGCAGCAAAAGGTATTAATAAAAATACCACACTGCGGTCTGAATAACAACTTCCACTTAAAAATGTGTTCAGAAATCTGGTATGGGATTTTTCGCTGCTTTTTCAACCCAGAAAATGCATGTGAAGAACGTATTTAAGGTACCGTGCTCAAGGTTGCTACACACGAACCCTAATCTGCTGCTAGCTCTATTTAAAAAGTCATTTAACTACACAACTCCATGTTCCACTTTGAGAAAAAAAAACAACACAACACAAAACCCTCCCTGATGGTCTACAACAGTGATTCTCAACCAGAGCGTGCACACTGGGGTGCCTTGAAATCCTTTCAAGAGTGCCACAGGGCACCAGGCAATGTTAGCACTGTTGGGTGTTAAAAGCATTCTGACCGGTTGCAGTCTGAGTTTTGCAACAGAAGATTTGCTCTATTTTTCTAGAGTTAAAAATCAAGTGAAAGTGAAGGGCTGGTATTTTCCAAAGGGCATCTCAAGTCTAATAAGGGGTTCCTCAAGTCCAAAAAAAGGTTGAGAAGCTCTGGTCTACAAGAAGCATGCCTATTGAGATAAAATATTTTTTTCTTCCTTCAGGCAAGCAACTTGTAGGTGGCAGGGGGAGAAAACCAATCAACTCCGGTTTTAACACTACTTATTCCTGTTCCAACATCTCAGACTACCCCTCAATTCCACATATGTAGCATCTTTTGAGCGCTGTTACCCCAATCTCCATGACAACATTCAACTGTGGTGAAGATGCAAACCCAACAGGACAGCAGTTCCAATAATTGGGTTACAAAGCTTTTTAGAGCACAAGTGTAAAAGGAATAAAGCAGTAATTAGCAGGACACCAGTGCTGTAGTTTTCATGTGCTATCCCAAGTCCTGCCCTATGAAAAAATATGCAAGGCACAGAGAACTATCAAAACCCTAAACCTTTTCAAGGTCTTGAAGCTCACTTACCTACTAATTACCCTGACTTGGGGTAACGGGAAACAAATAAACAAAAAAAAAAGTACAAGTATTGGGCTCCCACAACAGAGGGACAGATCCCACAGATCTATCATATCCCAACATCATAAATACAATATTAGCAAAAAAGTTTTCTAAACAAAGGGGGGGGGGGAGCCAGAGGTTAAATTTTTTTTCCGTAGTCAGGATGAAGCAAGCCAAAGAAAACAGGTGTAAAAATAAATGCAGTTAATGGCAGTTTACAATGGGTTCCTTGCAGTTCAGGTCCCCCTAGCAGGACAGTCAACATGCCAGATCCAGAACATCTGCAGCAGTGAATGGCAAATGCATCCTCCATTAAAAATGCACCCAGAACCAAATTGCAACACTCTCAAATCCTGGATTGTGTTCTCAGCCTGCTGCATCCAACAGTGTCATTTCTCAGCAATCAGCAAGACAACCTTGAAAGAGCTGCTTCCTCCTATAATCAGGAGGTACCAATGGCTCATCAGGTCACTGCAGGATTAGATGCACCGAAGCAAGCAGGTATCAGGGCCAGAGAAGCAATAGCTCTTTGCTTTTCTCTGGAACTCTTCATACAAAAAGGAGCTTTTGACACCCACAACCTAGAACTAGACAAGGTCAACCCATGCCATTTTGGGGCCTGTTTTTCCCAACCTCTCCTTTTTAGTGTGTGAAGCAGAGCAGAAAACCACCATTTCGTACTTGAAAAACTGACTTGCTGAATTCCCATGTGACTAGATTTGGATGCAAAAAAAATAAAAATTCTGATACAATTTTCCCTTCCTACTTGCAGATAAGCATTTTCAAGATTTGGGACTATTTGAATTATATGTGGGAAAATTGCAGACTGGTAGTTTATTTTTACCATTCTGGCTTGATGTTTCAAATATTGTAAAAGCTCCCACATCTAGTTAAAAATGGGAGCTTTTTGCATGATTAGAGATAAAATAAATAAGCTCAGCACGTTAGTAATAATAACACTTAGTATAATGCAGCACATGTTTTGCAGAGAGAAATGGAGCACAGGATTGGAAGCAGGAGACCTGCATTTCTATTCTTGGCTGTGCCACTGACTCAGTGTGTGCCTGCAGGCAACTCGGCCTGTTTGCACTTCACATCTTTTTTCTGTAAAATGGAACTAATGCTTCTCCACACCAGCAGCAATGCCGTGACATTTAGTTCATTAGGTGCTTTTAGACCCTTGTGTAGAACAAGCTAGAGTGGTGCAATTATCTTTTAGACAGTATTTAGTGATCCCCAGATAAACACCCATTAAATCTCAAAACACCAGGGAGATGGATAGTGATTGCCCCAATTTTTCACTTGGGAAAACAGATACAAGTTCACTAATGAGAAACACCATAGCAGGTCACTGTCCCTTCCCTCCCCCAAGCAACATCAATGTTTTAATTAAATTAAAAATAAACCAAACATGCAGCAGCTCTTCAGCTCTGTCTGTAATTGGGAGGATTCTTTACTACTGTCTCAGGAACTGCCCATAAACTATCTGCTCCCAACAGCTGGCATTTTGTTTTCTGAATTGGGCAGTTAACCACTGTGTTTTCGTAACACCTTTTTCCTTATATTGCTGCTGTTGCTGCACTAAGAACTATGCAAGATAATGGAAGATTGAGAGCTGTCACGTACAGGGAAGTGCAAGAATCATGTATTGATCAGTCTGGTATGGCAGAGGTATAAAATTATACACCATAAAGGTTCCTTATTGAATATTCTGTGTTTCTGCTTTTTGCAGAGCTCAATACTTGAAGCAGACATTCTGGAGTCAAATACCAAACATTAGATCCTCTGACATACTGTGAATATTGCACAAAAACACCCAAGGAAAATGCACATGGGCATTAGTGATATTTGCACACACTGCTGGTACTGTTTCTTGAAAGGTTATTCAGTTTGAAACGAAGCGCACAGGTTAGGGTAAAAGTTTCTACAGCTCTTTCCTGGTCTAATGATATTACAGATACAGCAAGATGCCCTTCTAAATATAAGCACAGCCACAGAGAACAAGGATGACAGCAAACTCAGGCTGAAGGAACCTCCGGCTGCAATGTCAAAACAACAAGTTCATCCAGGTGCAAGAGAGAAAGAGCATACCCAGAAACAGCCAGGTATCCCAGCAATGAGGGTTTTTGACTTGCAACACATCCAGGGTCAGTACCACATGCTAATCAGTTCCAACTTCAGGAAGCTTATTCCTCCTGCCTCTACAGCTTTTACTGACAGAGAACATAGGTATACAAGCAGCAAGGACTTATGGAGGGGGGTGGCCAACAAATGACATCTTTCCATAGCCGTATACAGGTACCTTCTGCCTTTCATCCAGCCCACGTGTATTTGCTGCTTTTAAAATAAGGACTTAACATGCATCAAGTATGTTGCATCAAAATGTGAATCAACCTCAATGTTCACTTCTATACATATTCTGGGTCAGAAGAGACCCTGGCATATTCCTTTTACAACATCATGTAAAAGTACATACCTATTTAAACACATCATGTTCCCATCACTTCATTTATGTGGTTTGCCATAGACTGGGATACAGAGACATTATTCGTCTTAACGCCCCCCTCCCCCCACCACACTACAACACGCAAACTGCTCCCAAACCTACACAAGCCTTTTGTCAGTATAGGGAGTGATTCTCATACTCCCTATATGGACAACAATTCCATCTAAATATTGATCAGGCCAGCTGTTAGTTTTTATCAGACTACTGTCTGGCATTACCTAGCCTACCATAGCTAAGCCACTGGAGATTTCACCACTTGCAGCCATGTTAAACATCATCAGCTAGTCTCCTCTGATGCAAAAGTACTATATCCCTCCATGATACTGCTGCACCTGATGCATGTCACAGCCTTACACTGACAATCCTTCTAGTCTTTGGGGGTGTTGGTTGTAGCTCTGTTGGTCCAAGGACACAGGCAGATAAGGTTCTTTGGGTAAGTCTGATATCTTTTATTAGACCAACTAAAATATTTGATATCTTCCGTGTTTCAGGGGTGTTGGTTGTAGCTATGTTGGTCTACGGACATAATTCAGTTGGCCTAATAAACGATCAGATTTATCCAAAGAACCTGCTACAGCCTTAGCATTGTCCTCATGGAACAGATCAGTGGGAGTAGACTTCCAAGAAAACAACACACACAAAAAAGAAAGGGGAGGGGGAAGGGGAAAGAGTGAGAGAAGGAAAAGCCATTTACAACTGGTCATTGAGTCTCAGCTGTAACCCGACCCTGGCCTTGTCCTGCCACTGAGAACATTTAACTGCAAACAGCTTCCATTCAGCAGCTCTTGCCAAAAACGAACGGTGCTGACTCCTCTGGCTGCATGATTGTTCTTTTCCTCTGAATGTTTTCCTTCTTGCCCATGCTGGCTAACTGAACATGCTACATCTCCCATTACTGATGAGTTACTTAGCTTCTCTCCATCTCACTATTTTAATCAGAGCAACCCCCTTTGGAAAAGAAATCTTTTCAGAGACTATTACTCAAAGCTTCTTGGCTCTCGCATGCTACGGAGAAGGTAAGGGGTAGAAAGCACCTTGGTAGTGCAGTGATTTTAAACCACGGTGCTATGGCACCCAGGGCTGCTTTGAGATTTTTTCAAGGGTGCCACATGGGGGCCATGCAATGTTTGCAGTGTTAGGTGTGCAAACATGATTTACCAATAAACCTGAACATTTCAAATAGGAAGCCAGAGTGATAAAAAGCACTGCGCAGTTGCAGTCTTTGCGAGTTCTGTGCAACAGAAGAACTGCTCTAGTACTGTTCTCTAGTCAAAAGAGTGAGTGAAAACAGAGCTGGCATTTTCTGAGGGGTGCCTCAAACCTATTGAGGGGGTATCTTGAATCTAAAAAGGTTAAGAACAACAGTACTAGTAGTTAAAGCAGGAGCTCTGCAGCTTTTGCACTAATGAAAAGTGTCATGACAGGCTCCTGAGCCTTCCCTCCCTCAAGCAATGGCAACATTTTAATTAAATGTTAACAGCAGTGAGGCTGGTATCGCCACCCCCTCTCCTTGATGATCTCAAGGCAGCTCTGTAGAAGCTACATCAACTCTTAAGTGCCACAGCGACATCAGGAAGGTATTTCGGGTATCCGCTACCTTCAGTGCAGTAAGTCCTTCTGGAAAAAGTCGTCTCCACTGACCAGTTGTTTTTCACTGTACGGCTCCTTTGGCCCTATCTGCACATCACCACCAAGGTGAGAGTCCTCCTGGGCACAGCTGGGCCTTAATAACCATGTTTGCTCAATCTACTCACACACACCAGGTCCAGCCACCCCCCCCAATCCCCAGCTGGTTTCAAAACAAAACACTAGGTGCATCCAGACAAGTGTGCACATGCGGCTTGCAACACCACAGACACGTCCGCATCACTGCAAACCGCACGCGCTGCGTACGCACCTGCACACTCATGTGGACGCGTTCAGTAAAACCAAACAGACTACTCACAAATAAAAGGGCTGCTACTGAAGCCTATATATACACCTCTACTCTCTCCGTCTCTTCTGCGCTTCTGCCCATAATTTTTTTTCCAGGCTTCTCTGCTACCAGCCCCCTGCCCGCACCTGCTTTGCATGTGGTCCCCCTCAATCCCCAATATCTCATCATCTGGTCTTTCTCTTGCCCTCCCTCTGTGGAAATCCTACCCAGTTCCTTTGTCCCAGCTCTGCTGAACATCTCTTTCCAAATGCCACCCGTCCTTCATGTAGTGTTCTCTTGTCCAACACTTGCTTTTGGTTAAGACAGTTCCTTTTCTTTTCAAAAACCTCTGGGCTCCTCAGGCCAGAATGACCAACTGGGGAAAAAGTGCCAGACCTCCACAGATAAACAAGCAAGTTTGGAGACAGCAGTTTGGAGATGTAGGCCACTGGCTTAAAGGAGGACACCTTGATTCTATTCTCAATTCTAAGTTGTCCACCTACTCTGTTTTATGCCTTATTTGTCTTTACTCCAACAAATGGAGCTAGTAAGTACACAGGGTACCCATAATGTAAAGCACTTTGATCTGCTTGGGTGAAAAGCAACATGCATCAATGGAAACAAGTGGGGCACAATAATTGACACCAGCTTCCATAAAGACAAACCACTGGATTTATACCAATAGTCAACCAAACTGATCATGACATAAGATCTTGCATCTCTATCATCATGCAACAAAATTGTAGTTTGGTGAAAATATTGATATAAGTTGTCAGTCAGTAACTTCACCATGCATTGATGAACTCATCAATACGCTGGAAATGAAGGGATCTAATAATCACCTTAGGAACGCAAGTGTTAAAAAGCATATGGTAAATACGAGTGGCAAGAGGGTCTCCTTAGGAAAAAGCTAACAACTGAAAGAGATTGAACTATTTAAAAATGTCATGTATGCATACAACAGCAAACTTCCTTTCTCTACAGAACTCCTGTTCCAGAGGCTGCTCAGAACAGAGAGGGAAAGGAAAATCTTGTCTAGCCACACGGCATGTTTTTGACCCAGCCCTGGAAGAGGAGGGGTGGGTGAGGAACTTTTCAGATACAAGGCTCTTTAAAAACTGAACTATTTTAATATGCCATAGGAAGTTCTCTTCATTTTCTAATTTGTTCAGTTCTTTGAGACACCTAATTTCCTATATACTGTTACTGTACAAATACTCTCAAGCCCCCGTGGAGCCCTGCCACTTGATTCAAGACTAACAGTCACATTTAAATAGGTGATTCTTTTACTTGAAAGGCTATACATTAGAAAGAAAGAAATAGATGTCTTCAAACAGAGCATGCAACTCAATACCATTTATTTACATCTGGATCCCTCTGTTCTGTGGCTGACTGCTTCAGGCAAGGGCTAGGGAAGAAGAGGTTTAAGGCCTAAGTAATTAATTATAAGTGGTTTTAAAAAGACTAGGGAATTGAAGTAGACAAGATACAACACTGGAATCTAAGTCAAGCTGCCATGGCTCTTTACAATGGGTTCTGGAATGCATTATTTACATTGTCATCACACGAAATATATTAAGTGATGCTATTTATTTTTTATTTTTACAGAAACCCACAAGTCTCATTGTTCCAGAGAATGCAAACTAACAAAAATATATTTTAGGCCAAATCCCAGTTGGATTTCAGTGGGGGAGAAGTAGTGCAACAGCATCATAATTTAATATTAATTAATATAATATGACTGCCATGAACCAGACTGCAGGACTGTTAACAAGAACCTCCCTAGAGTCAGAAGCTTCACCTCCTAAAAACATATCCTATTTTTTTAAAAATAGGAAATAAAAAATAATAATGTTATTTTAAGAGAACACTAATCATGCTTGATGTTTTTTTCCTCCTAAACTTCCTATTTATTAAGATTTTGTAAAAATATAATGAAACATGACAACATGGCACATGGTGTATAAACGCTTCCAATTTCACCAAGGTGGTGCAATCACCTACCCTGGAAATCTTCAAGAGGAGACTGGACGGTCACCTTGCTGGGGTCACCTGACCCCAGTTGTCTTACCTGCTTGGGGCAGGGGGGCTGGACCCAATTATCTTCTGAGGTCCCTTCCTTCCAGCCTTACAATCTATGAATCTATGAATTCCATGGGCTGCACTGCACAACAGCCATTCACCTCCCATAAGACGACACAGCCCCGGTCCCTTTCTTCCGTTAATGAATTTAAGTCCTCCAGAATTATGGAATACCTCCATAATGGAAAACCTTTTAGAATAAAGGGAGTCTATAGTGTCCCAAGACCCTGTGCAAGGTCCTCAGATGCACAAGAATCCTAGGAAACAAACTGTATGTATATAAATATAATTAGTATATAAAATGTTCACCAAAAGCAAAGTGAGTGGCAGAAGTAGGCCAAAGAGAATCCCCCAAAAGGAAAATATTGCTTCTTCCCACTGAATACACACAAGATTGTCTGGACAGTCTAGACCAGGGATATCACTGTTGTTCTCTCTCCAGAGCTCCAATTTCTTCTTTCTACATAGGCCCTATGTAACTTTAGTGTTCTCACAGCCACAAAATTAATTCCTTGACATAAAATTCCAGCTTTCATTTTTCAAAAGTTATATTTCTACCCTTCATAGATTCAGATTACCTCGACTACATCAACTTAGTGTAACCAAAGCAGAACCACGTCCCTGGGTTTGCAGAGAGCCTGAAACGATAGCTAAAAAAGTACTGCTACCAATTCATAATTATATCCCCCTGGAATCTCCTACTGAGCTCCATCCCGGCATCCGACACTGTTCTCCAAGTCCCTACCCTGTTGGGACCTGCCTACAGCTGTCTTTTCCTCCCTGGTTTCTCCCATAAAGTCTGTTAACTGGATTACAGCATACGCTCCCTGCAATGTACATGTAGCCAAGCATTCTGAGCCAGAGCTAGAGACCAGCTTCTATCTAGGGAGTGGGAAGTGCTAGTGGTGTAAGTTAGCAAGCCAGGCTGCCTCTGGGGAAAGACAAAACACAGCCAGGATAAGAAATGACAAACTGGCTATGATCTTCTCCCTTAATGGGGAAAAGGGGGTCTTAGCCAGGTCACTGGAGATAGAACTGAGAAGGCCCACAGAGCTGGGCCACTTGGAGAATGTATCCAGAAAAATGCTTCAGAGAGACTCATTGACTAGTCGTAGATAAGTATCATTAAGTGCCTTAGCTTAATTCATGTGTGCATTGGGAAATTACAGGAGATGGAAACTAAAGGATATAGAAAATCTCCCAAATACCATTTACTTAACACTTCCCCAACCTCTTGCAGGGTTTTTTGGCCTGAATTCAGCCAAGAGAGTTCAAGGTACTTGAATTCTTGTGTGAGCACTATGTAAGTTAGTCTAAGGTGCAAACCTGCCTTGCCTTCTACTTCTTCAAACTAACATGGCTAACTGCCTCTCAAGCACTTCCCTACCAGATCCACTGTGACTCATTTTACACTGCAGAAGCCACGAAACACCTAAAATGAAAAGCTCAGGGGCATATGCACAGCCTGGCAGGAGTGGGCCACATGATGCAGTTGCCCCTTTTATCTGTCTAGCCTGTCTGATAGGAAAGAAAGTAATGGTGTAGTTAGAGCAAGTAAAAGGGATGATCTCTGCTCAGGGACATGAGGGGAACTCACAAGAAATAGTAGCAGTAATTGACTGTTGATATCTTTATGGTTTTCCATTCCATTTGCTATCCCTGAGGGGTGGTGATAGCAGGGCTCAGCCACTTGGGACACATTAATAGCCTCCATTTTTTCAAAATATACTAGTGATTTTGGGTGCTCAACACAAGCTAGCTTGGAAAGGGTTCAATTTTCAGAAAACACCAAGCAGCCAAGCTCTGCAAGGTGGGCTGCTATTATACACTTCAAGACACTGAGGCGCTGGGACAACTTCTACCAGAACCAGAGGTTGCCAACCAGATGGGACAACATCCAAGTCTTCTTCAGACCAGCAATCACAGAACCAGGTCAGCACACCACCTGGGTCGAGTCAGGTAGAATGCAGAAAAGTGACCCATTCATTTCAGAAGTATATCTGCTCCCTGGGCAAACTATGAAAATGAGAGGCACCTACTTCATCTGTAGTTTACCTTATGCTCATTGAACAGCTGATGGACCTGCAGCTTCCCTACCTTACACTAAAAACCAGAAGTGTTCTGTTGGGATCCATATGCAGAGTTCTCCAATCCAGATCTTATGGTGAATGGGAGGAAGGACACTTGTTTTTACAGGCTTGTGATGGTTGCAAGAGTCCCTGTTCAGTATTTTCAGGGGCCCAACATAACCTGGGGCTTGCCCTACAGACAGCCAGGATAAGAGGTGACAGATGTACCTACTCTCCTGTCACAGGCAGAGCAAAGACACATCAGTGTGAAATTTTAGCAGGCTGCCATTCAGTTGCTTTCCAGCATCACAAAATGAATTGAGGCTTTCAAGGATAAAAATCTGCCAAAAACTCAACCAAGGAAATAATGCAGAGCAACCAACCATGGCAAATTAAAAGCAAACAAGGAGAAAAAACATAAAACAAATAAAACAGAGACTGAGCATACAGTAGCTGCGATGCTAGTGGGAAAAAAAAAAAGTGTCCCCGATTCATTTTAATGAGGATGAGGCAATTGTTTTCATTTCCCTTTTTCCGTACATTCAGCAATAATAAATTTAAGGCAAAACACAACTAGATCCAATTTGTCACGCAACACCTGCAATCGAGTAGGTAAAAAAAATAAAAAAACAAAACAAAGCATAAAACAAACAAACAAGCCACATAAATAAAACTGTGAACCAAAAAGAATGCTGCTCAACTTCTAAATTGCAAACTACATCTCATGATTGTTTAATTAAAGTCAGTTTTAGTTTTGCATGAGTGCAATCACTAAACATTGTCTCCCTGTCAGCATTTGAGGGGCTAACGGGCTGCTGCCAACAATTAGCACAAATCTGGCTGACATTGTTTCCTCTAAAAATAAACCCTGCATGTTAAGTAGCTTGTGAAAAAACATGCAAAACATTAAGAGGTTTTTCTTCTCAACAGAAAATGGATGGGCCTGCAGGAAGCAGTTGGTAAAAATCAACAAGA
Source organism: Gavialis gangeticus (assembly GCF_001723915.1). Lineage (NCBI taxonomy): Eukaryota > Metazoa > Chordata > Crocodylia > Gavialidae > Gavialis > Gavialis gangeticus. The sequence goes on from NW_017729001.1 coordinate 19,701,073, forward strand.
GATAATCCCCAAGTCTACTGAATCAACACTACAGGAGAACATCAAGGAGGCACTGTGCTAATGGAGATGGAGCACTGGAGATAAGATGGAACCTAGGGGATCTGCACATCAAGGTTAGGGACAGACATTATCATTTAAACCAGTTTAAGTGATGAGGAACTACAGAACAGATGTTCAGTGCTCATAAACCAGTTTGAAAATGGCTGAAACCAGATTTGACATAAACCCGGTTGAACACAGTATCAGACTTAACTCATTTGGCTCAAACCGGTTTACGTAATGTCTGTCCCAGACCTAAAGAACCACATATTCCACCCTTACCCTGAGCCTCCCTCATGTTAGCACCAGGGTCTTGGCAAAGTTCTATTTGGGGCAATTACATTGGGTAATTCAACTCTCCCTGCAGCACTGTCAGCTTGCCATACCTCAAACACGGGACACCAGCTCTGACAGACTCAATTTAATTACTCTTGTAGCACAAGCAAGTTTTGCATGTTCCCTTTCTCTTGCGTTAGTGACTTAGAAGCACACTGGCAGATTTACATAAAAGGAAAGGGGCACAAGTAATGTGCGCGCAAAATGGGGAGGCTTCCAGACTTAGCTGAGCAACACCCTGTTACATAAAAGGGCATGAGAGATTTACCATGATATTTCAATTACTTAATCATTGTTTGCTTTCTGACCTTAATAAGGCTCACACCCATGCCATGCTCCACCCCAGAGCGCTGTTCTTTATAGTATTGTAAGTAGTATTATAAGATACAGATGATAGACCTATTATAATAACCAGATGGAAGGAAAGGAAAGAGTTGCCTGCATCTTTGCTCAGAGTCAGAATTATTTGCTGACTACATAATAGCAGTTTGAATTTTTATTACTGGCTTACTGCTTCTTTAGGATTTTGAATCGGCAGATGAATTTCTTTACTCCCCCTCCAGGCATTGTATTAAATGCTTTGCAGATTCATAACGGTTTCTCTTATCTTCCTGGAGGACATTAATATTAGTCAAACCTGCATTTTTTCCATGGAGATTATCTAATCCAGGGAGATGATCACTATAATAGATTCCTCTGCCCTGCTACTCCTAATGATACATGCAGGTAACTGCTGGTTTTCAGCAACAACCTGCCTAAACGTTTCCTCCAATGCTACTAGCAAATAGAAGGTATACATTATTTTAAATAGAGGTGTGCCAAAGCTGATCAGATGGGTGTAATAATTCAAGATATTCAAAATACATGCAAACCTGGTCTGAAGCAATGTAACAAACATTCCAGCAAACCTAGAGGATCCAAGAGAAGTTCGTATCAAATTGTTGACTATTTTGCCATGTTTCAGATCAAAACCAAATAAACCTATGGAGTTTTGCACTCTGCCCACCCAAACTGTTGCCCACTAGTCCTTACTCCTAGAGAGCATCTCCAGAGCACTGGGCTACTGTAAGAAAATGGCCATTTCCTTCTACATGCCTAATTCAAAGCAGGTTTCCAGGATCCAATCAGAGCAAAAACAGGGGCTGCCCTGGGTTCTAATACCACAAGTTTCATGGATGGTAAATGATCCTTTTCTCCTCTGGTTTTGGTTGCCTCATCCTAGACTCAGGAATACAGACAGGATGGATGAAGAAATGCTTTAGAGCCCTCAACAGCCAACAAGGTTAATTGCGAATGGAAGACTTTAAGGGAGAATGATATAAAGAGGGAAGAAGGAAAAAAATAAAATAAAAATGGAAGGAAACATTTGGATTCTGAAAAGGATGTAGAAGAGAGACTCCTGGGAACAGAATGGGGAGGGGGGGGAAGAAAGAGACTTGACTTTTAGTAAGTAACTAGACTCCACAAAAGACACCCTGCCAACACTTTAAATACTTTTCTCAGTTTCCCGCTTCCTCCACACAACTCCAACAAAATAGACGTGTTGGCAAAAATGCCAGCAGCACACCTGTATGTGGCCAATCCCTTTTGGCACAAATGCAATATCAGCATTATTCCTCAACTACTCCATGTTCTTCTCAACGTCCCTCTTGAGAATCATGGATACACCTACAAATTGCCCTAAAGGCCCCCAAAGTCCAAACCAAACCTTAGGACCTTCCCATGAAGTGTCACATCCACAGTATTGAGCGACTGATTAACTGAACAAATCTAGAATGGCTAAAGCCTTGAACTGTACTGAACCCTGAAGGATCCTGGAATACATTGAAAAAATACAGACGCGTGGTCCTTTATTGCCATTTCCATCATCTCATCATGAGCACTTCAATGTAAACAGAAAATATTAGCTATTTCAATGGCTTTTATGTAGCTTGGGTTTGTACGCTGCAATTCTCTTGTGTCATGTCTCCAGCTGACTTTTTATACTGTACACACATTATGCCTTCTCAAACAATGGCGCCCATTCTCTCAGCCTGTTCCAAGCAGCCATTAAGTACACTGTGTGTCCTGTTGAATTAAGCTGGTACAAAGAGTGGCCTGGTGTAATGTTACCCACTTGCAGACTTTAGACAGCACAAGGCTTGCTGCTCAGTTAAACCCAATTAAACTAGCTTCAGCCTGCTTTGGCCAACTGCATTATTTATATACACCCCTTGGAGGAAGCAAAGCGGTGAAACCTGTTTACTAGTGAATAATGTACACGTGTGTGGGTTCTTAACTACTGCTCTCTTTTTTTGTAAAGTGCTGTTAAGAAGGAATTAAGAAACCAGGTAGGGAAGAAGGGACAAAACACCTCCAAGTCATGCCAGAGATGAGATGAGAACAAATACAGTCAAAGGGGATTAGAGTTGAGTACGAGCTTCAAAAAGTTTGACGTCAGATGCATATTTGCCCAAAGTTGAAAGGCTTTGGACCTGCAGTTTTTGTCTAAGGCTACCTTCAACAAGAAGCTGCATCCACTTACTTGCATCTGTGGCCGTTAGGCTAGAGACCACCTGCGGTTGTCAACATGAAAAATACATCCATCTCTAACACTGTTCTCTTGCCTGTGTCTATTCTCTTGTGCACAGCGCGACAGTTCTCTGGGATACTGGGGCCCAAAGTCCCACTGAGGGCTCTTGGGTATCAATTCACTGGAAATAAGGCAATGAGGATGTTGGGACTCAAAGCATGACATGGTATGAATACATCCTTCTCCAGTCTTATTCAGGACATGCAAGGAAACAAAACTGGTGCCAACACCTTCCCCTTATTCAGACACACTTTTCTTGATGTCAGGAATGGAGGCAGAATAGGTTAAATAGAGCTTGGCAGAGCAACCATAGCACCACACAGTGCTCAAAACAAGCCTGCCGGATGATCCACTGGCCAAGACACTCAGTTATGACTTGGGGGATGTTAGTTCAATTCCCTGCCCCATCACAGTCTTCCTGTATTGTATGACCACAGGCTAGTCGGTAAGCTTCAGTGCCCACTTGTAGCACTAGGATAATGCCTGTCCATCAGGACTGTTGCAAGGATAACTTGAAGTTTGTGTAACACTCAGATACTACAATGGCAGAGGCCACATAAATACCTCAGATCAACCCCAATTATCTTCTTTAAACCTGACCACCAACTGCACAAGCTTAGCCCTCAGTCCTGCCATTCTAATACAGCAACAGGCTGGGCAACTGAGCATTCTTCCAACGAACTAACCATCTGTGGAGACATTAAATATTCTATTTGGTTCCAACATTAAAATCAAACCTTCCTTCTAGAAGGGCTCAGGTGAACGGGCTGTCATGCTTCCTTCCTTTTCATTTTTATACCAGTGATAAAAGACTCTTTCATGACTTGTTTTACTGCTCAAACCATGCCATGATTGGGTTTAAATGGCATGTTCCTATAGCCATTGTACTTCAAGCATTTAAAAAAAAAAAAAA
>NW_017729001.1:19709932-19717652 GCF_001723915.1 Gavialis gangeticus
CTGCTCAAACCATGCCATGATTGGGTTTAAATGGCATGTTCCTATAGCCATTGTACTTCAAGCATTTAAAAAAAAAAAAAAAAATCTGAAAAAAGGAAAGAAGTATATTCTTCTGTTGCACTCTACACAGGAATTAGGCTATTCTTAAAAAAATACATAGTGCATGTGGGCACGTGCAGAGCACAAGGTTCCAGAGGCTGAAGCTTACTCTACAAGGTGCAAGTCTAGCCTGCCTTTTCCTTGACTTCAGAATAACATGGCTAGTTATGCTCTCTGCTTTTCTAAAACTCAGCAGTGAAATCTTTTGGGCCTAACTATTATGGAACCCATGAAATGAATATGCAATAAACGTAAGTCCTATGTCGTAAAATTTAAGAATTTTAACCATTTTCCCTTTCTTCATTTATTCGGGGGGGGGGGGGTATTTTCTCTACCATGCAATAATTGTGAACAGCTCAGCTACATTTATTGTTTTACATAGTCTGGGGCAATACTACCAGAAAGTCCCTGTCCCAACAAGCAATTTCTATCTCAGTGTTTGTGGCTCAGGGAACAATTTGGTTTTTGTTGCAGTGTAGAGCTGGTGACTCCGAGCATAAGTGACCTGTCCTCTTAACATAGCTATCCTTTATGAAGCTGAACTTCATACTTCGCTATTTTAAAAGCACAGGTGGTTGATGAGAAACCAGGACCCTCTAAACCATACTTTCTTCCCAGGTATAGTGATGAACATGATTTGTCTTGGTGTGCAAAATCCTTTTGCTTTCACTGAAAAACTTACATTATTAAACAACAGGTCCTGTCTGAAGCTGAAGTGTTGAGACCTGCATATGGAAAAAACTTCCACCCTGGGTCCACAGGAAAAATAGCAGAATTGCTTGTATGGCAAAGTCATGTTGCAGGGGATGCTATTTTTATTACAGCTGAAAGGCATCAAGATCTGGCTCAGAACTTCCTCAAGGTTCAAGGACCATTTGGATCAGATACTGGTCCGATCTACCCCTTATTTTTTTATTTAGGGGTAGAAACTCATTTGCAGATCCCCTTCACCCCACTCTCTATGCCTCTCCTGCCAAGAGGAATAAATAAATGGGAACCAGATGCAAACTAGTCCTTGTTTGGCTTTTGCAAGTCAAGAATCTGACAATGGAGTTTGGCTCTCACCACGCTTTGCCTATTTTGCATTAAAATTAGGACTTTTTCCTTCAGTTTCAGTTGAGAAAGATTTGGGGGAAAAAAAATACCACCCTCCGAACTTCACCTCATCCCTAGGAAAATCTGAGCTGCTGTGACAGCTTACCCGCTGTTTCACATCTTTGCTGAGAGTTTGGGCTAGGTCCACATGAGGGAGTGTTAAAGCAGACTTGCTATTCACACCATATGCATCCGTGTCAGATGCTGCGTGTGGAATGTCATTCCATCAGCCCAACACTGGCTTTGCTCTTTACCAACTGGCTCCAGACAAAAACTGCTGTTGACTGCACCGGCACCAGCCAGGCCTGCCTCCCTCAGCACTATACCTAGAGCAATGAATCCTTTCAGCTGTGGTGATGAAGACTGGGAAGCGGGGAGGTGCAGCGGGGACAGCAGATCTACAGCGCTGCCATTTCCTGCAGATCTTTAATTTAAACAGTTCAGCTGCAACACTGAACACAGGGATGACATGAAGGATTTAACGACCTGTTGTGATAGAAAGTCTCTGGCATTCCTCATGTATGAGCGGATACAGGCACAACACAAAAGAGGCATAGCTACCCTACAGATCCTGGGCACACGGAGGGTGAGAAGCAGGAGTCAGGCTCATGCATTTGTCAGGAAATCCCAATCCCAGTTACAGCATAGTTTTCCAATTGTCGACACAGTCAACATGTGAGGGTAAGAAAGAAGCACAAATCAGTTAGCTACTAACTAACAGGGCAGTGACTGGCCCCAGCTTGTTGGTTCTGGAGGAAATCTGGAGCAGTGTCACAACCAATAATTTGATTGAGGACATCCTCCGCCCCTGCACCTCACACGCACAATTAAAAAAAAAAAAAATAGGCAAAATAAAACCAGAATGCTCTCCATCCTCCAGCTCATTCAGTAGGAGCCACCAGGTCAGAAAGGAAAAGCAGAATCAGTCCCTTTTGTCACAAGCAGCTTGCAACTCAGAGGGTGCCGACGAGCGACGAGCCTGCCTGACAAGAGGGACAAGTCTGCAGTCAAGAAGAAATCAAGCTATAGATCTGATACGGATTGCACTGCGGAGGTGTTTCCTCACCCACATGACCACAGCCACCTGCCTTCATCTGTGTTCAGAAAAGAAATCCACCTCCCTACCCCCTTCACTTCTGTCAAAACTGCTTCTGTCCAACTGTCATTTCTGTTCACATCTCACGTGACAAGAAAGGCAGCTTGCTGTGAATCTCCCATGCCTTCTCCATCTATGATGCCTATGGAGGGCAGAGAGATAAAGAGAATTTACTGCCGCTGGGAAGAGGAGGAAGTCAGACTTAAAAGTTACCAATCCCATATCAACCCACTCTTTTAGTGTTCCTGTACTCAGCTGTATACTGTTTATCTTGGGGATGTATTATTTGCCTGCAACTTCAATAAAAGCAAAACAGGGATGAAGTAAGAAAGGAACATATTTTCCCCTTGCTAGCCTTTTTAATGTCTCCTAAAGGAGTTATTTCCTATCTTCTCTTGAAGCATCTGGTCCTGAGCTGTTCTTAGAGACAGGATACTAGACTAGATGTCTACTGCTCTGATCCTGTTTGGATACTCTACACATTTACCCAGAAAGATGTCAGTGACCCAGAATCATATTTTAAAACTTGTTCTGAAAGCAGCCCAAATTATCACGATGTTCCCCGCTCCCATGTAACATTCCCACATGTCGTGTCTTCCTACACTGCTTCTGACTCACCACTACTTTAGGCTTCAAGCAGACATTGTCTTTGTGATGCCATAAAATTTAAGGAGGCACAAAGTGAAAGCAAACAGATGCCTGTACCCTTTGTTGCACTACAAATGCCCCAATTTGTGGCCGTGACAAAAGGTAGCATTAGTTTGTGCTGCAATATTGTAATGGATGTCTGTCTGTTTTCAGGGGGCTGAGCTCCCTGCACTCTCCAGCTGCACCAGGTAGATGCTCCCAGGACTTCAGAGGCCGGATCCCACGTGCCCCAGAAATTCCACGTTTGCAGAGGGTTTCCTTGGTTGGAGAGGCATATCCCGAGTCAAACTATCCAGACACGCCTCTGCAAGTAGGGGAACCTGACTCAAGGTGCTTCTCTGCAAGCCTGAAATCCTGGGTTTCCCTGCTTACAGAGGCATGCCTGAGGATGCAGACTCTGGGAACATCTCTGCAAATGGGGAAAACCAGTGTTCCCACATTTGTAGAGGCACGCCCCGAGCGCGGGCCTGCAGGATCAGGCCCCTGTGGGACAATGGTCAACATTTCTGTTGCTCAGCAATGCAAATCAGCTGTTTGGGGATAATGTCTGTTTATGCCCTTATTTGCTTGGTTATTGAAACCAGATTCCTTTGGCCCTTTCTTATACTTAGCCCTTAGAAGAAGAGGAACAGAAGAACATCTACTCTAATGAACTTTGCAACCTCAAAGTCCCGACTCCAAGTCCCAAAGTCCCCTGCAAGTTTTCTTTCTGGATTCTGCTAGCTATCAAAGCTTTTGAGGAGCTTCTCTCTGCCTTCCTACTAATAGGCACAACCTGCATAAGCAGCAGAGGAAGTACAAATACACAAGATAAAACACAGAGCCCTAGAAGGCTCTGTGTGATCTAGGGTGAACAAATATATCAGGCAAAGGCACTTCCCCACCCCTCTGGGAACTCTTAAGAAAGAGAAAAGAGCCACCCCCTAGCAACAGGTCCCTTAGCAGGTATGAAAAGCGGCCAAGATGGTTTCATAGTTTCAAGGGTCGGAAGGGACCTGAGCAGATCATCCAGTCCGACCCCCTGCCATGGCAGGAAGAGCACTGGGGTCAAATGACCCCAGTAAGGTGGTCATCCAACCTCCTCTTAAAAACCCCCAGGGTGGGAGCCTGCACCACCTCACTTGGAAGCTGGTTCCAGACCCTAGCCGCCCTGACCGTGAAGTAGCGCCTCCTGATGTCCAACTTAACCCTCCCCTCCACCAGCTTGTGACCATTGTTCCTGGTCACTCCTTGCAGATGGTATGCAGATGCTCAGAGTCAGTAAATCAATAATCGAAAGAGGAGATTAAAAAATTGCTTTTGGTAGGACTCAAAGGCAGATTCATGTAAATACATGAAGTTAGAAAGTATAATCTACAGGGGCAAATTGTTTTTCTTTCCCCTTCCGTGGAAGATTAAAAGCCACATTTTTAAGCCTTGTCTCTTAAAGCACTAAGATGTCCTTGCTGTTACAGGTTCATTTTGCAGATATGAAGCCAATCCCCATCTCTGCAATATCCTTTCAATACAACCCTCCATTTTTCTTAAACACCACCAGCCATCAAGCAAGCCAAAAAAAATTAATCATCTTAAAACACGGAAGACAAAAAACACTTCTATATGAATGCTGCTCAAAGAAAAAGAATGACATACCAACATAGCAGCATTTCTACTGCACTTGGCCGACCTCAGAAAGATTAGAGGCACAAACCCCAAGGGCAGTATGCACTGAAAGGACTCTTTGCTCTGGGCAGCTCTGTAAAATGCGCTCTCTCATATGCTTCAGGAATTCTGAATGCATCAGCAGGCAATGTAAAAGTTTACTTACTCTGAGGGAGGAGGAAGGCCTTCAGAAGTGCTCGACAAAACTAAGATGGGAAGGAATAGTCACTGAAAAAAAAAAAAATCAAATGCTTTGTTGCGTTACATTGCCACCTTCCAACCGATTAAACTAATGATGGCATTTTGTAAACAAGAGCATGACAATACAGATGTTGAACTGAGAAATGTCTTGCTTCTCTAAGTAATGTTCAGAGAAACTGCACACTTAGAGAAGGTATTTTTTAACTGCAGTGGCAGCTAGAAGTTATATCCCAAATCACTCAGGTGCTGAGCAAAATCAAAACATAGGTTTTAAAAAGAGCAGAGAAAGTTCTTTCCTGCACAGCCATTTTCAGCAGGAAGAAAATAATGGCTTTCCTTCCTTTATCTCTGCGAATAAAAGTCTGCTTGTAATGTAAAAGCTGTGTCTTATATAGTGTTAATTCTCAAAACTCAAGACAAAACCCTGCACACTCTTATCATTGTGTTCCCTACGAAAAGGATTGCAGCATATTTTGCAAGTATTGAGAAAATCTTCCAATTACAGAGAGGTAAATTATCCTCATTTTACACAGGGGAACTGTAGCGCAGAACTTAATGTCCCTAAATCATGGGGGAAGGTGTGTGGCAAGTCTCAATTCTCTGAGCCAAGATTTTAGGCCAGGCTTTTAGTCCCACGTTCTAACCACTAGATGAGGTTTTTCTATAACCATTGAAGGATAAGTGACTGGTCTGATTTCACTCAACAACAGCTTGTGTGTCACAGATGAGGAAAACCCACACATGTTGACATCCAATCTTCTCCCAAGACATACAAACGCTCACCCAGTTTATAGATCTTATGGATATACGGTTTATAGATCTTATAGATTAGCTTCACTAATCTGAGAACTTTCTTTTGTTCTACTTCATGGAAACCAAGAACTTCACAACTGCTGTTAAGCGTGAATGTCACTATGGGATCAAAAATCTAACTTCAACTCTGAAAGGATAGATTGACGGGACAGTAGAGGACTCACGACACTGTTAAGCAGCTCTAGTTTGTGGCAATAGGAAATGCAACACACACAAGCATATTACTACTGTGATCCATAAAATAAGACCATTTGCTCCCTGTAGTAGCTCCTTCAGTTACCATGAAAATTGAGTTATGATCCCAACTATGGATGACCAATTTTCCCACAGGAGTCATTTTTCCAAGGTAAGTTAAGTTCTAAATTTATTTTACAAAAAATAAATACATTCAAATTGTTTATCGGGGAGAAGCAGCACGTTTCAAAGCATCTCTAGTCCCCACAGTCACGTACAGCATGGCTTGGCAGGAAAGAGCCGCAGCTAAAATCAAAGGTAAAGGAGATTTCCAGTCTAGTAGCCACTGAGCAGCATTTAAAGAAACATATCCAGGTCTTCACAACATTATTCCTAATTACAGATTAATAAAGTTTAAACCCAAGATTAAATTTTTAATTCTAGTAAAAAAAAAAAGATATCTATTTATATATCTATATCTGTATTTTGACTTCTCTTACACTCAGCCTACAGTCCCCCCCCCCCTTTTTTTTTTTTTTTAATTGATGGCCTGCTGAAAACAACCAAAAATATTTTCTTACAGATCCTTTAGAAGGTGCTGAAGTTAAACACAAAAACTAAATTAAAAAAAAGACAACCAAAAAACAAAACTCTATCCCTCAATATGAGAGATAAGTGCTTGGCTTGTTTAAATTTTGTAAAGCAACAAGCACTCTTGCATACAGATTAGCCAATTTATTTGCTATGATGTTGCAAGATACTGTTTTATTAGCTTAATTTGTCTTAGCCACACTGGAGACCAAGGTAACTACAGCGAAGCTATTGGAGCAAATATGTAAGAAATGCTTCTTTAAAGAGTGCCTAGTTACTTCAGCACTTGCATATACATTTTAGTTTGTTTGTTCATATGAGATAAATGAAGCTCTCAAAGGCTAGTTTCTAGAAGAGCAGACAAGGTTCTTCGCATGAATCTGATATCTTTTATTAGACCAACGTAAGTAGTTGGAAAACAATTATTAAGCAAGCTTTCAGGTTCAAAAACCTTTTGTCAGGCTAAGGAAGTTTTAGCAGTTGGTGTGTGCTCTTCCTGGATGGAATGACGAAGGGTTTTTGAACCTGAAAGCTTGCTTAATAATTGTTTTCCAACTATTTAAGTTGGTCTAATAAAAGATATCAGAGTCACGCACAGGACCTTGTCTGCCTAAGTCCTTAGACCAACACAGCTACAACCTATACCCCAGTTTCTAGAAGATGCATTTTAAACTGCATTTTCCCCACTTCAAAGGCAGTCCCATCTGAGACACTACAAGATCCACAGCACGTGATTTTGACACACGTCAAAAAGAAGAAGGGAGTTTACATTCAGTGAACTGCTCAGCATCTTTTAATATATTTTGTCTCAGATTACACAAATTAAGAGTTGATCTGACTTTCTGCCCAAAATTCAATTCATATGGCTCAAGAAGAGACGGAGCCCTTCTCTCTCTCTTTTTAATTGCACTGTTACATTGAAACTGAAAGACAAAATTAGAAAAGGGATTTGGAGTGAAATCCTGGCCCTGGTCTGAAAGCAATGGGGCCAGGATTTCAACTCCATGCTGCTTCGGTTTATTTTGCTTTCCTTCCCCCCAAGTTCTCTTTCCTGTTATACCTCTCATGACATCTACTCAGGCTCCAGCAAGTTCCTCACTTATGAACAATGTATTCCTAAACTCTGAAGCAAAGAATACCCATAGAAAGAAAATCCGTTATGCAGAGGAACACATCTGCATGAGAGCTCTCCTGTTACCTGTGTCACCTTAACTGCACCAGTGCTACTTTCCCTACTCTAGAAGACACCTGAATTCAAGTTTTGGTGTTTTACACTTGACTTGTAGAATTCAATGTGTGCATGCACGCACACACAAAACGTGTGTGTGTGTGTGTGTGTGTGTGTGTGTGTGTGTGTGTGTG
>NW_017729001.1:19717798-19730433 GCF_001723915.1 Gavialis gangeticus
GTGTGTGTGTGTGTGTGTGTGTGTGTGTGTGTGTGTACACGTACTGCCAGCCACTTAAATGTACAACCTTTTTTATGATCAAATGTTGATACTTCTCTCAACACCTGCCTTTACACTTGGTTTCAGAAAGTACTCATCTGTCACACATTTTCTCTCTCTCATGAATCCAGGACCTGACTGTCTTCTTTAAATGAAGCCTTCTAACATCAGGACTCTGTGTTGAGTTAGTTGCTTGTATTATTCACTTTTAGTTGATTCATCTCCTGTTTTAATTGCATTGTACTAGCAGCAGCTACAACCTTGTTCACATTCCACTGAAGTGACAGGTGGGCTTAAGGAGAAGAGTACAATTTAACCAGTTTTTTTGGCAGCATGGGGTATTTCTGGTGACGCATCGCTCTCACTTTACATGTAAATGCCATTTCCTGCAGGAAGCATCTACATCTGTCTCTCCTTGGTGCCTTTCTTACAAAAATCTATTCATGAAGTGTGAATACAGGAGGAAAGTGGGATAAAGGAAAACTGTTCATAGACCAGACTGTCAGCTGGTATAAATACAGCTATATCTCCTTAAAAAGTTGGGACTACGTCAGTTTAGATCAGCTGAAGATCAAGGTCCATACCCTTCAGTGTATCTGTTAACTGCTTGGGGACAGACCTATACTGTTTTCATTGCTTCAGGGATTTCTTGTAAGACATGGAGTTTTGCTAGTGTAGACAGAATCATGTAGGACTGCATCCATGTTTCAGGACTGGGTAAGACTGGGCTGCTTAGGTTTTCAGCATGGGGGCCTCCTGGACTACAGCATGGTTCAGATAGTTATAAATGCTCCTCAGTCCTGTTACAGCACAACTACAGGGTAACTTCTGTATTAGAACACCCTGCCAGGACAGGTGTGCCCATTCTGCCAGACAGACATGCCTTTTACCCTTGGTACCTAATAAATCTGGTAGATATTTAGTTCCAAAATCCAAAAGCTATTTTAAAGGACCCTTTCTAGGGCCTAGGGTTTCCATGTATTAGTGTTTCTTCCCTCCACAAAGACGTCATGCAATTCAGGCTTGAATTCAGGCTGCATTAACTGTCCAATAAAGAATGCAAGTCCAAGCTTTGAAGGTTTTGGTTTTGATGCCGTTATGCAGGATGAATTCACTAAGTATGTTGGTAGTTAAGCACTGGAACAGATCACCTAGCAGGGCAGTGGAACTTCCAACTCTGGATGTCTTTAACAGCAGGTTAGATAAACACTTTGATGAGTCTGTTTAGCAAGAGATGACCCTGCCTGTGAGCAGGCATTGGACTAGGTGACCTCCTAACCAGCCTCATTTCATGATTCTATAGATGACCTTAGACAAACCACTTCATTTTGCCTCAGTTTCCTCATTTTTAAAATTGGGAAAATGGCATTTCTCACCTTGGTGAAGCATTCTGAGATCTATGGATAAAAAGTGCTATAGAAGTGATCATTTCACTTTCCTGCCTTTTCCTTAGGATAAAGGCAAACTGGAGGACTGGACCAAAACAAATCTCATAAGGTTCAACAAGGACAAGTGCAAAGTTCTGCACATAGGACAGAAGAATCCCATGCACCACTACAGGCTTGGGACCAACTGGCTAAACAGCAGCTCTGCAGAAAAGGACCTGGGGGTTACAGTGGACAGTAAGTTGGATACGAGCCAACCACGTGCCTTTGTTGCCAAGAAAGCTAACAGCATACTGAGCTGCATTAGTAGGAACATTGCCAGTAGATCAAGGGAAGTGATTATTCTCTTCTAATTTACACTGGTGAGGCCACATGTGCAGTACTGTGTCCAGTTTTGCGCCCCCCCACTACAGAAAGGATGTGGACAAGTTGGAGAGTGTCCAGTGAAGAGCAAAAAAAAAATAGTCAGGGGGGTAGAGTACATGGTTTCTAAGGAGAGACTGAGGGAACTGGGTTTATTTAGTCTGCAGAAGAGGAGACTGAAGGAGGATTTGAGAACAGCCTTCAACTACATGAAGGGCGATTACAAGGAGTATGGAGCTGGACTGTTCTCAGTGGCAGCAGATGATGGAACAAGGAGCAATGGTCTCCAGTTGCAGCAAAGGAAGTTTAGGTTAGATATTAGGAAAAACTCTCACTAGGAGGGTGGTAAAGCACTGGAACAGGTTATCTAGAGGTGATGGAATCTTATCCTCGGAGGTTTTTAAGACCCGGCTCGACAAAGCCTTGGCTGGTATGATCTAGTTGCAGATGGTCCTACTTTCAGCGGAGGGTTGGACTCGATGACCCCCCCCGAGGTCCCTTTGAACCCTAATTTTCTACGATTCTAAGATTTGTATCAGAATATCAACATATATTTTTGTAGTGCTTTTCATCTCAAGTATCTTGAAATGTGAGACAAAAAAGTATATGCATAGTAACCACTGCATATGACTGACTATTAAGGGTACCATTACACATTCTGGACAGCCTGCAAAAGAATACTATATCCATTCAAAGTAGCTTCTGTATCCTAAACTTGATAATTATTTCAAGTATCATGACATGACTGCCTGAACCTGTAATTACAAGTTTCCAGTACTTTAATCCTGAGCAAATGTTCTCATTTTTAATGAAAGGAGGGTTCAAGAAGTGTAATTCACCATCATTACCCCTCCTGCCCCAAGATCAAGACAAAAATCTCTCATTCCAAATTAGTGGTTTAAGAATTCAAGAGCTTCAGGGATTTTTTTATATCCCCAAAGCAATATTGAGAGGAAAAAAATCTCTTCAAGACAGACTGTCTTCTACCAGAGGAAGCACAGGAACTGCCATCGAAGCTCCATCATCTATCTAGGCTCTCAGCACACTGATCTTTTTAGGGACTTCCAACACTCCTTGCAGAAAGCTACAGCAACAATGAAAGAGACACCCACTTAGTCAGAATTTCTCTCCCCTCCATGAATCCAAGGTTAGATGTAATATTTGCTGCTTCTTTATACTTCAGGGGACAGAAAAAAAATGGAAGAGCAAAGGAGAAGAACTCATTTGAACTGCAAGGGCAATATGCAGTTTAATCCTCCAGCCAGTGAGATGTTAAAAGCTGTCACCTCACTGACAAAGTCATCCAACCAAACAAGGAAATCCATCTTATTTCCTCCCTTCTTTGAAATGAAAATCAGTGCGAACTGGACAGAAAGCAACAAAAGCCACTTTTTTTTAGAGCAACTAAACTGCTTGGAAATCTCACTTTTTCAAGTGACCTTTGTATACCCTCCCACCAACACTGCCCTATCATCTCCTCCGTATCACCCCATCCTTGAAAATGTCAGATGAGACCTCTGATTTGGAAGATTAATTATGGCACTATAATCATTTTCAGTAGATCCCCTGATGTGAGAAGTTGACCTGAATATACAGCTATGAATAAAAGATTTTACCTATCCTCTGCAAAATCAGCTCACTCCTGACAGTTTTTTGCCCTGTACATCTCTATTACTGGGAATGTGGGAATTACCAAGCAGCATGATAGATCAGGCAGTTTAGCTTAGCAAAACGGTGTCTGTCTCATACAGAGCCATTTTCACAGCATGCTCCTCCTCTTACCAGCTTCATCTCTCCTTTAGAAGATTTGGAATATGCCAATCACAAGACTCCCCAAGCTGCATACTAAGCTGCTGAGCAAAGTAAAAGGAGGGCACATCCAGAGGATGGAAGTAGGATGAAAACTGCGAATCCTTACAAGAGGAAGAGGTGCTCTGATTTCCCCTTACACAGGTACACAGATTGAGTGATATGAAGAGAGTGAGCTATTCCATTAAAGAGAGAAGCAAAACAAAAGTCTAAAGAAAAGACAAAACAAAAGAAGCTGAGATGAGAAGCACGAAGTGGACAGAGAGCATATAAACTTTCAAAAGCCAGCAGGTTATCTTGCTAACCCTATATTCAAATACGCAGAAGGAAAGAAGAGTTTTAGATCCTTCCTAAGTTTCTCCCTGCTTAGCATAATTGTCATTTTCAACATTGCATACTTTTCACATAGTTTCCTCTTCTCTTGTGATAATTTTTTTACTCCAGTCTGAATGTTTCTGCCTCAAAATGATTTAGCACTGAACTGTTAACCAGATGACACTTTCCCACCTCTTCCACTTCATCCTGTAATGAAAGTCACGGAACACTGAGTAAATAGCGCATATCCAAATTGTTTCTGTAAAGTTGAAAAGTCAGTAAACATACAAGCATCATTTTGAGGATCAGTCCAGTTCACCTTGCTGCTACTTTTGATATTAAAGATCAAACTTCTCAGAAAGGCAAAACAGAAATCCACTCTAGCGCAGATGAAACCTTCCTGTAAGGTATTAGCACAATTAGGAGGGGAAAAAAAAAAAAGAAAAAGAAAAAGCAGGTTGTCTGTTTATGTTTCAAGAGATCACCGAGGCATGTGGTAAACTATTATGTTAGGTCAAATTGTTGGTCCAAAAAAGCATCAGCCCTTTCTGTACAAAAGTGTCAGCTCAGAAATTTATTATAAAATGCAACTCCAATTACAAGCAAGGTGTCTACTTGTTAAAAAGGCTCGATTGTCCCAAAGCAAAAGAAAGTGTGCCACATACAAAGCAACATAATTTTCATGCTTTTTCATTTAAATTATTGTTTGCAGAACCTGACTGGTTTAAGCTGTGCTGCCACAAGCTGTCATTCTCTGAAGACACATCAATCTGCCTAATGGCAGGGCTGGGTGGCACACACATAACATTGTGCTAGTTGCCAAAGCAAAGAGGTCAGCCTTGCCCCAAAATTACTTGTGACAAGGAAGAGTTATCAGCCATGTAACTATGTTGCAAGAATATTTCAACTGGTCATAATCCCTTAAATTTTGCATATTCTACCCACCTCCTCCTTTCTTATCCGCGCTGCTCATGTGTGTTTTCTTTTCTCAGGCTAAAACTACTAATCCTGCAATAGATACACCAAAGCAATCAACTTTTCTTTATGTTTCAGACCTAAGAGATTGAGCATTATGAAATTGCCTTCCTGCGTTCATTTCAGATGTTTGCAAAGATGTGGCTGGAATTTTCACATAAAAGCTATTGGAAAAAAAAAAACAACAAAAAACACATCATTTTTAAATATTTTTTTTAAATTGCTATTTCTTGGGCAGAGATCTATTTTTTCTCCTAAATATCTGCATCTTGCCTGTCCTCCTAAATATCTTCTGTCTTGCTGTTTCACTGATTAAACTGTAGCCAACTAATGATGAGCAGAACTCTTAATGATAAAGAGGAGCAGGGGTCATAACACTGTTGTAGCCATGGTCCAGGAAATACGCGTGTCGGTCCATTAAAGGACATTACCCAAGAAACCTTGTTTTTGCATGATTAAAGTGTTAGCTGAGTTGAGAGAAACACGGAAACAAAAATAGCTTTCTCCAGCAACCTTTATGCTACAACAGATCTCAGTGCACTTCACAGCACAACCCTGAAAGGCTGGTTGTTTCACCACCATTTAAAGATAAGGAACTGAAATACAAGGAGGCCAAATGACCTCTCCCACCATACACCCAAAACCCTGCACAGATCATCTGTGACAGAGCCAGGACAGATTGCAAATGACTAAATCTACCGACTCCTGAACTCTCTCGTTCTGCACCTGCGAGATACCGCACCAAAAGCCTCATGTTATTTTTGCTTCCACCCCATCTGAGCATGTAGCAGAGGCTTCCTGAAACCTAGATTCAGTTTGGTTCACATCTTGGACATACTTTTGGACTCCTCCTGTTTTACTTCATTCAAAACGGTTTGCTTATCCCTAATAGCAATTATAAACAAATTGTTTCTCTTTCAATCTCCAGCTGACTCTGCCTACAAACCTCTAACTAGCTTTAAATGACTGCAGTAAGTGACAGCAGTAAAACCTGCCAATTGGTATGTAAGTGCAAGGAAGAAAGAAGCTCTCTGTGGAGATACCTGTGAAGTACTAAATAATCCCAATAATCCAATTGAAGAGTGCTAATTACATTATAGTTAACAAAACACAAGTGATAACTGCAGCCATAGGAAGAATTTGAGCAATTCATTCCTTGTCCTTTTTGACTTCAGACTTAAAAACAAAATAGGAAAGGACATACAGAGAAATGCTCCGTATGTAATCATGTTTAGGATGGGAGCCATAAACCTATGTTTATGTAGAATCTGGCACAATCAGGTACTGGGTCCAACTGAGGGCCCTGCAGGGTAGAGGTTACCAAAAACTTTTTCTTATTACGCACCCCCTTCCAGCTTCCTCATACTAGATTTACTATACCCCTACCAGCATACACTTCACGTTTTAACCCCTTAAATGCCCATTATTAGTAGTATTATTACTATTATAATGAAAATTAAAATCTGCCATTACACCATTTCTCCTGCGTAACCCCCCAGAGATGTCTTGTATACCCCCACGGGTACACATACCACAGTTTGGGAACCCTTCCTGTACAGCATTACAGGAGAGTCATAATTACCAGTCCCCTTTATCATTAAGAGTTCTGCTCATCATTAATTGGTTACAGTTTAATCAGTGAAACTACTAAGTTCACGCAGAACTTTAGCTTCAATGATAAAACCAATGGCCTATATCATCAACTCAAAATTCCCAAGGACTGTCTTGCTATTTGCCCTTCCTCTCTGATAACTACAGGCCCAAGAATGTTTTAAAGATCTGTTAATTGTAAAAAAGCTGCAACCTTTCCCATTTTAAATCTCAGCACTGATGATATGAGGGTATTGGCTCAGGGTTGTCTTCAGAGTGTATTTTGGCAGCTGTAAAGTGACTTGACTGATCTGTTTTGACCAGGAAATACTGACTATCAGCAGAGAGAATAAATCCTTTATAAAAGGGAGTGAAGATCATCCTCCCCTGGAAAACTGCAAATAAGTGCCTGTTTATAGTGTTATCTCACACATTCCAGAGGCACAATAGTAAATCCCCCTTCAGAATTACTTACGTTACAGTAGCACCTACCCTAGCAGGGAGCATTTAAACCAGAGGAGTGTTTAAACCAGAGGTCAGCAACCCCCAGCACACGTGCCATTAGTGGCACGCAGAGACATTTTTCACAGCATGCCAGGAGGCGTGCAAAGAAACTGGGGTTTTGGGGTTTTTTGTTTTTGTTTTTTTAAGTTGCTGCTCCAGGCTCTCCCGTGCAACATCAAGTCCCAGTGCCACGGCAGGCCCCCAGGCGGAGCCAGAAGAAAGCAGGCAGGAAGGCTTTCTGCGCTCTACTGCCCCTGTCCCTTGCTCCCAGGCTGCGCCCTCCAGCCTGGCTGGCCCCTGGAGGGAGCTGCCCAGGCAAACCGATGCCCTGTCCCACCTGGGGCAGCACTGAGGTGCTGAGTGCTGGGACTGGGCAGTTGGGACAGGGTCTGAGAGGCGTGGGGGAGGCGCTGCGGGCAAGCCAGCCCAGTCGGGCCCTTGGGAAGGTGGGGGCTGGGCGGGAAGTGGGGGCTGCCCTGGGGCTCTGCAGGCTCAAGCTGTGGTGGGCAGGCAGGTGGAGGTACCCAGTGGCACCCGTGGTGGGGCCTGGCCTGGCCCGCACAGCTCCTCAGGGATGGGCTGCAGCCACCCTGCACACATGGAAATGCTGCCTGGCTGGGGCAGGACGCCCAGCTCAGGGGGCTTCCCTGTATGCTGGGCACAGTGCAGGCAGGGCAGAACTATTCCCGGTGTAAGGGCCTAGCCACAGGAGCCCCCTGGAGCCTGGAAACAGCCACCATGGCTGCCTCAGCCTGCCCAGATCCCAGCCTTGCTGACCCGCAGCTCCCCTTAAGGGGCCAGGGCTGAGGCAGGCACTGCACAAAGCCACCAGGCTGCAGGCTCCCGGCTGGCTCGGCCTGGAGCACTGGCTGCGGCGGCTGTTCCCAGAGCTCAGGGAACAGCCTGCAGCTGCAGCTCCCACTCCCACTGTGCCTGGCGCACACAGAGACCAAGCAGGAGCCCCCTGAGCCCAGCGTCCTGCCCCAGCCAGGTAGCATCCCTTTGAGGGCAGGGTGGCTGTGCCCCATCTCTGCGGAGCTGCACAGGCCGGCTGGGCCCCACGTGCGGTGCTGCTGGGCCCCTGCTGTGGCCTAAGTAGTGGAGCCCTGCGGCAGCCCCCACCTGACACCAGCTATTTACTGTAAAAAATAAATAAATAAATAAATAAAAATTTAAAAAAAGAAACATTAATGATTATCACTAGTATTAAATATGCAGTGCATCCTGCCATGTACCCCTTCTGCCCCAGTTTTGTTTTTGTAGTGTACCAGCACTCCGGCACCTTACAAAGTAGACATTGTGGTTTTTTCAGCACTCTGGCCAAAAAACGTTGCCTACCCCTGGTTTAAACAGTTTCTGGAAAGGAAGGGGAAATTCCCATGCTTTCTTGCTCTCTGCTGTGTGTCCACTGAGCCCCTGCCATTTGGTTCCAAAGACAGGTCACTTGACCTAAAACCTGGCCTACTTATCTAGTGCAAAAGTACATACCATTTCTGACCAAAAAAACTTTTGTCACCCCCCCCCCAACTTCCTCATTTGGGATTAGCAGAAGCCTAATTGCTGCTTATCTCATACCACCACTAAAAGAACAAGCAGTTTGTAACCAGGCATGGCATGCCCCAAACTGCCTCCTAAGAAACACGCCCTACAGAACAAGACCTGCCTAAGCACAAAGACATTGAGTCCCTGTTTCAAGGTGGATAAAGCCAATTCAAATGGTAACCTTCCAAAATGTGAACTGAACTCCCAGCACTGAAAGAAGCTGAAGCAAATGGAGCCTAAAGCATCATGACTGGAATGAGTTAATTTATGATTTACTTAAAAATACAGTTCAGAAATAATCCTTTAATTCCTACTAAAAACTAATGTTTTGTATTGTTACTTGTTTGTGGGTTTGCAGTAGAAACCAACACATTTTCTGCTGTTTATACTGGTGCCTAAGCTCTGTTTGTGGAGTTCACTGTTCACCTGCCAAAGCACATACAAGCCAGCTGTAAAGTGAGCCAGGCTTAATGTTAAGACACAAACCTTTGGAAAAAACCTGCCTAATGACCACAATATAGATCGTCTTCCCTTACAAGAAACCCAGAGAGATAATACTTTATTACCATCAATCATACTAGTATCGATTTGCACATTTCCCATGTAAACACCTTATTTCACCAACAAGTCTCATATCGTTATATCTGAAGGATGACTGACTCACAGAAGAGAGGGGATCTAGAAAATAAATCTCCAATAAGAGGAAGGCAACCTACAAAGGACAGCTACACTTCCTACTTTAGGAGCTGGCCTACAAACACATGCTCTTGACATTTTCCCTACACCCAACCCTGTCCCATCCACCAGCGTTCCACAAGGCTTCGGGGAAAAATATTAATAGGACTTGAATAAGTTTGCCAGTTTGTTTGATGTAAATCAACATTACCATGTGTGCATTACAATGAATCTACAGACATCTGCAGAGTGTGATGGATGAGCTGATAGCAAGTGTATTATGAAATCCATCTGTCTGGAAAGCCATTGTTACTTTCAGCTAAAATCACATTAGCAATATTAAATCACTACTTGCTGCTATTTAGCTTTGAACCTGAATGTCAGAATAAATTATATGCTTTTTTTCTTGGAGAGGAGCTTGGGATTTTTCTTTTTCTTGTAATGCTCACTAACTATGTATAGATTGAGTTAAAGTTACTGTACCTCAGGATGTCTGAAAGGGGCAGAAGGTTGCTGCTGGTAGGATGGCCTTTCATGCAGTGGGTTCCCCTGAGATCAAGTGCACTTTCCATCAAAAAACCTTCCTAACAAATGCAGCAGTGCTAAGAAACAAATTACAAATCAAATGTACTACAGAGAACAAGAGGTGATCAATGCAAATGTAGGAACCCCAACTGGGACTGATGAGCTGTCTGCATCCTCGGCTCCAAGAAAGGAGAGGTATCTTGGTCTAGGTGACCAAGACAGAGTGATTGTTTAGTAGACATAGTAAAATTCTGAGGTTGTATCCTATGTATCATAGCAGTAGAGACTAACTTCAAGAGCTTTCTACATCCTGCAAGAGGGGCATACAGATGTGAAGGGAAGAAAGCTTCTGGCAAGAGATCAAGATTTTACTTCTGATTGACACAGAAAAATTACATTTTTGGCTGCAGTCATTTTCCCTCCACCTCCCTACCAGGTACATATGAACTCAGACTGCAAAACAACAGTAAGATGAAAGTTCGAACTACCAGATGATGAATGAGAGGTCAAGAACAAGAGACTGACACACACTATGATGTAGCACCCTCCTCACTAAATGAGAAACAGGGATTTATTGTTTGTAGCAGCAGGAGCAACCCAGTGGGCTATGGGCTGTCCACAGACAAGACACCATCATCCCCATCCTAGAAGAGTGCGAATCCACTTTCCCTGGGTTGTATTTTAGGAAATATGGACACGGTTCTTAAATACAAAACAGGAACAACTGTCCTTCCATCCAAGGATCTCAAAGAATTATACACAATTATGGAAGCCCAGAGAAGAGATTAAATGTTTTGCCAACGCTGAGACAGGAAGTTTGTGGTAGAGACAGAAAAAGAACCCCGTTATCAATGTTTCCGGTCCCCTATGCTAACCACTAGACCACAACCACTTTTGTTGCAGAGTAAAGTTACAATGAACTAGTATTTTGTATTAGCAGGAAACCCACTTCATAGCTTTAGAAAAATGTTCTCAGCTTGAGAGTGAAAAGAAATTCCTACCATTTTAAAAACATTCCATTTTAAATCCAAAATAAGGCTTAAAGACAATACTATGACATGGCCACCTATAACGCAAGCATTCCTTCCCTTCTCGTCCTCCCCAGTTTCACAAAGAAGGGCGAATAAAAGCAAGTTTGGGGCTTTAGACACCAAAAAGTAACTGGAAAAAAGATGGTGATGAAAGATGTGCCTCTTTAAGCATGTGGATTCTGAAGTTTTTTGCCATAAGGTTTTTTATGTGTCTTTCAATAATCATTTAATTATATGTTTCCTAAAGTACATGCTGGCAACACTTCAGGGGATTTTAGTCATCACAGGTGACAAGACTCTTCTTTCATACCTAATGTTCCTGAGGATTTATATCCTCTTCTTTCACAGAGAAAATGAAGGTCCTAGTAATAGCTTAGATACCCCCAAAAGCTCCAGACCCTTCGAATAATTTGGGAGGGAGTGTTCACCTCCTTTACACTAACACTATGAATGGCACAAAAAATTAACTTCAGTGAACCTCAGCTGGAATGAAGCATTTTTTTTTTTAATTAAGTGGCCAATCATTTTCCCAGGCACCACCTCCAACTATTTTATTGGCTTTCATATTCTTTATTTAATTTTACTATCTAAAAGAAATGCCAAGCTTCCATCAAAATTGAAAAATGTTGCAATTCTATGTCTTCCAATGGCTGCAAGTTATTAACAAACTGTCAAAACACCATAATTATTTTGTATCAGGGTTTGACCAATTCCACAAACATCTCTTAACTGTGTACTATCTTTAGTCGCTCTCCCCCCTGTGTGCATGCACATACTCTGGCTCAATTTTACAACAAAACTGCCCACCATGAAAAAGGTTCATGTAAAAAACAAACCATATTCATGATCCCAAAGCAAAGACAGAGTCACATTTATTAGCAGAATCTTAGTGGCATTCAAAGAATAGAATAGCACCCCCACTCCAAGACCTTCCCAAATACACTTGGATATTTTAGGTTTGTAAACAGTGACTAGTAAAACCACTTCTGCTTACTCCACAGTTTTACCAACCATAGACTGATGAAACTGGAGTCCTTGTGCGTGTCAAAACTATTCCTTCCATCTGTTGAACAGCCAGGTAGCATCAAAAGAATCCTTTTAGTTCAGCATTTGTACTGGCCACCTCCCTCAAGCTACATATATTTCCTTATCAAGCAGAAGCTAGTAGACAGTGGATGGGCTTGGAAAAATCTGGCCGCCTACTGAAAAGGAAAAAAAAAAAGCAAGACATGGATAGTAGTGTTGTTTGTAATCTACGCAGAGTATCTGTTAGAAGCAAGGACAGTGCTATGGCACTCATAACACTGTAAATTTTGTGCTCAGCGGACTACAGGCACAAACACACCAAAGAGATTTTCTGTGCACATCTCTATCAGAATTGGGACAGAACATCCCTCCCCCCCCACCTCTTCTCTAACCCTTTTGTAAACCATGCTCAGGACATAAAAGAATAAGATGAAGCACAGCCCTATGGGCCTGACGACGGTGGCCTACCATCCCCTAAAATAAAATGTTTGACTTCAAATTGCTACATCTTATGTGGGGCATAGCTCGTGTAACTGTACATAGCTAGTAAAAGATTAAAAAAAGCTTTGCTTTCAACACAAAGAGATAGACAGGAATGGGACCATAAGCCCATGTTTTGCAGCCAGTAGGCTCTAGAAATCATTTTGATCCCCTCAATCCCCTTATGCATGCCAACCACTGACCTTGGCGATGCAACTTTTGTTCAAGTTAGTCTCTTTCTGGCTTAAAGCTATAAGCAGAACAGGCTCTGGCTACCCTGAATCATGCTGGACCTTTCAACAGGTATTGTGGAAGATTTGTTTTGTTTTTTGGCCAGTCAATTCAAGATAACTAATAACCCCCCCCCCGGTGAGTT
>NW_017729001.1:19730587-19740893 GCF_001723915.1 Gavialis gangeticus
AAAAACCCCCCCCCCCCCCAAGTAACTTGCTATTAGATTCTGCTGTTCCCCCACCCCAAGATAAATGCTAGTCCTTTGTGCACTCCTTTCCTTTCCCACTCAAAAGATCTGACATTTTTTCCACTGCTATTTTCCTTCCTTGTATGGGTTCCCCAGGAGTTTTTTTTCCCTTTGCTGTAGGCTCCTTGACCATATACTTCTTGTGGCCTACAGTCCCTGCTCCAAGTACAGCCCTTCAGAGCTCCTCTCTCTATTCTAAGCAGATTTAGGAACAACTTCCCTGTTGTCCCTCCCCAGCTCCTTAGCAGGCTCTGGTGGGACCTAGCCTTCCTTGCATTGATTAGCTCTCTAATTCAGCATCACTAATATAGCACCACTGGCAGAGTAGTGGCAGAGAGGTTAGGTCAGGGGTGCTGAATACATGGCCCATGGGCTGGATTCTGCACGCAGAGGTCCTCCATCCAGCCTACCAAGCTACTGGCCTCTGTTCTCCCCACTGCCACCACCTGTCCCATGGATCCAGCCTGCAAGAATCCCCACAGTCCAGATCCAGCCCCACAGTCAGGCCATAAAGTAAGCTTGACACCCATGGGTTAGGGCATCTTGGTATGGCTCCAGAGAGGACAGGCAGAGGCTGCAATGGCCTGTAAATAGGGCTATCTGGTCATTCAAGCAGAGGGAAGGTTCAGGCAGCCAGATGTGATGCTAACTACATCACTCTGTGATGTCAGCTACAGAGACTGGCATATTTATATAGTGCATATAATTGCACTAGCCCTATAGGTCACTAGGCTCAGCAGGCCTTTGACTTGGATATCATTATTGATGGCACAATGACCAGAAGTTGTAGCATATGCTTTTTGTTTGTTTGTTTTTAAACCAGTGACTCAGCTATGCCTGCTTAGAACAGGGAACAGGAGCCCTGAGATCTGTAAGCAACCACATTTTCCCCCTATGGCTAGCACATGTCCTAGTGATAAGTTACAGGCTCCATTTTCTCCCTGAAGACTACACCTTCCAAGACAGTGTCTCATTTTAACATCAATTGATTTTTTTTAAAAGTGCTTTGGATTAATAATGTGCAGACTGATTCTCCTTTCACCATTTCAATAGCATTAGTAACAGCTAGTTTGTTTTGGAAAAGAAACTACTTTTTAAAGAGATGCGGTAGAGCCAATAAGACAGTGCTCAACTACATGATAGTACAAACACCTCACTCCATGGCAGTATCACTGCCAAAACAGTCACAAGCCTGCTGTTCTGGAACACAGCAGAGCCAAAACAGTTAAACAGCAGGAGCTACTTCACCTACCTAGAACTCCTTTATACCTTTACTGTGATAAACTAAAGGCATTAGAGTGCAGTGAATTGGAAACTGTTCTCACTTACAGCAGGATATCTGGTACGTTCACATGCAATGAATACCAGGATGCACATCTTCCGTAGTGTATTTCAAAAACTTTAAATCAACTCTGCTTTTTAAATTAAAGTTCATCCCGCTGTTTCAGTTCTGTTGATACTATTCACTACCAAGTACCTGCTACAATACTTCAAGACACCTGCCCAAGGTTCCCCCTGCACCATGCCACTGTGACAGACTGATCGCTGCCAAAGCTGAAGGTATAGCCAACTTGCTACTGCACTTTCTACACCTGAAATTCACAAAATTTCAAATGATACTGGCACAGTAACCAAGTCTACTCCTAGTGTGGACAGTAGCAGCCAACTATAGCTGACAGTAGACAGCCTGCCATATCCCACAAGAGTGCAGGAAGAAGGAGAAATTTTAGTCAAGGACAAAGGCACAGCTCTTTCTTTAACTTCACAACCACAGGTGGTACCCACAGAAGCATCTCTATATCAGTACAGCTGTCCCTACACTAGGAGATTGAATCATTTCCACTGTATCAAGTTTTAAGAGGATACAGTCCCAAGGAAAGAAACTGTGCTAAGATTAACCCTTTCATACAGCAAGCAAGAATTCAGTTTGGCACACACCAGACTGGACATGCCAAGAAGCCAATACCATTCTTAAGGTCCTCACAGCTTTGCACTGCTATACTCCCACACAGATGCTTGTAGGATTCAAAATCTCTCATATCTTTGCGATGGTCAAGATAAAATGGTAAAAACTAAAAAGAAGGTGTCTTTCACTAGCATACCAGGAAGAAAAAAAGTTTTTACAGTCTACTTCATTAGAAATCAAATGCAGTACTGTAAAAATAAGAGCTTGATGTAGGTTTACTGAAGCATTTTTTATAAAACATCTGAGCTGTTATACACACAATACATTTGATTGTTAAATATGAAATAACATGTAATTTTCTTTTCACTATTGCTATTTTAACTTTTTTTGATCCGTCTCTTTGGATGGTGAAAGCAGGCTGGTCAATTCCAGTTTTGTTCAGAGTCAGCTCCAGTCAATTTCAATTTTATGTTCTATTACTCTGGCTATAATGCTGAAGCATTTGGTTGTCAACTCCAGAGGGGTACATTTGTTGGAAAACCCTACTTACTGGATTTTTTCTTTCAGTGCTTTGAAAATTTTTGCCTGGGTCAAAGGTTTGTAAAAGAAACCATCAGGTCAAATTTGCTCCAAAACTGAGGATCTCTCACAGTAAACTGCACAAAACTCAACTGGTTTGTTTTACAAGGATGTAGGTATCAGTTGACTCAGCTGGGATTTGCACCTGTGGTTTCACAAGAGTACAGGGATTTTACAACTCGATGCTCAGGTCACCAAGCTCTCTCCATTCCCTGATGAAAGTACAAATATGTTAAGTAGCACTCACCTACATAATACTGTAGAAGTGACATGACCCAGATATGTAGCAGTACTTTCATGGTGCAGTCAGACTTCATTATAGTACACAATCACTTCTCCTGCATGACTAACTTGCATGTAACAATATGTCCATTGATTTCACTGTGCATACGCTATGTGGGCAGGTCTTACTGATGAGGTATAGATTCCCAATACTGACAACAAAACTTGATCCTTACTCATTGCTACCTGCCATATAATTAGGTTGTGTGTGGAATCTAATTTCCCTCTCTCCCTGGGATTTCTCAGAGTGCAGACAGTTGTACATATGGCTTGAATCTTTCCAAACCTACAGACCCAGGTTCTAGGGGGGATGAAGGAGGCCTGCTATTAAATGGACTCTAAAAGACAAAGCATAAAGCAGATAAGATGCGTCGCTACTCTCTCATGTAGGACAAGATTATAAAGAATGTTTCTTATAATGAGTTGCCTAGATTTCTGTTTTCAAATTGTAAGGGAAAGAATCTGAATCCGTGAATGTGTCAACTGAACTTTTCTTGGACAACCATCTTAAAGGCAACCTATCAAGTGTTTTAAAATGGATTTAGGGTATTTTTACTGCTTTACTACATATAAAATATATTGACGTGCTTTATTTTAGAAAGCATTTACTTCTTTTTTTTGTTTTTAATGTTTTTGTTGGGGGAAGGAACATCATTGTGAATCTTGAGAAAGTCCTTCTCCAAACAACGTGTTAGTGGTTCAATGAGTGGTTAAATGAGTGTTGACAAAAAAAATCCCAAAACTGTTAACAAACTGTTTCCCTCTGTTGCTTCAGTTTCAATCTCTTGAATCCTTTATAATTTTATTAGCTCTGAAGTCACTGTATAAAGTTTTTCCAGGGTAAACAATTTCCAAGTTAAGAAAAATATTCAGGAGAGAACCCCTTTGGCCTTCCTTGTCCACATCACTAAGTATCATGGGGCACAAACACATTATACCATGTTCACAAGTCACCATCAAAGTATATTTTACAGTAAAGGTACAATGGACTTGCACAGATTGAAAGGGTCAGACTTTATGTTAAATATTAATCATTTCAGCACAAACTGGATTACTATGAGGCACTGAAACCCTGCATTTCATCCCATTCCTTCAACCAGCTCCCAATAATCCCATTGACTTCTACCTTAGCTTGTTGTAAAGTAGCTTTCAACCGTGGACTCTTAGGGAAGACTGGGGTTCTTTTGGATTAGGACCTTCAGCATCTTTTAGTTGTCCGGCATTGATAGGAATTGAACAGAAGAATTCATTACAGAAATGGAATTAACTATACTATTTTCTGCTAAGCCTAAATGAAAGGAGTTTGTTCCCAGAATCTGAATGGGAACTGCCGTCTACTTTGAATCCCTTTGCTTATATAAAACTTTCAGTAGAGCAGAGCCAAAAATACTGCTGTCAGAACAGAAATGAATTATGAAATTTCAGAAGCCAAACACGTGTGCCGATTTCCACACCACTAATCAGACTTCTCTTTCAGGTCACAACTACTTTATAATAAAATTGGTGTCCAAAACCCATGGGCAACATTTGACATTTGAATGGACAAACTGGACATTAAGACTAGAAAGAAGCATTGGATCATTCCGTAAAGTTTCCTACATCTCAAAAGCCATTCAGTTTTACCCAAATACCCTTTAGCAAGTGGAAAACCAAGTCAAACTACATACGTTGGTCCTCAGAACGTGCTTCTGTGTAAACAATGGATTCTCTTGAAGTCATTTAGAAGCCCCACACTAATTGTAATACCTCATCATTACATAGATGAACTATACCACTTCTTTTTTTAAACTGACAGATAACAAATTAATAATTACAGAAGGTTTGGATTTCTGAGAGAAGGGGTCAGTTTCTATTTGCAAATAACAGTCAGCTATTATGGGAACAAATCAGTTAAATCCAACATGCCATCAGGGAAATAAAAAAAGAAAAACACTTACAGTGATAACTTTGAAACCACTGAAGATTTTTTAAGAATACCATCTTAAAAATACTGACTTCACAAATTGTCACAAGACAATTAAGTACAAGGGAAAGTACACTAAGTGGTGGAAATCACTGCTTTAAAGACAAGTGCTTATTTATGGGGGGAAAAAAACATAATGACATGAAACTTACAAAACATATAAAAAGGAGATGATCATAAATTAGAAGTTACATAGTTTAGGTCAGTGGAACTACCACAAAACTTTTGGAACAGGAAGTTGCAGTTAAACACACTGGCTTTCTTATCAGCAAAAGATCAGAGCAACAGTAACAGCACAGCGTATAACATACATGTGAAAACAGTCGTATCTAGATAATAACTGAAGAACTTATGGATTCAGTCCAGAAGTTTAGTATCACCACTACGCTTTCCAGGTTTCGCTACACCAAAATGCAACCAACAGCTTACGCCTCTGCTAAATCACTCTAGAAAGGAACAAGATGGGGAAACTGTCATAACGTTAACTGCTTCAGGGCATGGACTGTGTGCGCCTTTATGGCTGACACTGCTTGTGCATACAGGCAGCGTCATCAACTACCCATGTGAGTAATCTCAGCACAACCTTAAGTAAGGTCTGCCTTTTATTGCATATGACACAGCACAAAATGCATTCAGATCCTCCAGAAGCTTCAATACTACAAACAAGCAAAACATGCAATAAAAATAATACTAGTAATAAAAACTTAGACCTTCCCAACTTTGCTAAATCTGTAAAACTGATGAAAAGCCAAAATTCTCACAGAGTAACAACATTTACAACAGCTTTGAGTGAACAACTGATTTCAAAGATCTTTCATTAGCATTCTGATGAAGTTCCCCTTTTAACGCAGTTTTTATACTTGAAATGAACAGCTATGATCAGGAAGAGTCCTTAAATATAGACTCATTCATCTAATATTTTTCACTCTGATTCACCAATCACCTTCAAGAACAATTAGCAACTTCATCTGAAGGTAGTGCATAGATACACTCTTGTATGTACCATTCATTTCAGAATACAGTTCAAAATTCCCCTGGTTTTCAATCTCTCCCCACCCCAACCATGGATTTTCCTCAGCCTGCTCTGCGACCTGCTCTCTCACTCTTCTGTTCATAGCGCTCACTTTTTTGACCGTGCACTCGGTCTTGTCACCCACAGTACAAGTACCTTCTTGCGCGCAGTCCACAAACTAAAAGTCTTCCAGTGGTTGTCCATTGCACTGAGCATCTCAAAAGAAAATATTTTTCTTTCACCTGCCTCTAACTGTTAGTTGAGGTCTTTCATACAGAGTCAAAAAGAACGAGTAGAAAGTGGGACTGGAAGGGGCTACATACTAAACATTTTCAGCTGTTTGACCAGGGATTGATACAGTAGATACTGGAGGCTGCCAGGGGCGGGAAGAGGTAGGAGAGGAGGTAGGGCAGTTTCAGTTTCTTGTGCCCATAAAAAAAATTGTTGGTTTGTTACTGTTTTTTGTTTGGTTCTTCTTTGAGACACAGAACTTATTTTAGAACTTTCTCTATTAAGATCCCAAACAGCTTGGGATGGGAGAGCTGTTTAGATGAAATCACAAACAAATATATGCAAAGTTGAGACACAAGATCTCAGATACTAAAACACACAGTTGGAACATGATGTATTGGCTTAGTGAAAACCTACAGTGCCACTTCTTACCCATTGAGCCAGAAAGTTAAAAAAAAAAAATCGTAAAGTATCTCCTATCTCCTCACCAGCAACATTAATCCCCAACACAGCTCAGGCTGCTGCTATCACCACTTCAACATACAGGAAGAGTATATATAGAACCATTTATTTACAGGAACATTGGTAGAGAGTTTTTTGAAGTGGGGAAGGGGATTTCACAATATTTGGGATAAACAGAACTTGAAAGCAGAGAAATTTGTTTCTCTCTCTAGCCATACATCAATTTAATTTCCATGGGGGAAAACCACAGTTTAGCTAGCTATCTTAACCTAATCACAGGTCAATGTAAAACCAAATGCCGAAACAGCAACATGAGAAAGGGTCATAATGAAGAGCTGCCACACACGCAAACAAATGCCTTTTTAGGCTTAAAAATTAAAGAAAATGGTTAAGGTGGCAACACACAGCAAAAGCATCCTCAAATTCTGCTGCCTCCTAATAAAGTCAAGGAGCGGTTGATTAAATCTAGCTTTTTGTTCTATTATTTGTCCTCAGACTTGATGCAATTTTTAAGCTATCATTAGAGATTTTTTTAAGAGTACTTGCAACATAAAAGATGCAGGTTCTCAAAGCCAGAATAAAACCACCTGTTGTAGTCAAGTACATTACAGAGTATTGCTTCACAGTGTTCCAAATTACCTTGCAGATTCAGTTATTTATGTGGGCATATGTTACTTTAAAGCAGTTTTGTCTTGATAATCCCCTTTGCTTGCTGCTACATCAAATCTGCCAGGCATTACCCATTGTCAAAAGCAGCACTGCACTTTTGTAAGAAAAATCCTCACAATGCACAGTAATTTTTTTTTTTTTTGGTTACTGGAATTTATGAAATACACATGATCACCAGGGCTTTCAAAAGCACCTCAAGTATTACGTGCCTCCCAGTTCAATACATGAAAGGAACAAGCAAATTCTGCTTACTCTATTTATTCTGACGAGCCAATTAAAATCTAAGATGTTGAAGTGCATGTACTCTCTTGCATGTTGATAAAGACTGCAGAAATCAATTTCTTTTTATGTGCTTCTCAAGTATTTTGCTCTATATTCAGGAGGGGGCAGTTGTATAAAGCATCTTCATAGAATCCTACCCCAACAAAGGGGTAGGATTTTTTTTTTTTTTTTTTAAATGTCACCCTCTTTCTTTGTGCACAATGCCAACTGGGCCAGTTATTGTTTGGGTGATAGCCATATACCACGTGGGATTTTCTTCTTCAGCCCTGGAGGGTCTGCACCATCATTTGAATTATATTTCCTAATAATATGCTCATGGCAGTAGAAAATTTAAAATTTCTCAGAGATGAATTTTCCTTTCTTCACTAACGGCTCTGAGAAACTCAATGGTTTAACTGGACCTATCTCCTGATGTGTGCTTGGCTTATGAGCATGCCCAGAAAAAAACAAACAAACCACACAGATAGGTCTATGTCACCCGTTTTAAAGCAACACAAAACTAGATAGTTTGCTCATTATCATCTGCGCATAGACATACTATTTAGTTGAAATATGAAGGTAATATGCCGCAACAGATTGTGCTGTAGGCCACAAAACATCACCCTTAAGTCTAATCATAAGTCATTTTTCCACTCCAATATTTAGACATCCAATGTTATTCACTGGAAACCCAGCCAATTTTTTTATTTCCATGGAAAGTCAGGTTCTTTGAACCATGTTTTTGCCAACCCAGTCCCACAAGAAACAAAGAGGGTGCCATGCATTAGAAACCTCCCAATACCACTGCAGAGCAGTTAGTCATCTCTTATCCCATATCATTTATTGCAATAAAAGTACCACGTATTTCTTCCAATAATGAGGTGGCCAGTGAAACAGAGGGGAAATACAAGACCAAGGGAGGTGGCACTTGATCTGAAGTGTAAAGGGATTGCTGGGTATTATTACCCATTACAAGAGACTTTACAAACACACTACTAAAAAAAGGTGATTGAGCAAATCTTGGTAGCCACAGGGCCACTGAAACCACAGGACAAGAGGCCCACATCAAGATGCCTGGACTGGAAATCAGGTAGCCTGTTTGTGAAACCTTCTGACAAAATAAAGCCTTGATATCTGGCTGTAAACGTTATGAACACTACACAGATTAATAAGAAGTGTCAAAACTGCCACAACATTTTACAGTTTATTGTAATCCCAGTGACAAGAGACCAGAATGACAGGAAATCCAACATACAAAAAACCAAAAGCCATTACCCACATTTTTGTGGGAATACAGAATACTGAAGAAAGTGAATGAAGGCACAGTTATCATTCCTATTTACTCAGAATATAAGTTTTTTCTCTTCCATGAGTGACCTGTTAGGTGCTCTCTCTCTTACCAACTCAAATTTTCCTCCTCTCATGCAAGCAAAACAAAACAAAACAAAAAGAAATCCAAAGCCATCCAAAGCTTTAGCTTGTCATTGCCCCTCTGAAAACATTAAATTTCCTGCTCTGCTTAACTCAGCTCAGACAAGACAGGCAGTATTTGCTCAGCAAATATTGTCTGTAATAAGTTAGACAAGCCATATTTTTTGCCAACCTATTACCACCAGAAAAAATACGTACAGTCAACAAGAGCCGCAGAACTTGTTCAATTACCTCAAAAATGGGAATTACAACCGAGGGATTAGGAGGCATTTAAACGTCTCTTTTTCCACCAAAACGTCAAACACGGGCCATTCATTAGCCACCTCCCAAAGCAGATCAAGTCACATTTTGGCAGTCTGAATACAAAGTTTGAGGGGTGACAAAAAAAAAGAAAAAAGGGAAGCCCTATCTCTACGGCTCAGCCATTCACAACCATGCCACATTATCCCCCTCCCCCCCAAAAAACCAACCATACAAGGCAAACACCTTGGGCAGAGAGTTGGCAGCCCCTGGAGATGGTGAACTAGCGTTTTCTTCACTTGACACTTGAGAGGAGTGGAAAGGAAAAGTACGGCCGGCCCCACCACCGCCGGCCTGCAGGAACTTGCCGGTGACCCACAAGGGCTTCGGGGGGCACCAGCCAGCCCCGCTCTTCCCACCACTCACCCATCGGGCGAGGCAAGCACCCCTGGGAGCGCAGCATGAATCCTGGATGCCTTTTCTCCCCTCCTGGGCGACACGAGCACCCAGGAGCGTCCCACCTCTTACCTCCAAGGCTTCCAGGGTGTTGAAACTGGCGATAGCAAAGCCGTCAATTAAATCCTCTTCTTGGGAGCTGGATTCCCGTCTCCGGCGCCGGGGAGGCCGGGCATTTCTCGCCGTGGACGCCTGGCTTTTGGGATGCGGGCAGTTGTGACTGGTGTTTTCCTTGCCGGGGCTCGGCTCCTTCTCGGAGCCCGACGACGGGCTGTGGTGCCGGGGGTCCCGGGCGGCCGCTTCCCGCCGCCTCACGCGGTCCCGCTGGGACCGGGACCTGCGGCTCTGCCGGATTTTCCCATCCATGTCCACACACGCACCCCAACACCCCCCAAAAAAATTAAAAATAATAATATAATAATAAAATAATTTTTAAAAAAAAATCGAGGAGCGAGGGGAAAAAAAGGAGGGGGGAGGGGAAACCCACCCCCGCCTCCCCGCCCTCGGGAGGGAGTGACAAAAACAGAAGAAGAAGAAAAGCCCCGCGCTCAGCCTCGGCTCCGGGCGGCGATAATCCACAGGCGGCGGCGGCGGCGGAGCGCGGGTAGATCCACGAGATGACCTTGACCGGAGCCGGGGCCGGGGCCGGGCCGAGCTCCCCCGGGGCCCGGGCGGGGCAGGGGGCTGCGGCCCCGCTCACTCGCGCCGCAACTTTGTTGCCATGAAGGGACAGAGCGAGCGAGAGAAAACCCCC
>NW_017729001.1:19742525-19743986 GCF_001723915.1 Gavialis gangeticus
TCATGCAAGCAAAACAAAACAAAACAAAAAGAAATCCAAAGCCATCCAAAGCTTTAGCTTGTCATTGCCCCTCTGAAAACATTAAATTTCCTGCTCTGCTTAACTCAGCTCAGACAAGACAGGCAGTATTTGCTCAGCAAATATTGTCTGTAATAAGTTAGACAAGCCATATTTTTTGCCAACCTATTACCACCAGAAAAAATACGTACAGTCAACAAGAGCCGCAGAACTTGTTCAATTACCTCAAAAATGGGAATTACAACCGAGGGATTAGGAGGCATTTAAACGTCTCTTTTTCCACCAAAACGTCAAACACGGGCCATTCATTAGCCACCTCCCAAAGCAGATCAAGTCACATTTTGGCAGTCTGAATACAAAGTTTGAGGGGTGACAAAAAAAAAGAAAAAAGGGAAGCCCTATCTCTACGGCTCAGCCATTCACAACCATGCCACATTATCCCCCTCCCCCCCAAAAAACCAACCATACAAGGCAAACACCTTGGGCAGAGAGTTGGCAGCCCCTGGAGATGGTGAACTAGCGTTTTCTTCACTTGACACTTGAGAGGAGTGGAAAGGAAAAGTACGGCCGGCCCCACCACCGCCGGCCTGCAGGAACTTGCCGGTGACCCACAAGGGCTTCGGGGGGCACCAGCCAGCCCCGCTCTTCCCACCACTCACCCATCGGGCGAGGCAAGCACCCCTGGGAGCGCAGCATGAATCCTGGATGCCTTTTCTCCCCTCCTGGGCGACACGAGCACCCAGGAGCGTCCCACCTCTTACCTCCAAGGCTTCCAGGGTGTTGAAACTGGCGATAGCAAAGCCGTCAATTAAATCCTCTTCTTGGGAGCTGGATTCCCGTCTCCGGCGCCGGGGAGGCCGGGCATTTCTCGCCGTGGACGCCTGGCTTTTGGGATGCGGGCAGTTGTGACTGGTGTTTTCCTTGCCGGGGCTCGGCTCCTTCTCGGAGCCCGACGACGGGCTGTGGTGCCGGGGGTCCCGGGCGGCCGCTTCCCGCCGCCTCACGCGGTCCCGCTGGGACCGGGACCTGCGGCTCTGCCGGATTTTCCCATCCATGTCCACACACGCACCCCAACACCCCCCAAAAAAATTAAAAATAATAATATAATAATAAAATAATTTTTAAAAAAAAATCGAGGAGCGAGGGGAAAAAAAGGAGGGGGGAGGGGAAACCCACCCCCGCCTCCCCGCCCTCGGGAGGGAGTGACAAAAACAGAAGAAGAAGAAAAGCCCCGCGCTCAGCCTCGGCTCCGGGCGGCGATAATCCACAGGCGGCGGCGGCGGCGGAGCGCGGGTAGATCCACGAGATGACCTTGACCGGAGCCGGGGCCGGGGCCGGGCCGAGCTCCCCCGGGGCCCGGGCGGGGCAGGGGGCTGCGGCCCCGCTCACTCGCGCCGCAACTTTGTTGCCATGAAGGGACAGAGCGAGCGAGAGAAAACCCCC
>NW_017729001.1:19744673-19753105 GCF_001723915.1 Gavialis gangeticus
AGCTCCACCTGTGCCCCTTCCTCGTGTCCCGGGGCTGCTCCCACCCACAGCTCCCCCTGTGCCCCTTGTCCTTGTCCCAGGGCTACTCCCACCCACAGCTCCCCCTGTGCCCTTTCCCCCCGGCCTGGGCTGCTCCCTCCTCAGAGCTCCACCTGTGCCCCTTCCTCGTGTCCCGGGGCTGCTCCCACCCACAGCTCCCCCTGTGCCCCTTGTCCTTGTCCCAGGGCTACTCCCACCCACAGCTCCCCCTGTGCCCTTTCCCCCCGGCCTGGGCTGCTCCCTCCTCAGAGCTCCACCTGTGCCCCTTCCTCGTGTCCCGGGGCTGCTCCCACCCACAGCTCCCCCTGTGCCCCTTGTCCTTGTCCCAGGGCTACTCCCACCCACAGCTCCCCCTGTGCCCTTTCCCCCCGGCCTGGGCTGCTCCCTCCTCACAGCTCCACCTGTGCCCCTTCCTCGTGCCCCGGGGCTGCTCCCACCCACAGCTCCCCCTGTGCCCCTTGTCCTTGTCCCAGGGCTACTCCCACCCACAGCTCCCCCTGTGCCCTTTCCCCCCGGCCTGGGCTGCTCCCTCCTCACAGCTCCACCTGTGCCCCTTCCTCGTGCCCCGGGGCTGCTCCCACCCACAGCTCCCCCTGTGCCCCTTGTCCTTGTCCCAGGGCTACTCCCACCCACAGCTCCCCCTGTGCCCTTTCCCCCCGGCCTGGGCTGCTCCCTCCTCACAGCTCCACCTGTGCCCCTTCCTCGTGCCCCCGGGGTGCTCCCCCTGCACCCCTTCCCCTCAGCCAGGACTGCTCCCACCTGTAGATCCACCCGTGTCCCTTGTCTTTGCTTCTGGGCTGCTCCCCCCTCACAGCTCCACCTGTGCCCCTTCCTCATGCCCCCGGGCTGCTCCCATCCACAGGTGTAGATCCACCTGTGTCCCTTGTCTTTGCTTCTGGGCTGCTCCCCCCTCACAGCTCCACCTGTGCCCCTTGCCTTCAGGCCTTGGCAGCTTTCTCCCATCGCTCCACCTGTGCCCCTTGTCCTTGCCCCTGGGCTGCTTCCCCTCACAGCTTCACCTGTGCCCGTTCCTCTCACCTCCAGGCTGCTCCCACCTGTAGCTCCACCTGTGCCCCTTGTCCTCACCCCTGGGCTGCTCCCATCCATCATAGTTCCTCCCCCCATCCCTGCAGCTCCCTCATGTTGCTGCTGAACCCTCCCCCCTGACGCCTCTGCTGCCCCTGTCAGGGGCCCTGTGGTGACCGGTGCATCCCTTCTCCACTTGGCTGCCTTGGTTTTCTTTCTCTTTTACCTGCTGACACCCTCCTGGGGCAGCCCCTAATCCCATGCCTCCAAGAAGTGTGATGAAATGAAGGGGAGACTCTAAGAAGGGCAGCCAGAGAGGCTTTGCCATCAGATGGAGGCACAGTGGGGAGGAAGCGCCGGCCTGTGGAGTGCACACCCCAGCAGAGCCGTGGGCATCAGCTAGATGTGCCCCAGGTCCTGCCTGCGTGCACTCCTGGCCAAGAGAAATCAGACTTGAACTTCCCCAGAGGGGTGTCTCCATTCTGCGCTAAGGACCAGAGGTAGTCTGGATCCTGGACATGAAGCACACTCTATGTAAAGCTGTAAGTGGGGTCTGTAGTTCCCTGAATTTCTCCTAGTCTTAATGAAATTAAACACCGTAGAACTGGGCCCTTTTGTGTCTGCTTCTGTCACTCCAGGAAGGGCTGCTGGTATTTATTCCCCTAGTCCTCCCTCTCTCCAAGGGCATTGGCATAGAGCCACAACCTTGCTCTATCTTATTTAAACAACAAATGCTAAATAAATGGCTTTAAAGTCACCCTTTTAAAAATGTGGCATAGAAATGTCATTTAAATTAAAGCAATTTGAAATCGGGGGCAGAAGTCTTATGGTGCTTAATGCAAATAGTCATTCATGCACCCTACACCTCAATCACACTTGTATTGGTGTCATCTGTGCCCTAATAAAATCCTATAATCATTTATGTGTCAATTAAACAAGGAAGATAGCTAAATCTATCTACTTCCTTCACTAATTACAGGCTAGCGGAAGTCAGTCAGTTGCCTGCTTTGGACATTGCTGGACTCAAGGGCTTAGATGGACTGTTTCTTGCCCATCTGTTGCTTTGAGAGAGCTAATGCTATAAAATAGGAGTTTCTTCACATTTTAAGGCTTCAGGTATTAAACTGAAGACTGCTGGATGGCCATCAATGGAAGACTGGAATTGTGGATGCAGCCAGGAAAGCAATGAACCGAATAAAGCATTGTTTTGTAAGCACTTGAAGTTACTTTCCTGAAAAGTGTTTCATTTGAACAAAACAAATTATTTTTGCAAGTGTTTTTCTGTCCCTTGTTCTGTTTCAGAGAGTAATTCATATCTTACCCTTACCAAAGAGCATTGTCCTAAGAAATAAATGGGAATTTACATCAGTATTGAATTAATAGGGCTGGCTTCAGTCATTCTGTGTTTTATATCCTTCTCACTAATAGATATTTTTAGTTCTTTTTTTTTTCAGTTCACTTCTGAAACTTGCTAACCATCAAGGATGGTAGAGGTTATTCATACAATTCTGCAGTATTTTCTTGTCACCCTTGTCATCCAGAGCCACAACCTGGCTACATGTTTACTTCCATGAACTTCATACAGCAGCAGTTTATTTGAGTTTGCCTTCTCAGGAAAATTGTGAGGGGCTGTTTTAAAATTAAGCATAAAAATACAAGAGACATAGGAAAGATTTAAAAAAAAAACATACTTACCTATTGCAATACATTTGATGGAATACATTTATCCCAACCATCTTTGAGGAAACCCTGATCTCTGCATGTGTATATTTTTGCTTAAAAGTACGGCATAAGGCTTGACTAACAAAATTAACAAAATCAGACTGTCCAAATTTGAGAGGATGCTCCTATTTAAAGTGACATCTATGAATCAATTGTGCCTTTTTGCCTCCCAAGTCAATTTCATATTTTCAATAGAAGGCAAATTTACAGTGATTTCCCCCCCCCCCCCCGGCATCAAAAGTCTTTTCACACAATGATGGTCATTATATTATAACTCTGGATGAATGATAATAGATCAGAAGGAATGGAAATGGATGGATGTTAAAACAGTCAATTCCATACCATGATCCTGGAAGCTCCAGTGCTGCCTAGTTCATTCTTTCAGTTTTGTAATTGTGTTAGACACTCCAACAACAGAAAGGCCTTCTTCATTAATCTGCAGTTTACTGAAAAGCCTCCCGGATGATGATTCTTTTGGTGCATAAACAACACTGGGCCAAATTCACTGCTGGCTTAAATGGTTGAAATTCCATCAAATGGAGCTAACATATGAAATCCAAGGAGGCGGCAGAATCAGCAGGGCTAGAAAGGTAGCCTTAGCTACTGTCTTTAGTTAGATTGTGGACACACAAATACCTTTGGTGCATCTGCAGCCTAGAGTTGACAAACTGACAAAATTGCCACTGGTTCAGTCCAGCCATTGTCCATGAGATAACATCAAAAGTTCATTTGCTCCGATTTTCCATTTTCAGTGATCACTGCACATAAAAGTTTGTATGTAAGAGTAGCCACCTGAGTCAGTAAACACTAATCCCTGCAGTGTAACAGAGGAATAACTTCTTTGTAACCCTGGTCCATATCAGGTGACTAGGGCCAAGCTGAAAAGATCAAGTCTCTTACCAGCTGTCCTGTGCATCACACCTTTATTACAAAATTGACACTAACATTTTAATCGCAGGCCTTGTTGCTTCACATTTTAATTTATTATGTCATCCACTTCCTCCCTTTGCCTTTGGTCCTGAGGCTGAAAATTGGACCTCTGCTCAAAGCCTGAGTCACTAGAATGTCAGAGCAGCAGCTACCATAGTAGCAAATAGGATCATCTTTTCTTTTTCTGGCCCTGAATATCTAACTGCACCGCCAATGGAGTACATAAGGGACTCTGGTCTCAAGTTACTCTGATCCTTAGGACAGGAATGGAGGGCATAGGAGGGGAGAAGAGGAGAAACACGGTACTAAGTCAGTTTTGTACCCTTTGTAGCCTATGTCTGGTGAGGACCTACCTAGGCATCATGGTGGATTCCCTAACTTTTTCATTTTCATGCCTATAAATCTTAGTCAGTGTAATGCCATCTAGTAATGGAGCATTCCTTTATGCTATGGGACTGGGAACAGGAGTGGCATTACCTTTTTCTTTATGTAAAGGGGCCTTGATACAAATGAAAATCGGGCCCAAATTCTGGAAAGGCCCCAACCCCTGCAGTGGTCTGTAGTCTGCTACCAACACTGTAGGATGGAAGCATATGTAGGCGTGTTTGAGATTTGTGTGTTCATTTGTGAGAGGAAGAATTTGGCCTGAAAAGGATAATGTAAATAAACTGAATGCAGAACTGCTTAAAGTAATAAGGAGACAGTAGAGACTTGAATGCATGAAGTACGTTTTAAATACCTATTCTACTTACGCTAAAATGATCTGGTCTTCACCTGTTATTATGCTTGCCCTTAATATGAACTGCCTTGATCACTCTCTTTACCATGGTCATTTGCAGTGAAAATACATAATTACTGTCAAAGTACAAAGAATCATTACAAATAATTAGTTGCTTCCAATATGGCGAGTCAGCCTCATAAATCTTGAATATTTGTCTTTCTTTTGGAGGAAGAATCCGTAATGGCTACACTTTCAAGACTCTCTTAATTGATTGTATTCAAAATTAAATTTGTTTTTACAGATCCAAATCACCCCAATAAATCAGCTTCAGGCCGTCTACTTAAAGGGTTCAGATATGTTTTTTGCCCCGAA
Organism: Gavialis gangeticus; assembly: GCF_001723915.1. Lineage (NCBI taxonomy): Eukaryota > Metazoa > Chordata > Crocodylia > Gavialidae > Gavialis > Gavialis gangeticus. Next base: position 19,749,484 of record NW_017729001.1, read on the forward strand.
GAGAAAAGCATCCAGTTACAAGAGGTGAATAAATGGTTAGATATGACCTATTTTTAGTTTGCTAAATATTTCCATATGCTGATGTCAGGGAGACTTTGAATTTTGCTTACTGGGCAAGTGGTAGGAAGGAAAAATATGTCCCATACCATGTTGGCCTAAGGGTTCCCAGCTGCCACACAGTTCACACACATTTTCCTTTGCTCCTGGTCAGGTGTCTGTAGTCTGCAACGCATTCAACTTAGGCAGTCAGGTGACCTGGAGGTGTGTAGCACAGCTATGTGTGGGAGGGAGCAGATAACCACATATGGGCAAGGGAAATCTAGGAAGAAGGAGGATTCTCAAATCCGTTGAGATGGTAGCTGGGGTGTCTGTCTTTTACCTCTTGCTAAGTGAAGAGGGGGAGATGCTCTTTGTACAACCTTCCTATCTTTGGAGCAGACAGTTTTTCTACAGATTTTCCTGGGTGGGAGAAAGTGAAGCAAGCAACTGATAATTTCAATAAGAGTGAATTCTTAAGGGGTGCGTTTCAACCTCACAGCACTTTACAAACGTAGGCTAAGCTAGCATTGTTATCCTGGTCTTACACACTGGAGAGATGGAGACACAGCAGTAGAACCAAACCTCAGTTCAGTGCTGTATCCATTCAGCAACACTGCTGAGACATGCAGTTATTTCCCCCCCCCCATGATTCATGAAAGGCCTCTCTCCTTGTCTGTCTACTGAACACCTTTTTTCTCCTCCAACTTTTTGTGTTAAAGATCACTTCTTACCTAGATCCCCTCTTCAAAGGTTTCTCCATCTCTGTCTCTCCCAAGCTGTTGCCTCCATGTGTTTTGACCTGTCTGATACCTTCTCAGGCATGGTACGTGTGAGTAGATGAGTTCCTTCATGGAGGCAGATTGACTCTGAAGGGGCTCTGCAAGGGCCCAGGCTGCATATGTGGATCAGATTTTTGGAAGACTGAACCTCTTCAGGATAGATACCACATTTTACTCCACATGCTTAAGGTGGCATACATGTTTTCAGTATTAAAAACACAATCAATGGTTAATAGAACATTTTGCTTGGCTAAATTTACTGTTTGACTTGGTTACCTAATCATTAATTTTTTATGCAATCTTTTAGAACAATACTAGCTTTCATCTTCCTAAGCCTGCTGGATGCAGGGTGGTGTTGGGATTTTTATGGACAAACGAGAACTATAATTTTCTCATCAACTTTTAATTAAATTCAGTTTCTGTAGTCAGTGGGAGTTTAGCTTGGGGAAGGACTGCATGATCTGGATGCTGGTCCATCAGATCACTGTCCTGTGCACACATCTTCTGTTTACTCAGATCCACTCAGTTAAATAAGAGGTTTTCTCTCTCCTTTTTTGTCAAAAAACCCCACCAAAACAAAACAACTCCAAAACCTTCAATACAACAGAAAGCTCAAACTGCCAAACTGGAGCTATTTCCTCTAAATGTTGTTTTGCACTCTTTTCAGAAATCTGGGTTAAAAAAACAAATAAAAATTAATTTAGAGTGGATATTTTTGGCATTAGGCAAGTTTTAGAGCTCCTCCAACAGAGGCTGGCAGGGAATGTGAACATAATTTAACATGTGGTCAGCTGCTTATGATAAACAGGTGTTAAAGCCTTTTTCAGTATTTTTCTGTATTACCATTTGGTTCCTTTAAAGCAACTGTCAGTGAGAGATGATATCTTACAGTATCTGAAAGTGAGAAGTTTACTAGTAGCTGAGTAACTGACTAATAAGGCCTTCCTTGCACTGGGGATTTCAGTCATCCATGGAACAGCGATGGCACAAACTCCTAATGTAGATAGACAAAATCGCCATGATACATAATTTATACCAGGTCAAGTCACCCCTGCTGGAAACCAGGATAAGCTGCACTAGCGTTAATCAGGGCTTTGCCCTATCTATCTAGCTGAAGGCCGTAACAGGAGATTTGTCCCCAGGGTACATAAGGCCTTACACATGTCCATAGAGAATTTCTATGTTCTCCCCTGCTCATACACCTATATTACCAAGATAACTTTTTAAAACCTACAAAAATAATGTGGAGCTTTTTTCATGAACAGCTATATATAGGAAATAAAGAAGAGACTACACTGCTTTTAATAAAGCAAAATTCTATCTGGAAATGCTGTTCAAAGTTCAAAGTGAATGTGGGAGGTTTAAAAGAGAAAAGCAGAAAAGAGTAATAGTGAGAATTCCTACGTAAAAATGCATAATAAGTCCTGAAGTACTCTTGACATAGAGCACTGTATTTTTCACATGTGCCTCAGATAGATTATTGCTAGCTCTCATGTCAGATTTAGTCTGATTTGCTGATTGCATTTCATTTTGTGCAGGAAGGAAGTTGTCTCAATTTATGAGGGGATACAGGGTGTTTTGAAGGGGGTGTATTGAATTTCAGAAAGTATTTCACACAGAGGTGGTCTGCCACTGTCCTGTGCCAGAGGACTTCCCAGGGAAGTGTAAGTCTTTTGAACAGTTTTATACCACACATGTTTCAAGAGAACTAAATCAATAATAATCTGTACTTTTCTAACCTGAAATGCAAGCTCTGCAATGCAGGAGATCAAGCTGTGCAATTAACTGTTGTCCTTTCAAAGGAATTTCAATGGATATTTATAGTTTACTGTATTCTAGTTCCATGCCTTTGGACTATAACAAAGCTACTGGACACACCTGACTGGAACTGTAAAACAATTAATACCATGGCCCTTTCCCTTTCTATTGGTCAACCCATGAAAGGTGCTGAACATGGACATTGCAGGTATTCAGTACTTCTTGGAATTTGGCCCTAAACAGTTGTATGTCAGGCACTCCTAGCTAAACCAAGGGAGAAAGAACACTGTAGTTGCCTTTGCTAATGCCACATACAAGCCTTTACTGCACTGAAAGCTGTGTTTTTATAAAGTAGAATTTATCAACACTGCAAAATGTTGTTAAAATAAGAGCTTTCTAAATTTGTACACGGTCAGTGTCTGAAGTGGAAAGACTTTTGTGTAGCAAAATAAGTTGTACATCACTATTTTTGTGTGGGAGTTCTGAACAGCCTGTTAAAAAGCAAGTATGCACTACTATCAGAATTGAATAGATTGGCTCTTGAGCGTGAGATGCTCTGCAAATGGCAATACAATGCCACTTATTTTATGCCTTGGCCATCTCTGTAACCTATGTTCTCATGCTGGTGCCTTAGCATCATAATTACATGCTTTTGTTACTCAGCTAATTAATTTCAAATGGATTTTTCCACCAGTTTGCTTGAGAATGACATTCCTTCTCATGTAAGAATATGAACCTTAGTTAAAATTATGACATTCAATCTGTGAGCCGAACTCCCTCTCCTACTAGCTCGGTGGAGACTCCTATCAGAGGATATTTGCTATGTTGGTCACTTTAGATTTGAGGCTTGATTTGCCAGTTTCTCCAATTTTAATTTCCTTAGCCACTAAGGCTAAGTACGGATAATCAAAAAGCCGGTGGCTGAATCGATTAAATCTTTGCAGGTTAGTCTAAATTGCATAGATTGAACTTATAAGCAAGTGAAGCCATTCACTTTTGATTCTGGAAATGCAGCCACATACCTGCAGTGGCCCAGGCTGGAAGCT
>NW_017729001.1:19753235-19766342 GCF_001723915.1 Gavialis gangeticus
GGGGGGGGGGGGGGGGGGGGGGGGGGCTAGAGCCCCCTCACAGTCTCCCTGCTCGGCTGGAGCAGACAGCTTGGGCCAAGGCTAGTCCACCCACCCACCAGGGAGGGGAGGTGCAAAGCATCCTGGGATGCTGCGGTACTGTGAGTTAGTTTGAATCTAGAGGGGATCTGGGACCAAAGTTCAATAAACTGATTTAACCCAAATCTGATACTATATCCATCCAGGTTTATCTTAAATTGGTTTTAGCCATTTTGAAAGGAGTTTATGTGTACTGAACTTCTGGGTTAGGGACAGACATTCAAAAAGCCTGAGCCTGAATTGATTCAATCTTTGCAGGTTGGTCTAACCTGGCCAGGTTAAACCAGTCTGTAACCGAACAGACATCCCCTCTGGACTGAAAAAATGCAGGCACATGCCTGCAGTGGCTCAGGCTACAAGCTGGGGGGGGGGGGTTGCTAGAGCAGCCTTCCCTCCCCTACAACTATGCTGAGCTGAGGGGGGTGTGGCCTGGCCTCCACAGTAGGCTCTGATTAGGAAGGGGTTCCTCCACCCCCTCCTGAGCAGCCCAGCAGGGAATTGATAACATTGTTGTATCACCCCATTAAGAAAACAACAAAGGGACATTATCAGCTACCTGTTGATTCTGCCTTTGTCCCATCTTCCATAGCAGGGACTGTAGCCAGCATGTGGTCTGCTAGCTAATGCTGAGTGTCTGTGTAAGGCAGAGGGGATGGTGGAATCCCTGCTTAGCAGGGAGTTGAGGGAGAAGCCAGGCAGATGCCAGCAGTCTCTGCCAAGCTCCAGCCAGGGAACAGAGGGGAGGATCAGCCCTGCTGTGGAGCCGAAAGTCCTGCTCAGCCCAGAGAACATGCCTGGATGCTGGGAGAGTCTAATTTAATTTAAAATAGCAAGGGGCTTGGGGGACACATTGCATAAACCGGTTTGAGCCAAATCAGTTAAGTCTGATACTACATTCAACCGGGTTTATCTCAAACTGCTTTCAGCCATTTTTGAAGTGGTTTATGTGCACTGAACATCTGTTGTGTTACAGATTTAAACTAGTTTCTGGTCACCTGTACCAGTTTATGTGTAATTTCTGTCCCTAGCCTCAGTGTTATGGCTCAAAGCCAGCAGAGAAGTGTGCTATACTGTACCGACATGTATTCATTTTGGTGCACTGGGACTCAGCCCGTTGCTCTCAAGTTGTACAGGGGTCTCCAGGACCTAGTATGCAACTTGTATGTTGTTGTTTGTAGATAGAATCAGTCACTCATGTTACTAGAGTAAAGTCTTGGTAGCAGTGAGTGAAACCTGGATCCCAAAATTGTCTGATACATGTGCAGGAGTATTCAGGAAGCTGAAGCCTTTTTCCATCATCAAAAGAAGCCACTGGGATCATTCTTCTCTGAGCAACCACAAGAATGGGTAGGAAAGAAGAAATGCACTTACTCTGCATAACCTGGGGGTGGAAGAAAGGGAAATAAATCCTCCTTCTGGCAGCCAGGAAAAGGAGGATGATAGAGGAGAGAGCCCTTTGCACCCTTTTCATTTAAGAGCTGTCAGGAAGGTGGGGATAGCTTGGCATTGTGACTCCACATCGGTAAGTACTAATGATATTAAGCAGCATCATATGCAACAGTGGTGACTGGGTGTTTCCCCAGTTGTAAGGGGTGGAGTACCAGTGCTACAGTAGTTTGGGCACCAATTCTCCCTCTGCAGAAGCAATTCAGAAAAGCTACTTGGGAATTTTGGGGGAAGTTGGTGGTTTGTCACAGGGGTTGTTTAACGAGGAAGTAGCTATTTCTGCTGATGGGAATTTTTATATTTCCTTCTCTGAATTTACTCCTCAGTCTTATATTTTCTGAGTGTGCTCAACCTGAAGGCAAAACCCACCAGGAGAAATGAATTTCTGCAGACTCCCTTTACCCCTGTTAAAGGCATGCTTACAGTCAATGGTACTGGGACCCCATCTCTATTCTTCAACTTTCTTCTCTGTTCTAGGATTACTAGTCTCCACAAAGTAGCCGTATCTGGAAACTCCTTATGATCAGTTTGTCTATATGAGGATTCAGGCTCAATATGGATAGAGTACTGAGCAGGTTGACATGCTCAGCTAATGATCTAGGGTCAAATCCTATTCACCCTGGTTTCAAAGAATCTACTTCTATGGGTAAGTCGAGTAAAATTTGTCTTTTTCATGTGGTGAGCTATCATGCAGGATCGAGGGAAACAAATGATAACATCACAGAAAACTCTTATTTGCTGCAGGCACTTTAAGAGGACAGTAACAAACAGTACATTATTTATGTGCTCTTATCACGTTTCACAGTACATTATGTAAATATTAATCAAGGTGAAATTGCACTCAATCATGTCTAAATGCAACCAAAGTTTATCCTGGTACTATTCAAACAGAGGCAAGAGACTCTGAAGTTTCCTGCTGATTCTTGCAGCTTCCGAGCTGCCCTTGTCCAACTAACTAACCTGTCAGAGTCCCAAGACCTAATGCTGGATTTATAGTTCCTGAATCCAATATGCTCGCTTTGTTTGGATGCAGGAGCAGAGTGGCATTGGGTCTGAATCTACCACCTCCCTGGGCTTATAGGCTCATAAAGAAGAGGGAATTCTCCCATCCTCCTCCCCTGCTTTGGAAATAGGGGCCTCCTCAAGCCTTTCCAGCTTGGCTGTGCTCCAGCAGATCCACAGCAGCGTGCTCTCTAGCATGAAGTCAGTTTTCCCTTATGCACTAACTTTTTCTCCTTTTTTATTTCCATAGTATTTTTCTGAGCTTCCCCTTTGGTTTGATTCTGATTAGTATGGTAGGAATTTGAAATTTGGAGGGGAGAGTCATGTTGGTGGGGAAGGATGTTTCCCCCTTGTTTTGTTGCTCTGGTCATTTCTGTTCTTTTGTTTGATTTTCTTATTTGGTGCATAACTACATCAACTTAGCACATGGGGAAAGGTGCCTCCTTGAGATCCCAACAGGCCAAGCTGTCTGGTTCCTAAACAGCACAAGCTAGCTCCCTGCATGCTTCTCCCCATGGGTGTGCCTATCAAGAAAATCAGCATTTTGTTCCATACATGCTGTTCTTTGTGTTGAGCAGGTCCGTCTCTTGGGAAATGGACTGGGAACACCTACCTACTTTACATAGGCCAGATAATGATCTTTCCACTCCCTGCATCACTAGAGGCCTGGATGCCTAACTAAAGAGAAGAAAATCTCTTTATTCAACTGCCTTTATTGGGGCTTATAGAAAAATAACTGGAGCTGAGCAAGTATTTAGCAAGAAGTAACTACCTCTGTGCATTTAGCCCTTTTTCCTGCTTGGGAGAAGCCTGACGTATTTGTTCATTTACTCAATTTAATTTTTATACTGGGGATTGTCTGCAGGCTGCAGTTGGCTGCTGGTTTTGGGATGCCCAGCATTCAAACTCTGTTAGTTGTGCTTAGACACAGGGAGGAGGAGTGCTTGAAGGCAGTGAGGCTTTGCTCCTCTTGGGGAAAGTTCAGCAGCGTGAGAGAGAGAAGATGCAGTTAGGAGCAGGGGAACAGGGAGTTAAAAACCTTGCTTACTAGGGAGAGGTCTTACTAAGGCATTGCTAGGAAGGTGCAAGCCTCCTGTGGAACTGCCTTGAAAAGAGCGTGATGTTAACTCTGAACTACTACCTGGTTTTTATTTTTTGATGAGCTGCAAAGTGTTTGTTTTTCTTTTTAAATAAAAAACAATCCAGTTTCCTGTCTATATTTTTCAGCTCAATGTTCTTTGCTTAGGAAGTTCCTTACTTTCCCCCCCTCCTGCAACGTTGGAAATCCTTAGGGCCTGGTATGGGAGCAGAAGATGCTGTGACCAGGTCAGCAAGGAGCTTACAAGGACGTTGCATAAAATTACTTGGGAGAGCAGGGAACTCTCAAAGATTTAAGAGCTTTGTGGCTCTTGGTTCTGGCTCACTACTGTGCTTTCCCAAATCGACATCCTGATATTTTAAATCTGAATTGACCTCCAGAAAATTGTGCTAATACCCTCTGCAGAATGAATGGGGTGCATGCATATGCACAAATAAGATTTTCTAGCAAAATTTAACCTTAACTATGGAGCATCTTCTGCATTTCCCTGCTGTTGTATCCTGACTGACATAAATCTAGCTGTCTGTGCAGAGACTAGAAAGAAGATGTTTTGAAAAGGCACATCTTTCTTCTCTTAATGAAGGGTGTTCTGTATCCTGAAATCTAGTCTGTGTGGTTAGACCAATAAAGGGTATTGCCTAACACCAAGATCTCTGATTTAAAAGAACACAAATAATACTTCAGGCAGTAGGGTTAGCACCACAGGGGTGGTTATCTATTCAGAGTCTTAAAAACCCAATCCATCAAGCACTCTGAATTATAGTGCAATTCTGAATGAAATCTTGCTAACTGTCAGCAAGACATCATTCCCAATAATACCAAGCATATCACACAGACAGTGCATTTATTTAAAAAAGAAAGGGTGGGGAGGTCTTAAAATGACCTGGCCATTCACCTAGAAAGTTCAGTGCCTGCTACTAGAGCTAGGATTTACAGTGCAATTTCAGGACCTTGTGATAGACCGTTAACATTCATTATTTTGTTTTAAGTCTTCCTTTTGCACCCGCCTTCAGCTGTTTCTGTGTGCCTGTGTGTGTGTGTGTGTGGACAGTTTGTATTTGTTACAGAAAATGCAATAAAAACAAAGTGCACAGACAGCAGGACCATTTAGAACCAAAATCCTGTTACTTTTGTTTTCGGTATGCATTTTCTGTGGTTTAGGGCTGAAAAGGTCCTTTTAAAAACTGCAGCAAGAACACTTTCATAATAGGCAGGTCTTACATACATGCTGAATGTTCTGGCCTACATGTACAAGAGCAGTTACAACTCCACTGTGCGCTCAGCAAACTGAACTGGAGTAAACATAGGAGATTCACTCTCTCCACTGGTCATTCTGGCTAGTGACAAAGAACCTATAATAATCAAGTTCTTGCAACATGTTTTTTTTAGAACTAAAGTTGTTGAGCTCTGTCAGATTTAAAGACCCATATCCAGAAAAGCATGCTGGGGAAAAAGAAGCTCCTATGAAAGGAAAAGTCTGTAATGAGCACAGCTATTAAGTTCCAGTATATTCCTAAAGAAGATGGTGTAGGGAAGTGGCTGTTTTGCTGCTGGGTTTATTATCTCTGTCTTATGCTTTTATTCAAGTTCTGTCTATACACAGTGCTCTAGGGCCTAAGCTTACATTCCAAATATATCTCCCTGCCTCCCCATTCCCGCTGGTGCCAAGAGGTCTGGGAATCTGTTCTACACTAGAGATTTACTCTTCTGAATCACGATTATCTGTCTTTATAATGCCTGAGTGCTGACAGGGAACAGATCTAGAAGATAATAAGCACAGAGTGCTAGAAATTTATTTTTCTAAGCACACGTTTAACGCTTTGCTAGAATTGCCTCGAAATGAGGGCTAATGTATCACTAGACATGCAAATACGTTTGTATCCCTTATTGGTAGGGACCTATCTAAATTGCGGTTTTGTGGATTTTGCAGAAATCATGAAAAACAGCTCTGTTAGTGATCACCAGGGAATCTGGCATTAGCCTTGATTTCCCACAAAATCAACCAAAAAAAGCAGTAGAGTGATAACTGAGTGAAGGTACCCTCTGCCAATCAACGATGAGGGGCAGGGCTGCTGTGAAATGCCTCTGTGTGCCAGGAGCAGGCTGTGAAAAACCTGTTGTCTTGCTGCAACTTAAGGTGGTCCCTACTTACTGGAGGACCCACCTGAACTTTTTGAGCTGTGCTTCCACCAGCCTTACAGGGTCATTTAACTCTCTATGCTGCTCTGTTGCAGAGCTTAATCATACATTGCTGCATTAGATGAGTTTCATCATTTTTGTTGTTGTTGTTGTCTGAGCACTGCCCAGAACTGATGCAAAGTGACACCTGACAGCATAAGCAAAGTACTGTCAGTGCTTTAAGACACTAATAATAGTTGTAGAGCTGCAGCAATCTTCCTTCATCCTTCTTTTTTATTAGATATCCCTCTTTGGAGAAGAAATGCCACCCTCCCTGGCACAGTTTATCCATGGAAATCCATTGCTGAGCTGTTTAATTGCAAAACCCACTGCCCTGTGGAGTCAACACGCTAGGAATGCTACCGCCATAATCTCTTTGAAGAACAGCTGATACCTCATTGACAACTTTGAAAAACCACATGCTTTAGAAACATTTCTTGGCACAGGTTAGGAGCTGTAAGAGGGTGCCACAGGGGTGGGATGGTTTGAGGGGGAGGAGACTGAATAAGCAGAGGATCAGAGAAGCAGAGAATTCCCTCTAACAGCCAACCGGCAATTCTGTGCAGAGATTTTTCTCTCTCTCTGTGTTGCTGCTTTCTTTGTTACTAAAAAAATTTTCACTGAAACAGGATCTGTGGGGATCCTCCAGCCTCCAGCAAGGAAGCTTTAATATTTTCTGTATTTCTCTTCTCTGGGCCTTTGCTAAGGAAAATTTGCATGGGGAGGGGGGGAAGATCTATGGGTGGTTCTTAGGGCTAAGCTTTGACAAGAAGGGATGGGAAATAAAGGGTCTAATTAAAGCATGAGTCGTCCTGTTCTCTCCAGCTTGACAACTCACAAGAATTAAGACTACAAGGACTAGCCTATGTTTTGTGGGAGCCCATAGAGCCTACAGAAATCAGTAGCAAAGCTGTGATTGACTTCCCTGGAATAGGAGCTAGGATCAAGCTCTTTGTTTTCTTAAGAGTTTAACAGCTCCTGCTGCTTAGTCCCTGCCTGACCTCCTAATTCTCCGAGACATCCTAATATTTTTGCGCAGCAGTCAGCTACAATATCACAGAGGCTCTGGGCTGTTCAGTTGTGACCTGACAGTCAAGCAGTAGTATTTCCCATTCTGCAGAAAGGCAAAATAAGGGACAGAGAGGTTAAGCGACTTGCTTAACAGGTAAATGTTCTAAGTAGACCAAGGACATGGTTACACTGCCTCCAAGGCATGGGTGGGAGTGCTACCATGAGCCATGATACTCTACTTACTCGCTCCTGCTCTGTGTGGCCCAACTCCCAAGCATGAAGCAATGTGGTGGCCCTGAGGGTGTGCCCAGAACAGCTCTTTGGCTTTGTCTCAGCATGCTTACTGGCAAGCACTCTGGGCTGTTCTAAGGGGGCTGCTCTGTCTCTTTGCTGGGATTGGGTTTGCACAGGATGGGAGTGATTGGCAAGGTCTGCTTTGTTGGCTCTCTCAGGCATAGGGGCTGTTATAGACAAGTCTGAATTGATTTCAGGGCCCAAGTTTTATTTTCAGATGTGGCTTAGGGCTCAGTCCACAAAGGAACTTCAGTGAGACTTAGGCAACATTCAGGCACCTATATCCAACAGTCCAGTCCTCAACCCTCTTCCTACCTACCCTAGGAAGTGCCTGTGTTTCACCAGAAAAGTTCACTGGTGCTTAAGGTTTTGCTCCTGTGTACACCCACAAGTTCTCAGTCTTGTCAGTGCTGATCAGTACAGTACCTATCTCGCACCTAAGCTCTCTCAGGACTCACAAACCAGGTGGCTCCACAAAGAAGGGAAAAGGAGCATGATTTTCTAGCCTGGTGATTAGGGCACTTGCCTGGGAAAGGGGAAACATGGGTCTTTATCCTCACTCCAAGGAAGGCTTCTGTCTTTTAACTAATGACTTCTTAATGCAAAACACAGAAACAGCCTTTGGACTCTCCTTAGCTGAGGCACTTGTCTCTGCCTGTGTAATGTACAGCATACTTGGATATCTGACTTGGGTCCCTGGGTTCTTCTTTCTGGGCCAAGTGCCTCGCAGTTAGCTGTTGCTGTGCTGAGCCTTGCAACACTCAGGTTTGTTTGCCGATTGAGCATTTACTGACTTTCAGTAAAACTGAAGCAAAACCTGAAAGACTGTGTTCAAGATTAGTCAGTGGCAGAGTCAAAACAGAACCCACATTTCCCAACTTCCTGATGCTGTATGCACTTGAGTGAGAATCACCGGGGCAGGAAATCCTATTGTCAGAAAACTGTACTGAGTATCTAAAGAACAAGAGAAAAATACCCTCCTAGAAAGTGATGGCAGAATTGTTTTTCAAAAAAATGTGTGAAAATGATATATGGGTAGCATTTGTAGGGCCCTGCTTTGTTTTCCTGTTCCCAAGCAGCTCAGCTTCCTTTACAGTTGCAACTTCTATGCTGGTTCCAAAGTAGTGAATGAATGGTTGGTATGAAATCAACACGGCAGATGGTGGACAACTCAAAAGATTAGGTGGGGAGAAGGCTGGTAGAAAAGATGGTTGGGGGAAAATGTAACTTTATTTTCCATGCCCTATGCAAGTACCTTTAACTAATATGTATTCAACAGTGTAATGTAAGTTCTCACTGGTACTGGCAGGATTTTCAGGATAGCATTTTGCACAATGATACTATGCCTGATTGATTAACACACAAGGTTTTGTGGGGGTTTTTTCTTCGTTCACTATTGGTTATGCAGATTCTTCTGACCTTTTGGTTCTTCTGGATGTTGGGGTGAAAACTGGTTTGTCCATTCACATCTCTGTCCTAAACTACCAGGGCAGTGGTATAATACAGATTTTTTTTTTTGTCTGCTGTTCATTATCTTTCCATAAATTAACCCTCAGGACTCTAGCATCTGGTGTCAGTTATTGTTCTTCTTTAACACAGAGGACGGACTCCCCTGTCCTACAGACTACTAAAGGTACTGGGTGTATGTGGAAACAGGGATGAAATAGAGTAGTTTTTAGGGGACATAAATATAGTCCTTGCAGATGACTTACTGATGGCATAACTTGACTTTTTTTGGCATATACCCCTCACAGGAAGGTCATGATGCTATCAGACATGCTCTATAAATTGCAATATCGATCAAGCTCCATCTGATGATGGAAGTACTGTGTGAATTCAGAGATGTGCTTTGGAACCATACCCCAGCACCATGAGAGAAATCTCTGGGGGACAGATGGGTAAAGAATGATGCATATGCATCAAGACTGGAATAAGTATTTTTCCTAGGGTGCCTTATTGATTCCTATCCAAGCACTCCTTTGAAGCTATTTGTAAAGTTCAAATGAATAAGGGCAAAACAAAATAGAGACATGGACTGGTTTCATTTTGCCTCCTGGACCTTACTTCCACACCTGCTCACCTTTGCCTGTTTAGCTCTGATCTCTTCCGTGTCCTGCTATCACATCTACTTCCGGCTGGTAGGAACATCATCCCCCCTTGTCGCCTGGAGCAGCCTGTCTGCATTTGTCTGATTTTAATTTAATTTCTAATCTCAGCTGAAAATACCTCTTTTCTCAAGTTCAGAATTTCTCCATCTTTCTGCTGTTGCTTATCTCCTCTGTTTTTAAACTCGAATGCATTTTAGAATGCAGTTTATAAAGGAGGATGTACAAAGCAAACTTGTGTCATGGTATATGCAGAGTCTCAGGGATAATGCTTTGCTTTAAGAGCAATTTGCTAAGTGTTCTCCCCCCACCCCCCCCAGTATATTTTGCAAGTTTTGAGCACATACAAAGTATGATAGTAAGATGACATTAGAAGGGGCTGGGGGCAGAAGTTTAGCTTCCATCAGTCCTGTGAATTCCATAGGCTACTGAAACAGAAGCTAAAGCTTATGCACTTTCATAGTAAAATTATTTTTATAGGTCTCTTTGGGCCACCTCCTCAGCTAGCATAAATCATAGTAGCTCCATTGACTGCTGGAATGATTGACATCTGTAGAAGAGCTGCTCCTTTGCTTTGTCTTTTTTAATGTAGACATATTGAGTAGCCAGTTCAGAAAGAATAAGGAATCCACTAACTCCTGCCTTAGGACATCTGTGATTATTTCCATGATGAGAATATCCATTACTGTTCCAAACTATATTATAGTACAGAGGATGGAGCACTGCCTTCTGCATAAGATGTCTGTCTAGTATACGGTTCTCCTCACCACAGAAATTAACACCTCATAATTCTAAATTTTAAAGAATTGCAGAATAACCCAGTGAGGCAAGGGGTGTTATCATCAGAGGGGGGAACAAAAGCACAAACAGGTTATATGTGACCTGTCCCAGAGTGCCCTCTGGCAGAGCATGGAATTGAATTCCAATTGCCTGTGTCCTAGACTGTGCCCTATCCACTAATCCATCCTTCCTCTCTGCTGGAGAACACCTTTATATATTCCAAATGTGTGAAATAACTTGGCTTTCACCTGGGTATCCCAAACGCACTGCCAGGGAATCTCCTGGGGACTGTAGCTGGCATGCCTGATCCTACATCCCTTAATGGGAAGATTCCCTAAGGCCAAGATTTCAGAGGTCAAGGGAGCTGGGCATTCAGATTCCATTGGGATTCATTGGCAGATAAGTTCCAAATGCTGTTAGTCTCCTTTGAAAACCCCAGCATAATCTTTGGCTGAATGTCTGGGAAATCTTATGTTTTGGATCATTCCTACCAAACATAGACACAGAAAGAGATCTTCCATTTCACTGCCTCTCGAGCCAGTAATAGAGAACTGTAAACAGAAACTTCTCCTAAATGGCAGGCCATTGGGTACCACAGGAGTTGTACCTCTTACTGATACACCTATAACAATGTAAGCCACCCTGTGCAAAGAAAGCAACCAGTGCCCTGAGAGAACTGCTTTTACAGGAAGCTTTTCCCTATTTAGTCATTGGGGGCACAAACAGAAGTGCAGCTTCCCACCAACTCAAAACACTTTGCAGGAAATGTTCTGAGTTACAATGATCTCCTGAACCAAACAGAAGTTCACTGTTGGTTCCAGGGGGGAAGGGAATCTAGCTGCTGGCTGTGGGCCTGCAGCCGGTTTCCCCAAACAACCGGCCTCCCCCTCCCTCCAAGCTTGTCCCTGTTTTCAGAACAGGAGATGGGAAAGGAAGCAGAGGAAGCTCATTCTAGGGGTTCCCTAGCTGGTGCTGGAAGGTGGGGTGGGTGAATTGGAGCCCTCCCCCACCTTGGGGGGGGGGACTCCAATATACCTGCCCCACCCTGCAACAGGGTCTAAAAAACCCCAGACTGAATTCCCTCCACTCCATTTCCCCACTCCCAAACAGCAACAGATTGGGAGGCAGCACAGACACAAGTTACAGAAGACACTATGTTTTGAAACGTCATCATCTGAACCGTCATTCAGTGAGGGTGCAGATTTTACCAAACTGGCCATTTTTGAAGCAGTTTGCAGCCATGCACTTGTTAGATAGGTCACGGCTATAGATTGCTTTCTGTGGCCAAATCCGGAGAAAATTGTCACTTCTGTCTGCACACTTAATGACACTTGCCTTTCACATCAGCTTTAATAATTTGGCAATCAAATTTTGGAATGTTGTTCTGGCTGCCTTGAGTTCCTTATTGCACATACAGTGTTTGTAAGTGGTTTTGTGAAGCCTGCCGTTTTTCACAGGTGTGAAATGTAGTGTTGCATAAGTATATATAATGACCTTATCTCTATTAAAAGCTATTTGCAATATTATATCATCATGTCCCCTTTAACTGTCTGTTCTTTGTGGTTCTCCCTCCCCCGACCCCCTACCCATTTAGAAAAAGGCATTACTGTTTAGAGGGAAGCAAAACGCTTTCAACATTAAATGGATCTGGTGTGGACTTGCTGTCACCTTGAGTTATGAGAACTTCATAGCAGCCCAGGAGAGAGAGAGAACTTGAGACTTCCTGCTCCAGAAAGCAATGGTAGTTGCCATTTGAACTGAAGGTGAATATCCATTTGGCTCCATTGCAGGACCAATGGAAAGGTTCAGTAGATTTGCTCCAATGTTGTGTATACCCACTAACCAGGTGATAGCAGTATATTTATACATTGCTTCTGTGTGTGTGTTTGTGTATTAAAGAACTACATTTATTTTAGTGATAGTACATGGTTAGTCTTAGAAAAATTATCAGTTTGTTAGAGGAAAAAACATCCAGACAAATCATTTTTACTTGTTCTAAAACCTTAGCATTATGATATTGGCTAAGTGCAAAGAGTTCCCACTATAATGAAGTGAAAAACACATGAAGTTTCTAACTTAAAGCTTAAACAAGGTAAAATGAGGAGAATGTCAAGTCTAAGGCTAGGGACGGACATTAAACATAAACCAGTTTAAGTGATCAGAAACTGGTATAAACCTGTAACAGAACAGATGTTCAATGCACATAAACAGGTTTGAAAATGGCTGAAACCAGCTTGAGAGAACCCTGGTTGAATGTAGACTTAACTGATTTGGCTTAATCCAGTTTATGCAATGTCTATCCCAGACCCCTTGCTGGTTTAAATTAAATCAGACTCCCCCAGTAATCCCAGCATGCTCTCTGGGCTGAGTGGAGCTCTGTTCCACAGCAGAGCTGGGCCCTCCCTTCTGCTCCCTGGATGCAGCTCTGGCAGAGACTGCAGGCGTCTGCCCTGGTTTCTGCTCCTCTTCTCCCCTCCCCACTCTCTGCTAATCAGGCATTCCCCTGTCTCTCCCTAACAGGCACTCCCCTGTCTCCCCTGTCCAGCATTAGATAGCAGACTACATGGGGCTACCTCAGAGCTGTGGCCAAAGGCAGAATCAACAGGTAGCTGGTAATGTCCCTCTGTTGTTTTCTTAATGAGGTGATAAACACTGAATTAAGTGTGACAAACATTCCCTGCTGGGCTGCTCAGGAGTGGGGGAACCCCTCCCTAATCCCAGCCACATACCAGAGCCGGGCCATGCCCCCCTCAGCTCAGTGTTGTGGAAGAGAAGTGAGAGCTGCTCTAGCACCCCCCGGCTTCTAGCCTGAGCCACTGCAGGTATGTACCTGCATTTCTGGGATGTCTGTCTAGTTACAAAACTGATTTAGCTTAGCCAGGTTAGACTAATCTGCAAAGACTGAATCAATACAGTCTCAGGCTTTTTGAATGCCTGTCCCTTGCCTAATAGTCAAAACCAGAGTGACTGAATCAAAGTGATTTTTGTCCAGCCTTCTCTTGCCCACACCTTACACAGCTCAGGTTATGCTACAAAGGCACAATTGAGTCACAGCACTGCTTGTGGTCAGCTATGTAAGTCACAATTTTAAAATACACATCTAATTTTAATTTT
>NW_017729001.1:19771342-19796316 GCF_001723915.1 Gavialis gangeticus
AACTTCACTTTTAAAGAAGAAAGTTAAGGAAAAAAGCCTTACCACTGATAAAATAAACCTCCTAAGATGTCTATAAATTGGTAAGTGAATCATTTCCTGAACTGGATTAAAATCTGGATCATTCAAATTCCTCAGGAACCAAAGGACACCAGGTCTCAGTACCTGAAATAGGAAGAAACACTTGAAGTTCTCTCTCACACATCTGAAAACATGTAAGCAGTGAAAAAATTATTAGCATTTAATATAATTATTGATTTGAGATCCTGGGAGGGGGGCAGGGGTGATTTAGACACTACAGAGCTTTACAATATGAATGTGAAAAACTTTACAAGAAGGCACAACAAAGCACAGTTGGACATTGAAGAGCATTATCCACCCAAAAAATCATTTCTACTGTGGTTAAATAAAATATCTATGAGAAGTCATACACTAAAAGGTGTAATTCACTGATAGCAACATCCATGAAAAACCTTTTTCTCTCTCTCAAATATTTAGCACCCATTCAAATTCTCACTTGTAATTAAGTGCCCTGGTAGCTCTATTTTTTTTAAAGACAAAAAAAACCCACTGAAGACAATATCCAACAATTATACTATAAGAGTAACAGCTTGACAGGGAAGCCAAGTGCCAGAATATATGTGGTTTGAATGGCAAAATAGCAAAAGGGGGAAAAAAACAAACCAAACCAAACCAAAAAAACACTTTCTGTAGAACAGGATTAGGCAGGATTAAAACCTGAAATAATCATACGGCACTGAACACTGGATACTACCACAGCAGACTCAATAAAACTCAGCAGGACACTTGACACTGTATATTTCCAAGCAGCAAGTCATAAATCTATGTGCATGTATAATCCTTTGCACCCTCAGTCAGATGGAAACAGAAACACTGTACAACTGCAGGTGTTGGTACAGAGAATAAAGCACAGAGCGCTGCCTTGCAGGGACAGACTTTTGCTAGGAAAAATGGAAAGCGACTTGAATGATGTATGTAATTATGTTTGAATCATATTTTACTAAACATGGCTCATTTGCAGTTCTATGTAATTTCGACAAACCCACTGAGAGTCCCCAAACCTGAGATTAAAACCAACTAAATATATATATTTTTAACAATAAGTACCTGCATATAATTATACTATCTAGCAGCTGGTATAATAGACCCCAGTTCAGAAGCTGTAAGCACTTAAGCATGTGCTTACCTTATAAAGGAAAGCATGTGGTTTACTAACCAGGGATGAACTTAAGCACATGCTTAAATGTTTTGCTGACCTGAAGGCACAAAGAATTCAGGAGGGGGGCTTGACATTGGTATCATAAAAGTATTGAGATTAATATTAACCCCTTGGTGTTGAAGGCAAAAGCCAGAATGAGAAAAAGAGAGAGGAAGTTGCTCTCCAATATTCCTTAACCCCCAGGTATATTGTGCACAAGCTGGTGGCAGCATAAATCATGAATACATGGGAATATTAAAACACTGGAGTCCAGATAGTGGGAAATGGTGGTTGTTTGGAGTCATGTACACAGTCCAAAGAACCTCATGTCTTGGCTTGGTTAGGTCTGACTGCCTTCTGACTTGATCCTTATAGGTTTTGTATAATCAGGATGATGTCTCCTGTCCCATCTCTAGCTTGGCTGTGGATGTGAATGCGAAGTGTCCATTTTCTGAGCCCATTAATACTAGCTAGCAAAATTTTCTGGTTTTTAATCAAAGTGATAGCCATGCCCATAAGAACTACTGAAAGGTCTTCATATTTAAAAGGAAACAGCTGATTTTGTAATAGCAGACGCATACAAAGAATGGAAAAAAGTATCTCTGAATAGTAGTCCTACCATTTTCATGGTCATTTAACACTTGGAAAATAACCTCAGTGCTAACATTTTACTAGCTTCATATTTTAAACCCATTCTCTGGTCACAATAAATTGTGATCTTATCAGGTATATTATCAAAGCAAATAAGGTAACCTGGTGCTGTGTAAACAGGAAGGGGTCAGGGAAAGTGTCTCTTTGTTTGTAAAACACACTGCTTTAGATGAAGTCATACTTTTTTTTTTTCCTTTCCAGGAAAAAAAAGAAGAAAAAGGAAACTAGATGACAAAATGTTCTCCCATGAAAACTGCAAAATAATTTACAGTTCAATGCTATGATTTATCTGGAGTTATCACAAACTGGTAATAAATGGGGCTACAATCTCCTTGGTCAATAAAGGGATTGGATAGTTTTCACTCGCAACAAATGAGGGTCTGGGAGAATTATCTTTTTGCAACTGCTGACATTTCTCACTTGCAGTGTGACTCCTGATTTTAGTAGCTGTCTGCAGTGTGTTTTTGCACAACTCTTGTTACCATGCTGTAAAATCTGATGAGTAAGTGAAGGGTGGAAACTTGTGGGTCTGATTTTTCCACTGGCCTGTTGCATGCGTAGTGCAAACCCGTGCAAAATGAATGTAAATACTCGCTAGCAACCTGATCCAATGTCTGTTGAAGTTGATAGAGAGACTTCCATTGATTGATTGATTGATTTATTTATTTTTTTCCCACATGCTTCCAGTCAAAATTACTGTTTTAAGCCCACATGTCACTAATGAAAGTAATAACTCAAGGTGGAAAGAACCCAGCCCCTATAGTTTAAACATGAAAATGGTGAATTTTCTTGTAATCAAAAATGGAAAACAGCTGCTCTCGTGTTTTTTTTGACAAAAACATGACAAAGAACAAACCTGTTCATGTGCTTATCAGAACTACGTCTCTCTTCTCTGGGTCCTTTAAGAACCCTGGGAAATGCGTGAATGTGTACCTGTCAGCAGTCATCATTCTGGGAAGCTTCAGTTTAAAAATACACATCTAGCAATCTGAAGGGCATTTTTTGGAGTCTAAATGATTTTGCTCTCTAAAATAAAGAAGGACCATGTTGTCATGAGTTGGGATTAAATGGTATTGTTTTAGGAACAGAATGATGCTAGTAATGGATGCAGTAAAGCAGTGGTTCTCAACTGGGGGTCTATAAGCAGGTTTCAGGGGGTCTGCCCTGTGCAGCCTGGCTCAGCATAGGGAGGAGCCACCCTGGCCCCTATGGAGGCTGAGGCAAGTTGTGAGGAAGGGGTGAGAGCAGGCCCACCCCGCTGGCCCCATAGCCTCCACCTTGCCGACAGTGTTGTGCGTGGGCGAGCCTCCCTGCTGCTGATGCTCAGGTGAGTGGGGCCCCAGGGCTCCCTGCTGCTGAGCTTCCCACTGAGGCTGTGCAAGTAGGGTTGGGGTGCTGGGCTGGTCCTCTCCCATGCAGAGGGGCTTCAGGAAGAAAAAGGTTGAGAACACGTGCAGTAAAGGATACAGTTTTGCTGCAATGTCCTAAGAAGGAAGCCCCTGTAATGCTTCAGCCAAGTCAGAGTGGGGAGCACATACTTCAGGGGGTTTCCCTGCAGAATGGGTCAGGTCACTGCTGATTCACTCAGCCTTGCAAATTGCTGTGCAGACTTTCCAGCCCTTCAGAAAATCATCTTGCCTGCCCTTCACCACAAAGATCTATGACTAATGGTGGTTTACTCACCTCTCAGAAAGATGCTTGTCTTTGGCAGAAGGCTGGATTAATATGAGTTTATTTGTGTTTCCTTCTTGCAAGGTTTTTTAAGTTGATTTCAGGTTCACAGGTTCTACATCCTGGTTTGAGTGAAGCAGTAAGACGACTGAAGATTAATTTACAAAAAGGGCTTGAACTCAGGTCATGCTGGGACCAAGCACTGGGGCTCCACCCTTGCTCATGCTGACCTTCAGCCGTCTCACAGCCATCTCCAAAACAGCTAATCCAGGGGTAGGCAACTCCTGGCACGTGAAGGCATTTTTCTTGGCACGTGCTCATGGGGGCAGCCAGTGGGGAACAGGCCAGGGCTGTGCTGCCTCAACAAGGACCAGGCCCCTTGCTGCTCCCCCACCACCCACCCCTGGCACTCCAATAGCTTACGAATCGAGGCTGTGGGTGTTTTTGGCACTGCCCAGAAATGTTGCTGACCCCTGAGCTAATCAGTAGAGGATTCGGGGGCTTCCTGTGCTGCCCTCTATTCCTAATTGTTTCATAAAGTGTGAGGGCTCTTGGAGGAATGACACTGGAGAAAGGTGCTGAGTATGCTAGTGTTCCATGTGGAGTGAACTGGGGAAGATGACGGATGGCTGAAGGACGTGGCTCCCTGTCTGGAAATTTTATCATAGAGCTAGAGTACAGTATCATTCTGAGGACTTGTACCTGCACTATGGGCAGAGTTCGGGAGACCCTGTTTGACCCACTCACCCCACCAGGTCAGCCTGGAACCCCATCAGGTGTTTGATTTGGGAAGGCCTTCTCCTCTCCACAATAAAATTGAGAGAAAATATTTGAATTCAGCTCCCCCCTGGGCTCTTTGATACCAGTGGAAGACCCTCAGACAGGAGTTCCTACTTGCCATCTGGTCCCAGCAGCTGGGAGAGCGACCAGCTAATAAGGAGTAGCACTGCTTAGGGGTTAGAGGGTCATTTCCATGTACTCTCTGCCCTTTGCAATCCTCCTGGCTGTGGAGTGAGGCCATTTGTATCTCCCTTGTGCTCTAGGTCAAATGAGATTGACCTATATGCAGCTTTCTGGGCACGTGCAAAACCTAGGATATCATGTAGCTTAGGGCTCTTCAAATATGGGCTAAAGACTAAGAAGGTTAATGCTGCTGCACTACATTTAAAGCTGCATGGGTATGCACACACAAGCCAGATGTCCTCTTTTTAATATCAGTGGGAGGTCTACAACCCTGCAAGCCATTCTAGAAACTTAAGTTGCTATTGGAGGGTGGATGGACCCGTTACTGTATTTCAATCTGAAACAAATATGGTAGCCAACCGTCCACCCCTCTACAAAAAGTCAGCTCCACAGGGTGCTAAAGCAGCAGGTGGGTGAAGAACCATTTTTTAGTTTTGCAGCCTATGTTCCTTGTGAAGAGGATGACTCGGGAGCAGTGAGAGAAGGGCCCGGCAAACTGAACTGGGCAGGAGGAGCCTTGTGTCCTTCACAAGTCTTTCACCTTCTGTGTAAGCTGGGACAAGTACTTTTCTCTCTCTGCCTCTGCCATGTCTTCTCCCATCCTTACCCTATCTAATTTGTAAGCTCTTGAGGGCCAGGGCTGCTCCTTACTATTTGTATGTACAACACAGCTGGACTCTGATTTTTGGCAGAACCAAAAACTTAGTACTATACTAAGATACATAAATAACAAGAAAAGTAACCCATAGAAAGGGATAGTCATATCCTGAGAAGCAAAGGTAAGCACCACAAATGAGACAAGAAGGTGATTAGGTATGGGGGAGGGGGGAAGGGGAGTCTTTACTGGAAATGAAAAAGCTATGATTTTTGCTTTTATTGTAAACATCAATTTTAAGGGGATTTAAAAAAAAGTACTTGCATGTTAAATGGTTTTACCAAGTAATGGGATAATAAAATGCAAGCAGTGAAGTAACGTTTATATGGATGCATATGTGCGTGTCAGGGTGACTGGTTTTCTAAGGTAAATGATTGCTGGATGCTTAGAAATACTGTATGCATCCCTCAGTTCCCTTATGTCATGTGGAATAATTTCCCATAGGGTCCCACAGACAGCCTCTTTTTAACTGGCAGTGGTAAACCTGTAATGCTGTGTTAGGTTTTTAATAGCTTGCAAAGATCCATGATTGATTTTCACACATTTATTTCCACAGCAATAAGGTTTTACATGCTGAGATGTAGGAAAGAGAGAGGGAAAAAAACATAATCACAGGGATATTGAACATGCTTCAAAACCTTGTCCTTTAAATGTTTGTCCTTGAGTGGCTCTTGTATTTTTTTTCCAGGGGTTTTCTGTAATGAATATTTCTGGAGGACATCAGTAAAGTTTGCAGGAGGTCTGCAAACTTTATTGATTGATTGATTTATTTATTTATTTTCGGGCATCTCAGAAATGAGGTAAAATGCAGAGGAAAAAACCCTTGTGAAAATTATCTCTGGGAAATGTGGGCCTTTGTAACATGCTGAACTCTTTCTTTAATGTCAGCAAGCACTGGAAATGTGCAGAATTTTGTAGAATCAAGTCCTCCGGGGTCCATAGTGCTTTTTTTCCCATTTCATGTTAGGCAGGTGTCTCAAATTACTGGCAGCACCACAGCTCAATGTTTGGGTATTGTGGCAATGTACAAGCAAAGTGGCCTAATGAATAGCTCTGCAATTTGTTTCTGACTCTACCAATAACTTGGTGGCTGATCTTGGAACTTACTTCACCTCTCTTTGCTAGTGTCTCAATGCCACCCTTTTTGTCTACTTGGGTTGGAAGCTCTTCATACCACTCTTCTGCAGTTGTCAATGACTAGAAGCCTGCTGAAATGCTGATATCAGTTGAGGCTTCTTCTTAGTACTATCATAATATAAATTAAAAGCATTTATCTAGGAACTTTTCACACTATGATGACACTGCAAAAGTACCCACAAGGCACAGGCTAAAGGTCCAAAATCCTCTGTTCCCACATACAGGGTTCACAATATATGAAAAGTATCAATCCCCATTTCAATAAGGACTTGGTAAAGATTTTCAGGAAAAAAAATGGAATAAAAATCGTGAACATTTTAAACAAAAAGGGGGTGGGGGGGAAGGGTGAGGTCAGTTTTGAACGCATGGAAACAAATATGCAAATACAACACCCCCCCGGTAAGTTTTAATTTTCGATGAGCCTCTATGTCACAGCTCTCCCTGCCCAAAAACCCCAGTGCAGGGGGACTAGAGGCAAAACCTGGGTTTCCTTTGTAGCAGGATAGAGCCCTATTTGTCCACTGGCTTACAGTGCTGCTTTCCATGCCACCATCTCTGGGTATGACATGCTTTAAAGGACAGGAAAATACAGCCAATAAGCCTGAGACACTAGTGACATTTACTACACAAAATCTGACTGAAGAACTGTTCTCTGAGTAAAACTTTAAATATCTGAAAATACCTGCTAAAGTTTAGTGAACTATAGACTCTCATTTCATTTACATACCAGGCCTGACATCATTATCAATGAAATTTCCTTCTGCACTGGTCTGATTTAAGAATGGAGTCCAGCCTGGCTTACTGAGAGCTTCTTACCAATAAACATGCCTCTTGTTTCTTTCTTTCTTCTTTTTTTTAAATGATAGTGATAATTTAAAAAGGCATTTTGCATCTCACAAGCAGGAAAGATTATAAACCACACAATCCAGTGAGTCAATGGAAGTATGCTCAGTCTAGTTTATAATCACAGCACAATGAAGTAGCCTGAACATAAATAGCAAGAAATCAATTTTCTTTAGAAAAAAAAGTAAAATAAAGAACATTAAATGATCATTTGACTAGATAACTGCAGTTTACTCTGTGGTATAACTGTCAGCTTGCCGGTGCATAATAATGGAATTAATGCAGAGGGGGTATAGTTTAGATGTTTCCTTCTTTACAATGACAATAAGTCCCTTGTTTTCTCTAGTGAGTACATGTTTATATTCTAATTTTGTCTCTGCAGGCTACATACAGCCTTAAACTTGCAAAAGGGATTTGTGAGCAGCTTGCTTGTCAAGAACAAACACAAGCCAAAAGACACGCATGACTTACTGACCTCAAGTTCACTGAACCTTCCTCTTAATGCTTCTGCACCACTAAAGGGTCAGTTCCTGGTAAAATTAAAATTCCCAGATTAGAATAGAAACTTCACAAAGAGAGACTTAAGGTTTTTACAAATACACATCAGAGAACTTTCAAAGAGCTTTGGTAGAACAATGGGATTATGAAAAACAAATGTTTGAAAGGCAAGAAACTAAGTGAGGTCAAAGCTGATAAAAAACAGACTTGAAAATATGGAATTTCACGTTTACATTTCCACTAGCAGATTTAACTCCTTATTCTAATTTGCTACGTTATTCATCTGGGGAAGCAGGTATGTGGTGTTGCACAGGGGTCCTAGTTGCATACGCCACACCTTTTGTATGCTTGATGCTGTGCAAACGCAGAATGAAAAGATGGTGGATGCTGCAAAGAGCTTAGCTTTTGTTTGGTGACATAGGAAGCCTCTGCAATGTCTGGTCCAGATTCAGTGCTGTCAAGGAAGATGCTGTGGTGGGGGTGGAAGTAGCTATAATATATTTTGGGGGACAAATAGATGTGGCTGCTTAGCACAGAATGGAAAGGTTTGTCTTCAACCTTTCCATTTTAAAGACCTTCCATTTTAAGACCTCAAGCTTTTCAGGATAAAGACTAGATTTTATGGGCCTGATCCAAGCAAAGCATTAAAGCAGGTGTTTAAAGACTGGCTGAACTGAGGACTATACCTCTGTGCAACAAAAATGGGGCCTTGTTTTGGCTGAGGGTTTTAGATGCTACCATAGTATGAAGTGATAAATGTACATTTGACACTGTCTTTTTTCTAGAACATATATGGAGGAATAGGGATGATGTATGGTTGATATTTGCTGAGGGGATGTGGGCTGGTCATTGGTGTATGTGGAGAGGCATGTGCGTTACAGGCCAATGGATACTATGTGATGGGTAGCAGCCAATATGTTGGTTTATATTTACAGTACAGCACATACAGTTTGTATGGAAATATGGAAGCAGTGTTGTAGTGTGGTAGTTTGGTGGAAAGGGAATGTTGACACATAACAAGAAGCATGTGATTAGTGCTGTGAATTAGGACATCATGAATCCCATGACTTTCAAATGAACTTTTTTCCCCATCATTGTCAGCTATTTAGGTTATTTTATATCTAGACTGCTCTGACAGCTCTTGTTTAAATTAAGACACATTCATGTATATCTCCTAAATCTATCATAAAGCTTTTATATGGTTGTAGAGCTAGTAACAGTTTTAACTATGGAGCTCTTTTTTCAGTTTCAGCACCAAGAATTAAAACCACAAAAACAAGATTTGTTGTTTGAGATAAGAGGTATACCATAGAAATGCAGTCTTATCTCTGATGCTATAGCAGAAACTGCATTCTTCCTAAACAAGAAAAAAATGCACGTTTGTGTCATATGTCTATTTTATATATGTTTGCTATTAAGCAGCTCAGTAAATATTTAGTGTATGGACAAAGGAAAACTATATTTTTACCTATCGCAGCTCCAGGCTTTCACTTCCTCCCTTATATGCAAGCTGTTTCTTAATTATAGAGGTATATACATCACAAGGAAAGTCAGAGAACTGATAAAAATGTGTTCTGCTGCTTACCCTGCAAACCAGCAAAGTTCAGTTAGATGATACTGTTATAACTTCATGGGTGTTGTTCAAAATAAAGACCTTGCACTGTACACACCAAAGCAGCTCTTTCTCAGAGGATTTTACTGAGGAGGTGGAGACTCTTTACCATGTATTTTGAAATGTGAGATGAAGTCCAAGACGGTATTATTTCTCCCTCTTTAACTGAACAGGGACATTTCACCTTCTTTAACCGAATAGGGGATATGGCTGAAACTGTGAAGAAACTCAAAGCTTAAAGAAATGGAGGCTTCTTTTCCTTTAACACAGAAACATCTGTGGCAAAAAGCTAGTAATTAATTTAAAAGCAAAAGTATGACAAACCATTCAAAAAAGACTTAACCTGAAAAGAGATTCTTTGGATGTTGCCAGCAAAGAGACCTCGTGGAAAAAAAAGCCCACATTTCTCTTTACCTTTTGAAGTGTTCAGGGTGGCAGTTTATTTTAGGTGCATACCTATTTTTGTATTTCTTCTTTCTTTCTACCATGGTTACCTAAAATAATAGCTTTTTGTCAGTTACAAGGCATTTGATTTCATAGAGAAAATGTTACTTTTTGTGTTAACGGCACCATCAGATTACTTCCCTTTAAAGAGACAATTTTTTTTCACACACAAAAAGCAATATTTATCTGACCAGAAGAAAGCATAAATATTTCTTCTGAAACTCAGAGGGGTGGAATATAAAGTTTTCCATGAAGCTATATGACATATAACTCTGTCAGACTCAATATTATGAAATATGCCATTTAAAACACAGTTTTAGTTCATGTTTACATAAATGAGATGGCTGCAGACCTTTCTTTATTCTTAGTCAGAAGAAGGAATCAGCCAGTGGGACTTGAGAAAGAACTTAAAATTAATCACGTGCTCAAGTGCTTTCTTGAATAGGGGGATCAATTAATAGAGGCTAGTGTAAATATGGGACTGCAAACTAGCTTTGTGTTTAGTCCCAATCTTATTACTGTTTTACTACGTGATCACAAGGGTAAATCACTCCACCTCAGTTTCCCCATTTATAACTAGGAATAGCACCCAGCTTGTAAAGTGCCTTGAGATCTGTGGATTAAAAAGAAGCTCCATTAATTTATTATTACTATTAATTTTTCCTTGCAATCTCCCTCCCGACCCACTGAAGTTCAGTAACTATTGAGAATCTGATTTATACCCATGAAAACTCAGTTTTTTAGCTGGGGTTGACAGGGTATTTCAGTCCCTGTGGTCAGAGCTAATGTTTTCTCCTGTGCAAACAATGAAAACTTGGAGAAGAAAGGAAAAAAAACACTATCTTGTGGTTAAGTCACTGGAGTGGAACTCAGGAGACCTGGGTTCATAGCTCAGATCTAACCTAGATTTCTGGTGTGACCTTGGACAAGTCATTTGATATCCCTGTACTGCAAGTTCTTACCTATAACATGCAGATGATGATAATGCTTTCTCTCCCCCTAACTTTGTGTATTCAGACCATAGGGATCCAGGGAGAGCCTTTTACTACTTACATGTAGAGTGTCTAGTGTAATGAAGCCCTAAGCTTGGACCTCTGTGGCCTTCTGCACAATAAATAATAAACAATGCCTTCAGGAGGGCAGTATCAGGATCTGTGCAGCCTTTGCAGCAGCAGCAACTTCAGTGTTATGTATAGTGATATGCTCTGCCTTGTGATGAAGAGTCCTTTATTTTAGCTGGAGGTTAAAAGAACAGCAAAAGCAGGCAGTGCAAGCTGACTTGATAATGCAAGTAGAGGGAAAATCCCAGGAGTTGTTAAAAATAACAACACAGAAGAGCTTGTACTGTTCTACCATTTCCCTCTGGGAATATTGTCAGGCCCAGATTTTTTTCAGAAAGCAACAGACCAGATTCTGACTGGATTGCTGGTATAACGGCTCTATCTCAATGACAATGCAGTGTCTGCTAAGAATGAAAATGGGCACCCAAAGAAACCAGATGCAACCTAAAGGGCTTATGGGACCAGCTGTGCTTGTGCCCCAGCTGCAAAAGCAGGCTTTCTATTAGGCTTCTAACCAGACTGGGGTCATGAAAGGTTGAGAGACATCTTGGTGTTCCCAACTTCTGTCAGTAAAAAAAATCACACCACTACTCCCTAAGCATCTCTATCCGTCTATCTATCTAGCATTACAATACAAGCTTCAGGGCATCTTTTATCCTTATCTAAACAAAGTCTTGTTTGAAAACCTTAGTCATGCAAGTTAGTGGCATGAAATCATCCTTTCAACAGGAAAGTGGTAATTTTGCATCTGGAATTTGAAGAAGGGCTGTCTTGTCTTACAAAGCTGTTGTGCTTCTCAGGCCCAAACACCCCCAATGATCTGGGAACAATTGGAAGAGCAGTCTGCAGGTTGCTCCCAGGGCAGGTTAAAATCCCATTAAATCTGTATCTTGCTTGATTTTCCTCAAATCCCTCTGGCATATCCAGTCTTGCAAGCTTAGCCAGTCTTGCCCAAAGTCTCTCAGATCTCTTTCCAATATGTTTTTTTTATTATATCTCCTTCAAAAGTAGGAGGCATAAGAAATGGAAGCAGGTAATGACTGGGTCACTATTCAGATAAAGTAAGGAGAAGATGACTCCCTGAGTAGGAGGAGAAATGCAGAGATGTGTTCCCACGTTTTTTTTCATCCGAGGTATTAGCTAATTTGATGTAAATACTCCAAGATACCATGATACATCCAATAACCATGATGTGTACAATTGCCAAATGGTGCTGGCTCTTGTTTTCTCGATACTTCCCCTTCAAACAGTAGTGCTTAACAACCACTCAGTCTTTGTGGCCCAATACAGATTATCAGGTGGCACTTTGCACTCTGTTCCACGGAGGAGTTACTTGTGTTCTTGTTGTGTTCTCTCAATATATAGAAAAAAGTATCATTATGGTTGAAGACATCTAGTCTGCATGTTTGGATGAGAAAAAGCCATCATTTTCTGTCCAAGTTGTTATATGCTCAACTTTCCATGGCCAGAGTTCCCAGGTATGGAGAGAATTCCTGAGTCTTGAGGTTGCAATGGGGAAGAAGGCAGGCCCTGATTCTGCTCTGACTTCCGTGCAAACAGATCTGTATGCCTTTGCAGAACCCCGCCAGCTGTGGTGAGGTGTGGTGGCGGTCCTTTTGTATGGAGCTTGTTTCAGGACTACAGTTGTGCTTTAGCAAGTGATAATGCAAACTATAAAATAGCATATTGAGGGGGAGGTGGGAGTTGCATGCCACTGAACATGTATAGTTTCATACAGATCCTTCTAATGGCTTGAGCATATATGGATACCCCTTGGCTTCTTTCCTGAAAACAAGACATAGACCTATAGGTAGGATGCTAATACAAACTTTTTGAAAACTTAAAATAGAATTTTTCTGTTTCTTTTTTTTTCTTCTTAATTTGTTCGCCTTTAAAAAAATTTCTGGGGAAACTCCATTGATCTTTTGTTCAAATAACTGCTCCTCTTTCTTTATTCTCCAAAATCCAGTGTGTGCAAGGCAGCCCAAAGGCAATCTGTTCTGTTTGGCCCCCTCCTTCCTGAAGCATCTGTGCTTTCTTCCTTTCACCATGCACTCCATGGGGAGCGGGGGTATAGGAACTGCAGAAGGGCCCTGCCATTGGGCAGTGGGATTACTCTGCAGCAGCAAGCAACTGCAGGCAGGAGCATGGGAGCCAAGGCTCATTCAGAGAGAGAGATGGAGATGGATAAAGTCTTGCTGGCTTAGTGGGAAAGGCAAAACACACTGTGTAACCGAAAGGTTTGAGCAGGTCTCCCTCACTGTTCCAGATGGTTACTGGTAAGCCTTGGTTTCTTTCCTTTGTAGTTTCTTGGTGAAAAACTCAAAGATCTTTAAAATGTTCTTGTGCATACTGATGATTGTTCTCTCCCCATTCCTGCTTGCTTTTTGAAATTACTTGTCAATGGTCAGCTTTTCCCCAGGAGGGGTGAAAAACAAGCTTTCACACTTCCCCTTTCTGACTCTTTAAACAACATTATTTAGACTGCTTTAGCATGTAGAGATTTATATTCTGTTTTACTGGAGACCTGGTCCCACCCTGCTTCTTCTTTATTTAATCTCCTACTTCATGGAGGTTTTCAAAGTGTTGTTAAGACTTCTTGCCTCAGTGTTTATGTTGCTGGGCTGTTGTGCATTCAGATTATTTCAGCATGGGTAAAATAATACCTGCTTCTTCACATGCGTTCTGTAACTGCACTTTGGAGAGCCCCATCAGTTAATCTGATTACTCAGGAGGAAAGTCAATGACACATCCTTTCTTATGAAACAAGATTTGGTGCAGAGATTAAAAAGATGCCATCGTGCATTTTGAAATGACTCCTGATTTCCTGGCACTTTTGGACTTGAAGTTTTGTTTTGCCACAATTTCCAGTCCAGCTCTAAAATATACAAAATGATCATGATTTACTCTGGATATCTTTTCATTAACTATTGTGTTGCATCAGGAACAAATTGGTGACGCCACATTCCTAATGGGAATATATCACACTACTCTACTGTATTTGATTATGCTGTGAGTGAATTCATAGCAAGTTAATAAGCCCAGAAAGGTTTACTAATTCCTTTAACTCATACATTTTCAGACAGACATACACAGGAACAGACGTACATACACATACCACACACAGGTAATCTCTGAGATGTTTTTTAAAGTCTCTCAAAATCTCTCCTTCCCAGCAGTGAGGAATAATGGAATAGAAACTGCTCGCTTTGTTGTCTGTTTTTTCTTAATAAAGAACAAGAAAAGGATTCTGCATGAATAGAAGTAGTGGCAGGATGTTTGGGCTTCAGTGACCCTCCCACACACACTTTGCTGCAATATTTCTGTTTTTCACTTGTCACTATCAATATAGTCTCAGTTCCTTTTTTCTCCCCTTTCTGCAACTGTTGCTAAAAGATTTCCTCCTCCTTTCTTAGTAGCAGAAACAAACCCTGCTGCACTTGTAGCTTCCTTCTGCAGGACTGATTTACTCACTGTGGTTACTCTGTGGTTGCCACATGTTAGTTTTATACAAGGGACTGCTCCCTAATCATATAAAACAGAAATCTACCTGATATATCAAAACATTTTTACTTCTCTCTTACTTTCAATAACTTCCTCCCCCTCCCATTAATTCTAGGAGCAAAGCCTGTAGCAAGAGAGCTTTCAAATAGCATGCATTAGGTTAGGTTATTAAAATATTTCCAGTCTGTTTAGATTTCAGCCCTGGGGCTGAAAGGTACCACCGTTCTGGATCTTAACTCGAGCAAAACTCCATTGGAAGCACATATTCCTATTGGTGGGGGAAGGAATGTAGTTATGGATGAAGATGGGGGGGAATTTTTTTATAATCAATGGGAGTCAGGCCCCTAATTCCCTGTGGTTCTATGTCAAGTCCCATGTCAAGTCAACAGGAATTTTTTGCTTTAGTGAGGATGATGGGAGTTGTTTTCTGAATAGTAAAATGGGGGAAGGCTTTTCTGCAAATCCCAATGCAGATTATGATTTATTTCATAATAAAGATATTGAGGCCAGCTGGTCAGCTTCCACTTTGTGTTTAGTCCCCTGTAAGCTGTGTGTGGTATATTCAACAGTAATAACAATTGGCATTTTTACAGCACGTCGTTTGCAAAAGATCTCAAATCACTTTACACATGCTAATCCTCAGTGCGTCAACAAAGTAATACGTTTTTACCTTTTACACCAAGAGTCTGTACATTGCTCAAAGTCAAGGGTAGGATTGCAGTCTGGACTCCCTCTCATCTACTCTAACTGTCCTTAGCAAACCATTCTTTTGTGCATCATATTGTCTCTCCTTATTTTGGTGAAAGCCAAAATCTAAAGCTATGCTACTTTTTTAGAGAAGGATTAACTGTGGTAAAGCACCTTGAGATCTTTGCAAGGAATGCGTTCTGGAAGTGTCAGTCATTTGTCCTGCTGAATACAGCACCCAGCTTTCAGCCTGCCAGGCAGGAGTGCAGGATCATGATCCCTGGCTCCCTCTGTTCTGGCAAGTAGAAAGGTGGCAATTGGAATCTGATCCCCAGTCCCAAAACTGTGCCTCCTGCCGTGCATGTGGGCATGACGGGAGGCATAGTTGCTGGGGTTGGGAATCATATCTCATGGTTTCTTGAAATTAATGTATAGCAGGGGCCTTAAAAAGAATTTTGAAATGTGTACATTAATTTTTCCTTTTCTGTGGTTTTAAGGCTTCAACCTGCATATTAGTGACAGTTTCAGCACCTAAAACTGGTTCCATACTTCTTCATCATGGCTTGAGAGTGGGAAGGGTAGGAATAGCAGATTGAAATATGAAGGGGAAAAAGTCCAGGAGTTTCTCCTGAACATACTGATTCAGTATTCATTCAAGTCAGTAGAAAGACTTTAGTTGACTTCAGGAAGTGCAGCAACAAAGAAAAGCAAAGCATTGTGGATGCGCCATTTTTGTGCTGGCAGTTTCAAGTGAGTAGGAAGTTCTGCAGGACCATATTAAACTCTCTGTGACATGCCAGTTGCTGCTAGAGCTGCGTGTGCAAATTTTGTAATGAAACCCCAGACTATGTAAGAGTTGCCAGGCTTCATTGCCAACCTGAAACCTGAGCTAGGTTCACAGAGACTCATGAACCCTTCTAGAGAACCTTGGCCAGTTTTTGATTTCACGTGAGTCTTACAGTGGTCTTTCAGGCCCATTCAAACCCTAAGTGTATGGAACAGGAGATGAACTTCTTCCATGTGAATAGATATCAGTGTGTTTTACACAGCTGCAACTTAGTTTCTGGAAACCTGCGATAGTGTGCGACAGTCATCTGTATCTGAGCAGTAATGCTCTTGCTGTTACCAGCCCGACTGGCCTAAAGAGCATCACAATTTGTCTCTTCCAGCTGTGGAACAAGAAAGGCTGAAAAAGTGCACTTCTGCTCTGAAGAGCAACCAAAAACCATGTCACAGGGCCCCATGCTTAATTGCCTCAGTGACTCCAGCAGGTCAAGGGTGGTCTTTCAAAAGGAGGCATCTCTGTCCACTATGGGGGCTTGTGCCTTCCAGTTCTGTTCTGTGATACTCATAGGCATATGTTGGAAGTGACTGATGCCACTGAATGTATTCTCAGCCTAGTGCATGATCTATAAATCTGCTAAGAGGGAAATGAGGAGCTAGAATGGTTGTGCAGAGCAGTGATCCTGTATGCCTCTGGTTGCCTGGAAGTGTGGAGGCTGACCACTCCATCATGTGCTTACGGGGAGAGGGATTGAGAGTGAGGAAGACTTTTAAGGTCAGCACCATCCATTCAAGGCAAGAATAGAAGATCTGACCTTTTTCAAATGTTAGGCTTTGTCAGGGTTTCCACTGGGAATTTTACCCAAGTGACTGCTTAAATGTCACTAGCAGTGGACCAGGAGGTTGGAATTACTTTAAACTGTGTTTCCCCTCATGGGGCAGCAGAGTCAGACCTTCTAACAAGGTGACACATGAGCAAGTGGATGCACTCCCTATTGCTCTCCATACTCACCATATCACCTATGTTTTTTTTTAAAACCTTGTAGACTTGGGAGGTTTCTGTTCTTTTAGCAATGCACAAAGATTTCTATGACTTCAGTTAACAGGAAATAACTTAGTGGTGTAAATCCCTTCTGTTTATCGATTAGAAAACAGAGCCCATGGGGTTTACGTTGCTTCCAGTGCATTTGGTTCCAGCTGAATACCTGCAATATAAATCAGCTTGAGTGTACCATTTTTCTGAAAGTTTAATCATCATGCGCCATTGCATTGCTCACGGTATCTAAACTGCATCACAGTGAAAACCAATTGGCTGAAAATGAAAGGGCACCTCATGAAAAATGGTAGGATGCTCCATCCTGTTTTCACTGAAGTTGATTGAATCTTCTCTCAAACACATTAATATTACAGTGGCATAAGTCCATTGGCTTCAGCAGAGCTGTCCCTTGATTTACATTGGATTGAATGTGATGAAGCTCAAGGTGCATGGAAGTTAAGGGAGCTCAGCCCCTCAGAGGATAAATTCCACATATTATGCAAGCAGATCAAATACCAATGTAAGAGTGAATGGGACGCGAAATGAAATAGCTGCTCCTTCCCTCTGGTTTTGGTCATGGATCTGTACAGTTAATGACTAGACTTAAATTTCAAATCTGGGGCTGGCAGTAGTAAATACTACCTGTTCAGAAAGAACTTGGTTTCCTAAAAGAGCCACCTGCTGTGAACATGCTCTCCCAGCATACTGAATAAAAGAAGCTGGTATTCAGCCAGCTGCTGCTGCTGCATTTGTGAGTGTCAGGGTAGCAGTGGTGGAACACATTTGGTTGGAAAGCAGGTTGACTATGGAATATAGTACATTAAATGTACCTGGTGCTTAACAGATTATTGAAATTGTACCAATCTTCGTTCCAAAGGGTTTGCTATCTTAAGTGTTTGGTTCAGCAAAGTACTAAAAGATGGACTCCACTGTGAATGGCACTTTTAAATGCTATGAGAGGCATAGAAAGAATCCCGACAAAGCAGAGTTCATCGCAGTTGGAATTGTGAAAAGGATAATGCTTAAAAAGGTGAGGAAGTTGTATGAGAATAGGAGTTGTGACAATGTTGTGGAAGCAGTGAGATGTGTTTGTTAGTCTTCCTCTTGTGAATTCCCGATTTTTAATTTTTAATGTGGTATGTTGGAACGTGAAGGAGTGTCAGGCCTGAAGAGCAGAAGTGTGTGTGTGTGTGGGGGGGGGTCATATTTTTATTCCAGTCGAAGTTCCCAGAATAGCTATACAGGTGACAGGTAGGTCCATTTTTACATTCTTAGCCTTGCAGTAAAAAATGGGTGAAAAGTCTGCATGTGGACGAGTGAGAAGGGACTGGTGGGTAGGGGGCATTAGGGCCCACTGTAGCATGGGCAGCCATGGAAAAGTCTACTCTTAATTGTAGAGTAGACAGTTGTGGCCTAAGACAAACACCCTACTTGTAATGCCTCTCTGGGGTGTCAACACATTCTGGGGCTGGATCCAAAGCTCATTGAAATCAGTGGAAAGACTCCCATGAGCAGAGTGCTTTTGTTCTGTTCTCTGCTAGACTCCTGATTCAAAATGTCCAAATCCTCAGGAAGTCTCTATGTTTCCAGATCTATGGCGTCCAGTTCCATGCAGCTTGAACTTCTCTCTATAATCGCCTAATATAGGGCCAGATGCATAAAAAAGTTACCACAAGGTAAAAGAGATTGTGTATTGTATCAGCTGCTTTGCAGTCACTGCCTCTTTGCATGCTCTAACCCAGAGGTTCTCAACCACCAGGCCACAGCCCGATACCAGGCCACAGCAGGTTGGCTGTGAGGTCGTGGCACGAGACCCCTGCTCGGAGACCCACCTATCGACCCGGCTGAGCGGCTTCCAGTGGTAAAGCCGGGTGGCAGGGGAGCCCTGGGAGGGAGGCAGCTGGCTCCGCACACCCCATCCCGCTCCTGCTGGGCCATGGTTAAAAAAAAGGTTGGGAACCACTGCTCTAACCCAGCAGTAAAAAATGCTATCCCATGGCAGCTTATCCCACACTATTTAGCTATCCTGTACCTAGTTCTCCCTAGGCAAACAGTCAGATTATGGCTGGCCTTTGTGCAGGCCTTAAGTAGTTGGAAATCGTGGAGATGTCTGTGGATAACAGTTTGCTGCTGGGTGTTAGTTGTAATACACCTAGAGAAACAACAGAAAGGTGGGAAAAGGCTTTGACAGGACAGCCAAAAGTCTGAGGTTCCCGAGCAGGTCATATAGCTGCTGCCAAATGACAGAGAGTAGGGCCTGAAGAGCATCAGGCTTGGATGTAGATTGCTCTGTCAGCTTCATTCTCCTGGTCTCCCGGTGGAATCATGGTTGTTACTTCAGACTGCTGAATGGAAAGCAGTCTCTGAGGTTCATCAGGCCTTGGCCTATTAAGGGTTTTAAAAAACAAAGGGCAGGACCTTGAAACAGATCTGCAGCCTGACAGGGAGTCAGTTGCAAGTGGAGAGCACATATGCTGTCTGTGAAACATGGGTAGTGGTGTTGGGTTTTGGGTCTGTCCCAAGCACACCAGTGTTCACAGCACAAAACCATCTAGAGCCAATTGAAAAAATGGGTGGCAGTTTCAGCAGAGAGGTTAAACCAGGCCTGGAGACAGAACAAATTGCCCTTCTTCCTGAGTTATATTGGTGGAGCTGTGTGTGGGATGCTTGCACTGTCACTTCCCACAATGTATTAGCTCTGTGAACTTTCATTTCCAGGCTGTCACTGTGATGCCTTTCACTGTGACTACAGTCACATGTTTTTAAAAAAATGGCTGTGTATATTTTAATTCTTATGGTATTGTTCCTGTCAACAGATCATGCCGAGACTCAAGACAGTCTTTTCTCTGAGCATTGTTTTCGGTCTTGTTATTCCTATGCATCTTCTTCACATAGGTCTTTACACCCAGATCAGGTGTGTTGGGTGCAGAATACTGCTCAGAAGACCTTTATCACCAATCAGAATCTGGCCAGGGTTCGGCCAATGATGGGTTTCTATGTGACTTTCAGATAAAGCAGTGGAGATTAATTCTCCACCTCAAAATAATCATCAAATAACAGGCTCTTCCATGAATCATATACTTAGTATTTGTCTGCAAAGCAGCATCAATAGAAAATGCACAGGATATTCTTTGGCTATTTGGAGATGCATGTTAAGAACTACTTATTTTTAGCTGGATTGTGATGAGTTCACTTTGGATACTCATATTCTTTTGCCGATGATGCCACTGCAGTCTTAGGAGAGGGAAGCAAGTTAAGACAGAAGATAAGGATAAATCATTTGGATTTCCATGTACCCCAGCTAGGTAAAATAATAAGAAACTAATGAACAATAACCCCTGACATTGCTTTTTATGGCAAGAGACTCCCAAGGAGGCCGCCTGTCATCAAAGGAAGGAATCTCCAAGTACAAAATAAACACCACTGCCCCATCCCTAAGCACAAGAAGAAAAGCAGGAAATGCTACTAGAAAATGGGATTTTCTTTGCAATGGCCCCAGTAAATACATTGCAGGAATGTGTAATAGGGAAGGAAATCCTGTCTGCTTGATGCCCAAGAAGAGCCTGTTTGTGCTTCAGGATATCAGGACAGTTTTTTTTCTTTCAAGAACAAAATTATTGGTATGAAAACATGACCCCTATAATGCTGCCAGTGTCAGTGAGAGGGAGTGACTTGCCAAGCCAGTGCTGGTTGTGCAAGTAACAGATATATGGAGGCAGTGTTTTTCTATACTCATAAGCCATAGTTTTTCAAACAGAAATCAGGTGTGTGCAATATGCTGCCTTCTTAGGGTGTTTCTCTTTGGGTTAGTTTGCCCTCTTGGTCATACCTGTATACTTTGACTATCTTCACTCAGGCTTATTCCAGTACCCAAGGAGAATTTTAGCCTGGAGACCAGATCTATGAAGTTGCCTCATCTCCTTGCTCTTTACTGTGCTAGCTTCTCCAGCTTCTTTGGTAGGTGTTGGGACAGCTCTAACTAGGTTATTTTTAGAATAAGGAGTTCAATCTCTGCCAGTTTCAACTCAGGAAGGCTGGGATGTCATTCCTACACCTGCAGGTCAGAAGGCAACTACTGGAGAATGGACTAACACAGTGGCCCCTTGCCTTTGACTGTATGTAATGGAGTTTTTACAGAGGCTCCAGGAGCCAAGCTGCCACAAGGCTTCTGTACTCACGCCATGTCTGGAATTTGTGGGATATGGGTGTAACAAAGCATGCCGGACCAAGCCATACAAGTCATTGAAAACTATCTCAGCAGTATCACGGGTCAAAAGATTTTGAGGTTGAATTTGTCTCAATGTACCCTGCTCCCAAGTCAAAGACTGGGATCCCTGCAGTGCTCCTATACAAGGGGTAAAATTGCTGAGCTGATGCCCCTTCTGTGCATGTTCATTCAAATGAGGGTGCTACTGACTTCTGCGGGAGGAGGCCGAGGGAACTGTGCGATTGCATTCTTGGAGGTGAAATACCAGTTTGGGGTAATGCAAATGAAAGCATTGTGCACGCCTTCCTTTTTCATTCAAATTACACAAAACATATCTGAGATCCGAGACATGAGCAAAAGCAGAGCAGAGCTCAGAGTCTTTAATCTTTAAAATCTATTTTGCATGATTAAAAGGATCCTGCCTAGAGAAAAGCAAGTCTGGCTATTTATATCTCCATTCTTTTTTCCCTCCTTTTTTTCCCTGAGAAAATATTGCTCAGGCTTTCACATCTGAAAGACCACGACTAGCTGCCATTAATTTTAATGCTAAATCCTCATCAGCATTTCAAAACATTATGAAAATGTCTAAGCAACTGTCTTCTTGTAGCTTGAAAATATTGCAGGCAGCAACCTAAATAATATTATAAGTGCCACGACAAGTACAAGAGTACATGCTGGAAAAGGAAAAGGGGAAAAATAAAAGGCTTCAGACCACTAGAAAAATGTCAGTTCTACAGAACAGGCAGAAATGGATTGCAGGAAAGGCAGCTGAGAGCCCGAGTCACTGATTGAGCTACACCTGGTATGGAATGTGGTTTTATATTTAAAAGCATACCAAATGTTGAATGCTGCTGCCCGGAGGAGCTATCTGCTTCATGGACAAATACATATATAATAGACACCTATAGGCAAGCAGATATAATCAAATGGAATAGACTTTGGCCAGGACACTGATATTAACTCTCTTGTTCCACCATGCTCCCGTATTGGATGGATGCCGGTTAAAATTAAATTGATGTTCTTTTGCCAAGCAATCCATGACCCTGATTCAACAAACCATTTCTCCTTTAGGCCAGCATTAACCCTACACTTACCTGTAAACAGACGTTCAGGACTTGGGCACATGCCTAAATTTAAGCCTCTGCCTGAGTGATCTCTTAAATAGAAATGGACTGAAGAATGTAAATAGGTTTTTGGTAACCACTGGGGAGGTGCGCATTCTACATTTCCTCAGGTCTGTGAGGTCAGGAATCAACACAGCAGTTAAATTCCAGCTCAATTCTGACTTCAATGGGATATACTGATGTGCTTAAAGTTAAGCATGCACTTTGCTGTGTCAGGGCCTAAAGCTGGGTTTATTTGCAAGTGGGCTTTCTGTGGGTTTTTTTTCCCCTAACATTGTAGTTATATCCTAACCCCTCTGCCAGAGCAGCAGCTTGAGAATCTGTTGGGATACAATAGACCTGTTTCAGTGTTTCTTTTATCTACAGTATTTTGTAATAACTAGAGGCCAAATTCTGATCTCCATGTAAGTCAGGAATAACTCCCTACTAGTCATGTGGGCAAAACTTTGGCCTTGGGAAATCCAGCTTGTTCAGTTGGTTTCTATGGACTTTGGGCAGCTAGACAAATGATGCTGTTGTTCATGCTGTAGTGGTGTCCCAGGCAATCTGGGAGCTGAACAGACAGTAGGGTTTTTATAAACTCATAGACTGGCTCTACTGCTACAGAAGTCAGTAGTTTTCTGTGGGGAGAAAGCAGACACAAAGCTGACTGCTTTGCACCAATCCAAGTATTAGGTCAAATCGTGTTTGCAGTTTTGTTGTAAAATGGGCTGTTTGTTGATGGACGTTTTCATTTTTGTCACGATTTTCTGATTTATTAAGGAAACAGGAAAAAAGAAAAAGAAATAAAAAATGAAAATGTTTAAATCTTTCTCTGGAGAAAGCACATTTCAGTAGTGGGACGGTAATTCTCTGGACAGGAACTTGGAGGCAAAACAATGGGTTTTCTGGGGGGAGGGAAAAGTATAGGTCTTTTCTTTCCTGTGGAAAAATATAGGCAGGAGATACTGAACACTGAGCAGGATAACTTTTGTCTGTTCCTGAGTGTCCTTTCTTTTTGATTAAACATCAGGTTTAAGTATCATCAACACTGTGAACCCTGAAGAATACATGAGAATGCACTCGAGGTTAGAAAAAGCATATCTTTTATTTATTCAAGTATTTTTTTAATCCAGCCACTACACTGTGCTTGAAATAAATCACTGTGAGGTTCAGTTGAAGGCTGGAGGTGCATACTACATTTTTCATTGCAACTCCAAGGTGCGTTGTCAAGATTGTTTAACCTTGGAAAAATCTCTTTCCTCTATTCTCCCTTGGATAGCTCTCTATGGTGGCATCATTAAAGTTGATGGGTATAATTGACCACAGAGAACAGACCTTTAGCTCCCTACCTGATCTTCCCAAGCGTTAGTGCAGTACTATTCTGACCACACAGCAGACTAATGAGCATTACACTTGACAAATACTGTCACAGCTAAGCAGGAGATAGTGCTTCTGCTAAAACAAGCAGGGAGCCCTGGGGCACGTCATGCTCTGATAGCAATGTTAAGGATTAATATTAATTCTCTCCCCACTCCTTAGGGGACTAATCCAGCATCCCCTTGAAGCCTTTCCACTGCCTTCTCCATAGGCTTTGAATCAGGCCTAAAAGCTGTGTTTTCTTGAATAGAAGCCTCTTTTGCGTGGAAGCTATTATATTATATCAGACCGCATTTTAAACTACTGCTCTGGTAACACATTTGACACCAATAATTAGCCAGTGCAAAAGGGGCTCTAACAGGGTCCAAATTAGGTGCATTGCAACAGCTAAAGTAGAGGTGTCAAAACTCGCCGCATGCCCCAGGCTGGATCAAGATCTCGGAGGCTCCTCCCAGGCTTAATCCACAGGTCTAGCTCAACTGTGGTGTGTCCAGGGACAGGCACCAGAACCAGTTCAGGGTTTGCAGTGGTACAGGTCCGGGAGCTTGCCACTGATGGCCGTGTCCGTCAGGATCAGGGTTCCCCAAATTCTACCTCCTAGGTATGTTTAATATCCCAGAGCTAAAGAAAACAACATAGGAGGCTAAGATAGGCCAAAGTCCAGAGTCTTTCTGTAAATGCCCTGACTTGGCTTAAGTTGATTCAGCCAGAATCTTGCCTCTAGGATCACTCTTCATCAAGCTGTGTGGGTAATGAAGTGTAAATGCGGGGCGCCAAACCACAACTCCCCTGCAGGATGAGAACAGTGAAGTGGATGGTGTGTACATAGCCACTCTCTATGGGGCAATTGTCATATTTGATGCTTCTTTTTAAACTCCTGAAGACAGTTTATCAATCCCAAACTGTAAGTTTGTATACACCTATGTCTTCTCTCTGCCTCACAGATGTATTGCATTTGGGAGCATCCAGCACTGAAAGGTACAGGCCTCGTGTTAAAACATTGCACGCTTGTAGTAAAGCAAAGGAGACTTCTAACATGCTTAACGTAGCCTGCAGACTTTGGACTTGGATTACACTCAAAACAGACCCTACTGTGAAATTTTGTCAGGTAACAACTGCCATGTTTATCAGGTGATATCATGAGTCCCTTGTGCTATTGCTTTCTTTTTCTTACACAAACCCTTGGGAAGAACAAAGGAGCAGACTTCATTGTAGCTTTGGTAGAAATTTTATTTAGATTTCTACCAAAGCTACAATGAAGTCTGCTGTACTGATAATATAATTTTGTAGCTTATGATTTTCATTGAGCTGAACAAAAATTCAGGATGAGGCCATACAGTCTCCCTACTTGTTTTTTTTGGTGGGGGGGGGGAGGCGGGGAGGATTTGGGAAAGATTTTGTTTAATTATCAGGACATCTAGAGGACTCATAACAATAAGCAGGGAAAATATCATCTCATGGCCAACATGGCCTCTTTCTCTCCACCCCCTCCAAAAAAAGCCAAAACCCCAACCCCCCCCCCC